>NC_052051.1:128329505-128704505 GCF_903992535.2 Arvicola amphibius
TCCTTAAATGCTGTAGGAAAGTGTTCTACTCCTCTCAGACATCCAAGTGGCATTTTGTGCACTGAAGTTTCATAAACCTATTACACTAAAATGCCCAGTGTTTCCAGACCTGGCGGGAAGTGGGTAAAGTGGCAGGAAAGGTGCCTGAGTTAATGTGGTCAGTGCCTTTGGACTGGTTTATTTGAGAAGCGTTTAACGTCAAAACCCATTTTAAAAGCAAACTGTTGGGTCTAAAACTTTTCAATAATTTGAAAAACATTGCATGGTATTCAACATTCCTCCAAAATCCCTCAAGGAATGTGTTTACTATACATACAGATTTTAGTTCAAAATACTAAATTTCCAGAAGATCTCTCTTTTCTTTCTTTTTTTTTTTCCTTGCCCTCTCTAGGTCAAATTTAGTCTGCTTCCCAGTCTGAATAGAAAACAGACATTAGTCATGTTAGGGTATGTCATCAGGGGTCTCGTTAATTCCGTGCATTAAAGGAACAGTCTTAGACTCTTAATAGTCACTAGTGACCAGCTGGCTACTAACAGGTAGTCTACATGAGAGTCAGGACTGCTCCCTGCCGTCCTGTGACAGAGGCTGGGCCAGGGTTAGAGATGGGAAAATGACAGGGGAAAGTTCTACCTCCTTCCAAACATCAGTGCTTTCCCCTTTTGTTCTTCTTGGCCTCGGTCCCTATTCTTACACCCTCCCCTGTGCCGCCTGTCTTTGGCTGCATGGGTCTTCTTGGTGCCTGGAAAATTCTGCTTTTGTCCCTAAGACAAGGAAAGCACAAAGACTTGGCAAACTCTCTGGGAGCGGAGAGGAAAATGCCTCTCGTGGCTTCCAGGCTCCTAACAGCAACTGGGAACAAGATAATTAGTGTCACGACAGATTTTCCCGCCAGAAATATTTCACCCTGTCTTTTTACAAGGAAAAGAACAAAGCTGGGCATTTTAGTGTTATAGGATTACAAAACTTCAGAGCACAAAATGAGGTTACAGAGCCTCTTGGATGTCTGAGAGTAGCAGAACACTTTCCTACGGCACTTAAGGAACCGTCCTTCTAAGGACTCGGTCATTAAGCTAGCAGATTCCCTGGCCTTATGTAGTGACAAGGTTTGAATTCAATGTCAAATACTTAGAAAATTCAAACAACATGTATAGTCAGCGCCCAGACCAGACCTCTTCCTCTCACTGCCGTACACCCTCAGGCACACTTTACCATGCTCTTAGTTTGGCATGGGTTTCCATTACAAAGGAGTTGAGTTTGTTTGTTGGATGTTTGTTTCTCACACTGGAGAGAATAAGTTCTTCCTAGTCTCTCTGCATCTCATGCACGCATCTAACACAAGTCTGGTCCACTCCACAGATGAACCAAGAATGCCTCTCTACTTAAAAGAAAGATTCCTCGAAGAAATTGAGGCTAGAACGAGATGTTTAAATGAGTAATACATAATTAACGCTGGTGCCTGCAGCATTACCTGAGGGCAAGGGTTCATGTATCAGTCAAATCTTGACCTAGGAACTTGCTAGAAGATCACATGACTTCTTGAAATAGTAGAGGGCAGCCTCAACTGTGGGTGGAGATGTTGACAGCTCCCTGCTACTGACCCTCTTGTTAGCAGAGATGAAACAGTGGTAGTAGCTCCAGAACTCTGGAATCAAAGTCTAGTTTAGTTTCTAAGAATTTTATTTTTAGTTCTTCTAGCTAAAAGGAAAGTAGAAAGTCGCATAGTGATGGTGCACACCTTTAATTCCAGCACTTGGCAGAAGCAGGTGGATCTCTGAGTTTGAGGCCAACCTAGTCTACAGAGAAAGTTCTAGGACAGCTAGGGCTGCACAGAGAAATCTTGTCTTTAAAAAAATTTAAAAAAATAAGATAGAGAAAGGAGAAGGAAGAGGAGAAGAAGAAAAGAAAGAACAATAAATACAGCATTTTAAAGACTGTTTTTCAGCTCTTTTTGCAGCTTCTGATGGCTACTTATTTTTCTAAATTGATCATGGAGTGATCAGCAAAGAGTCTGGATTCTAGTGGCCTTTAAAGTCAGCTTCAGCTTCTTTGCTTTGAACAGCCTCTTCAGTGTGTCAGCTCTGGAAGATGACTTGGTTTACAGGGGGCAAATTTATCTTTCCTTTTTTTTTTCTTACAGAAGATAAGTTGACCTGGAGTCTTTGCAACTTAGGGGGAATATTTGCAATCCCTGGTCTTAAAATGCTAAGGAAGTCTTGAGTCTGCCTGTGGTAGCTTGTTTTCACCTTGGCTACCCCCAATAACACCCTCTCTGACCACGTGGCGCTGTTTCCTGAAGGAGTCATACCCCTATCCTAGCACCAGCATTAGAGACTCCTTGAAAACCACATGAAGCTGTCAAAACTCTTAGAATGCTTTTTATTACCCATGCATTAATCGCTTAAGAATTAAATATCCAGAGCCAAGAGCTAATGTGAAGTATTTTGTATAGATTTCAAGGTTCCCAATGCTGCTTCAGAGAATCATCTTTTTGGCCCAGGGCTGGGGCTGATGTCACTCGTTTGCTGTTGCTCACAGAGGAGAAAGGAGAAATCTTCCTCGGAAACCAAAGGCACCCCACCAGGATGAATTCTTTAGCTTGCTTATCCTGACTATCCGACTATCACTAGAGAGACAAAAAAATCCTAAGACAAAAGCCCATTTCTTCATCTTCTCTGTTTTTCCCACTCCTGAAGGTCCAGTTGTGAGTTAAGTTCAGAGAAGAGATATGTCTCTCAGTGCCATATCTGTACTATTAGTCTGCCATTACTAAGGACACCTTAGGATATTGTGAGCAGAGGGACTCCCCATAATCTCTCTGAAGGCTGAATTGTAGAGGTGTATAGGTTGATTGAAATTATCACAAATACAAACCTTCTTCTCTTGTATGTTACATCCCTACTCCTAGCTGACAAACCACACCTTTCTTTTCAGCATCTTTATCAATAAGGCGGAACTGAGAAAATAGCTCAGTTGGTTAAGTACTTTCTGTGTAGACATGAAGACTTGAACCTAGAACACACATTGACAGTGTCAGTCACAGTGGTATGAACTTGCACTCCCAATACTGAGTCAACAGATTGGCACACTCAGCCTGTTACATTGCCAACCAACCAAAACCAGTGAGCCCCATACCAACAAGAAATCCAAAGCCTGGGAAAGAAGCTAGGTACCTCTTGAGGAACAACACTTGAGGTGTCCTCTGGCCGCCAGACCCATGTATACACATGTGATGCATACCCATGTGCACACAGCTGTACTTACATAAACTTGTACCCATATATGCACTCCCATACACAAAAGACATGTTTTTCCCAAAGTAAGGCATGGCCTCTGAACTCAGACAGGTCATAGTGAAGACACTCACAGGAGAATAGGCATAAACTCATACCAGAGCTCGGGGAGATCAGTCCCCCTTGAGAGAGCCATTGTATTCCCAATGTTTGGAATGGTGTCTGGTGTATGGAAGAGGCTTCATAAATATTTGAAAAGAAAAAGAGCCTAACAGATGAAAAGGAGGAAGAAAAAGGGGGGAAAAGCAGGACAAAATCTTGTCTCTACTAGCCTACCAGGAGAGGGCTGTTATTATGCTCTATGGATACATTTGAATTCAGTCTTCTGCAGTAAGCTTCTATTTGAGTATTAAAGAATATATTAAATTTTGAACCACAATTCCCCCTTTTAGTAAATAAATTGTACAGATTGACTACGAGTAAAGCCGGAAGAGAGAGCACACTTAGCAAGCTCTTCTTTTGGTTAGCGGGGGAATGTGTGGCAGGCTGCAGGCCATGGCACACTGATCCCATAAGTTGCTGCGGGATCGCCACGTGCTGTGGAAATATAGTGTGTGCCTAGATGATTCAGCATGCTGGAACACTTGAAAACCAGTTATTTAAATAGAAGCCTCTCCTCCTTTTTAATTTTGGTCACTCAGAATGTGATTTCATATCCAAGAGTGAAATCAAGGCACAACAATTATCCGAATGATTTGTGCCAGAATTACCCACTTTTGTTCTTTTGAATTCTGGCAATTGAAGATTGAGTAATTGAAGGATTCAGGGAAGACTGAATTATTATCATATTAAATGTCTCATATTAAATTAACAGTTTACTTGGTTGGGACTTGAATTTCTCTAATCAAACTAGGTTTTTCCTGCAGAAAGAGGGTTCACTTGTGGGTGCCCAAAGCAATGTCCCCTATCTCAAAGCAAAGATACCCTTTCAAGAACTAAACTCTTTAACTCATTTAATTGGATTTTCATCAAGATTATATAAATACATCTGAGTAATAATAACAAGAAATGTTATATGAGGAAGGGCTGAGGGGACCCCCGCCCCTTACTATTGAGCTGTTTGTTGATTTGAGAAGAAGGAATGGCAGTCTTCAAATATGTGCCTACTAGTTACTCTCGTAACCACCTCAACGGGTTGCTTTAATCCGATGCTCACACCAATGGCCCTGCTTAAATTAAATGGGTCACAAAACAAAAGCAAAGGACAGAAGTCTCAGAGAGGAACTGGTAGAGATGGGAGGGCACACTTATAGAAAGGGAGGGAGAGAAGAGAGAATTGAGGGAGTGATCAGAGTATGCTCTATACATGTAGGAATTGTCCAAGGACAAAATTTAAAAAGCTGTCAACCTCTTGCAGCACGCCCCCCATCCACTATTCCTGTTCTTCTCAATGAGCTGTGCCTTTTCCTTGCAGTGTGCCCCCCATCCACTATTCCTGTTCTTCTCAATGAGCTGTGCCTTTCCTTTCCGATTTTCTCCAGCATTCTGTATCCCTATGTACAGTGTCAGAGAAATTGTCAGTGTCCTATCATTTACTGGCATCCTGCTGTGGATGATAAAAATGGGCCAGCGAATATTCCAGACGCTTTACACATCTCTGCTCTTTCAATCTTCACAATGATATGTATGGCAGATACTATTATTACCCACATTTGCACACTGGAAAAAGACATAGATAATTGTGCATCTTGCCCAAGATTACACGGTAATGATGGTTATAAATTGTGGAGCCAGGATTTGAATTTGAACAGTCTGGCTCAAGAGTTCGTATTAACAGTAAGTCTTATTTTAGCCTCTCCTTCCCACCCCTCTTCTCTCTCTCTCCGTTTTTTTTCCTCTGAGAGTTGGATATTGAACCTAGTGCTTTATGCGTTCTAGCCAAACACTCTACCACTGAACTACGTCCCCTGACTGCCGCTTCTTATGAACCCACAAGGATTCAACAGGGACCCCAAGGTTCCATAGCTGCCTCTAAGTTTACAGCCATGAGCCTTGAGGACGCATTCCAACCATGCCCAAGCCATACCAGTAATCAAGCATCAAGTGTGGTTTTGAGGTCATAAAGCCACACTCTTAAGCTTGTCCTGCATCTAAATATTAGAACCATTACCAGAAAGAAGCTTTTGATCGTATCTCATGTAGCAACAGTAAGAACTTAGTCGTAGACAGGCTTGTCCAGAAACAAGGCTCGCTCCTCTCTGGAAGCTTTAAATAGATGTATCTAATACATCATGAAAATGGATGTATCTTATCCAGAGGGGAAAACCACTCATAGAAAAACATCTGTCCCTTTGTCCTCCTCTTCCACAGTATAGTCAGGATTAGGCTGGAAACAGCACTCATGGTTGAGAGTTTTCTATTTCCCATACCTTCACCTCTTTACGGTCCTTCAGCACACCAGTCTGCCGTCACTCCTAAAGGCATTCTTTTCAGACCGTCAAGACTACAGCTTCTTGTGGAAGTCACCACAAGGCACCAGTGATTCCTTGAAATTACTTGAAACTATAAAACAAAACAAAAACAAAAACAAAACTCTTGCTTCCCTGCAACCAGCAACACTACACATCCTATCATGTTTGTCTCTGATAAAAATCCCCTTGACTACAGAGTGCCTGAGCTCTAATCAGTGTGGCTAAGAATTTGCTCCTGGAGCCAAATTCAAATATGCTCAGAGAGTGTGCCTTTTTATATCATGACTGCTTTCGTTACATTTAAACAGTAATGTGTATGAAAAGCGACTAATTTGCCTCCTGGAATGAAGTGCTGCTCTTCAGGATGGTTTGGGGATGGATAACTTCCATTTTTGGTGAGCTGTTTAGCAGCGTCATCGTGTAACCTGACCATGGTTTTATCTAATTTTGGCCTGTGTTTTTTTCTTCTGTTTAGGCATAATGACATCAAGAGAAACACGAAGAAAACCTATGGCAGAAAGCACGATGCTGAGTCAGAATCAAAGGAACTCTTCTTATAGATCACTTTTTATAAGTCTTACGCATGCCCTCTGGCCACCACCGGGAGCTCCTGGAGACAGTGGCAATAAGACCACAGAAACAACACCTCACCAACAGAGCAGAATATCTGGATGCCTTAAATTTATATCTGGGATTTATCATAAGATACATTTTGGACCATATCTGTATATAGAACTTTGTTTTTTAAGATGCTATTTGAAAACATGATTGGGCAATGTGTGCGTTGAAACATTTGCTGTTTGGCTGATTCAGCCTTCTCCACACACACACCCCAGGCTCTGACACCGCTGGTGTTCTGTCAATTGCATGAGGATTTGCTAGTGTTGATTGATATTTCCTTCCTCCATAACAAGGGCAGCTTTGGCTCAACTCAGTGAGTCTAGGTCACTGGTATTATTTTCTGTCAAGAGTGTGTGTTTTTTTTCTGTCATTTCTACTTTTTTAATAAAAAAAATAATAAAACATTGTTAATAGCCACGTATGAGTACGGGGCATCGACTTCCTAGTAAATCTGTGATGTTCTGATTTTTAAAAGGCTCTGCAAGTATTTTGACTGCTGATACTCGATATCAAGGACAAACTGGCCTGTTTATCTTGTTTCCTGGGATGGAGGGGTCAAATAAAATATTCTATGCTTCATTAAGCACAGAAAGATCAGACAAGTTTGTGGAGCAAGCCGTCCCTCTGCCTTCTCAAAACACAGTGCTGACATGGGAAAACACATAACAACTGAAGATTTAGTCCTTTCTTGGGTCACTTTTTTCTGCCTCCAGCACATCATGAGGCTTGTCTAATTCCTGTGGGAGACAGTGTGGAGCCTAAGTTTATAACAGCCTTATTGTTGACATAGACCTCTTAATCCCTGTAAGCAATGACTTACAGGAAGGTTCATCTTATCGTGGAAAAACACATTTGTGTTGAAACTACAAGAGTTTTATTTTCAAAGCGTTGGCATGGTCTGTGAGCTCAGAAACTACCATAGTGGTGTCTTCATAATGTCCGTGTCATCTAATATGGGCTACAGTGTCCTGGTGCACAGAGCAGGCCCAATGTCTGAATCTGATGGTTAGGCTTGCAAATGTGGGCCAACTTGATTTAATGAAATAACAATGACAAATAGGAGTTAATAGTTGAGTGTCTTTTGTGCACTAGCCACATGTGGCAATATCATTGTTCCTGTTTTATATTAGAAAGGCAACCTTAAAAAGAAAGAGAAAGAGAAAGAGAAAGAAGGAAGGAAGGAAGGAAGGAAGGAAGGAAGGAAGGAAGGAAGGAAGGAAGGAAGGAAGGAAGGGAAAGAAAGAAAGATAATTGAGAACACATAAGTTCTGTGTTCAAAGTTTACACCACTAGTTGATAGCAGATGAAACATTGGTTAAAAAAAAAACTTGTTCATTATCCTTGCTACACTATAAAGAGAAATCATGCCATGCAACAGGGCTCATATGAGTGGTTTATTGGAAGAGAAAAAAAAAGGGGCAGAAAAGGGAACAAGGAAGGGGTAGAGGGGTTTCAGAGACTAATCCATGGGGACAAGAGTGGCAGAAGAGAAAGACAGAGAAAGAGAGACAGAAAGATGGGAGGTGGGTAAGGCCCACCTTTTATAAGGAAACACAGCGAATATACACAGAAGGTGTTCTTAGTGGCTGCAGCTGAGGTTGTATCCTGTCCTGACCCTAAGGGCAGACCAGTACAGATGCCTGAGTACTAACATTCTGTTGGTGTACAAAAGAGTTCCAAAATGGAGTATAACAAAGGTATATTTATCTGGGAATAAACTCACATAAAGAGTAGAAATCTGCAGTCCTCTTCATATGCTGGTAACTGGAACCAAATCCAGCATCCAAGAGGCCCATACATGCTTTTTGCCTGCATTTATAGTACATGAGACCATGCCCAAAGTGGGCTAATATCATAAAGGCTACTGGCTGAAGGAGTTCCCACAGCACCTCCCCCTTTCGTCTAAATAAGAGAGTTCTAAGCCTAATACAAAACTATATATAATAAGAGCAAATATCAACTGCAAAATTTAGAATTACAACCAACATGAACAACATCAAGCAAGAAACATATGTTAAATGTTTCAATAGTTATCCTATCCTAAGGAGTCTAAGCCTTATATTAAAAATTGCTTGGGCTAAGTCATGAGAGGAAAGTAACTATGAACCAATGTTGCAATTTATTTAAAAATGTGGCAAAGAGGAGTCTCACCACGCAACAGGGCTCACATGGGAGGTTTACTGGAAAAGGAGAGAAGGGGCAGAAAACATTTCAGAGAAGGGGGCAGAGGGGGTCAGAGACTGGACCCTGGGGACAAGAATGGTGGAAGAGAGAGAAAGAAAAAGAGAAAAAAAGGAGAGGGAGAAAGAGACAAAGATGGAAGCTAAGCAAACCCCGCCTTTTAAAAGGGTTTGGAGCAAATGTGCACAGGAGGTGCTTTAGTGGCTGCAGTTGAGAATGCATCCTTCCAAGACCCCAAGGACAGTCAGTACAGTTGCCTGAATACTAACATTTGCCATGCTAGCCTTCAATCTTTGCTATGCTGTCTTCCTGAGACAGAGCCATGGACAGTCTTTTGGTCTTGGACAAGCAATGCTGCCTTCTTGGGAATTCAGGAAAATGGTAAGAATGACCTACACACATAGCTCAAAAGAAGGTTCTGGTCAGGCAGTGGTGGTGTATGCCTTTAATCCCAGCACTTGAGAGGCAGAGGCAGGTGAATCTGTGTGAGTCAGAGGCCAGACTAGTCTGCAGAGCAAATTCTAGGATAGCCAAGGCTACAAAGAAAACCCTATCTCGAAAAAAAATGAAAGAAAGAAAGAAAGAAAGGAAGGAAAGAAGGAAGGAAGGAAAGAAGGAAAAAAGGAAGGAAAAAAGGAAGGAAGGAAAGAAGAAAGGTTCCTTCTAGTCTACAATGCAACATGCCTATAAGTTTCAGTGAGTTCAAAGTGGCGCAAATAGCTGCTCCTGCACAGCCTGGTGTCATTTCTCATGGTGCCTTGAATTCAAACAAGATGCCCTGTGTCTGGTTTGGGGACGTCCCCACTTTTGCTCTATTTGCCTGCTTTGTACTATTGCTTGTAATTCTAGCAGAGAACACTAGACAAGAGCTTATAAAATATACCTTCCTGTTTCCTGCCTGATGCTAAGGAGGCCACCACGGAAGCCACATAATGAGGCAGCACGTGGTTCTTGGCCCAAAATGTGGCCTGCAAGAATGGATATCCAGAAAGTGTTCCCTCTGTTCCCAAGAGTCCCAGTTTTCTTCTGAAACTGATTTGAAAGGTGAAAGGTGAAAGGTCCAACCATCCTGCAGGTTTATAAAACAATACAAAGAAAATAATTGAACATAGAAGATGGGGCTGGAGAGATGTCTCAACAGTTAAGAATACTGACTGCTCTTACAAGAAGGAGGGTTCAGTTCCCAGCAGCCACACAGTGGCTTATAACCATCTATAACTCCAGTCCACGAGATCTATGTCCTCTTCTGACCTTGTGTGTAGGCACAAGGCATACACATGGTGCGCAGACATACATGCAGGCGAAACAGCAAAGAAAATGTCAAGAGTTTGAATGAACTTCAACCCAGAAAACTCTGTGATCCAGCTGTGCAGAGGAACATTTAAACCTCAGGATAGTGCGTGAATATGGCAGAGCAAAAAGGGGAGTAACTCAGGAAGGTTGAGAAGATTCCTACAAGCTGGGCTGAAATCCACACATTCTCTGGTTAATGACATTGCTGGTCACTGAAAATGCTGGTCCTTGTCGTACATGGACATGTCTTTACTGCCCAAATTCCCAAGAAAATGCATAAACTAGAGAGGCTTGAAATTAGTGGAGACTTTTTTTTTTTTACCACAAAGTTTCATGCAACATATACAAAATGAATGTGGAAACTTACTTTTCTCTAGGAATTGAGACACATGTGCAAGTTAAAGAAAGAGAGTAGGAGCAAGACTCTGAGGCTCCTACCCCAGCTTCCCCTTCCCATCGGGCTAGTAAAACGAGCGAAGCTCTATCAACATGCCTAATGGCATGCAGCAGAGAAGGAAACTTGGCTCCACAGTAAAAAAGCAGTCACAGCATCTGTCAACATCTTGTAAAGGTTGGCTTCTTTTATGTCTCCAAAGGGACCTGTATTGCCAGAGTTCAACACATCAAATTAAGAATGTTTCTCAGAAACAATCAGAGGACACTAAACTCTCACCGCACTCAACAGATTGAATTCCTGTTGCTTATTTGTGTTAAACAGTGTCAAGACCCCACTCCTAATGAGAACATTCTAGGTGTTTACCATGGGTTTGGTAGTGGGGAATAAGACTCATGAGACTATCTTCAAATAAGATGGTGTGTGTGTGTGTCAATGACGATGGAACTCAAGCAAGTGCCTGGCAAGTGTTCTACCACTGAGCCACACCTCCACCCTAATTGAAGAATTTTCACTCCTTGCTCAGCCTAGATATAGTGGGGAGGGCCTTGGTCCTGCCTCAAAGCAATGTGCTAGACTTTCTGGACTCCCCATGGGAAGCCTACCCTCACTGAGGAGTGGATGGGGGGGATGGGGGAGGGGGAAGAAGTAAGAAGAGGGAGTGAGAACTGGTTTGGCATGTAAAATGAGAAAAGATAGTTGTTGTTTTTTTTAAATAAATTTAAATAAATAAACAGAAGGGGAAAAAAATTTTCCCCCTCAAAGTACAAAGACAAGCCAGGCATGCAGATACATGCCTCTAATCCTATCATTCCAAAGTCAGAAGCTGGACAATCAGAAATTTAAGGCCACATAGATGCCATTTCAAAAAGTGAGAACCATAACAACATGGTGATATGCAAATTACATAACAGAAATTATGCAAATGTGCTTAAATCCCTCAGAACCTCAGAACCTCTTTGATACAAAATGGGCTAAATGCTTATTCTTTAATGCCTTCCTGTGAGTTTGTGTTGTCCTGATAAGGCTAAGTGAGTACAAGGAATTCATCACAGCAGGGAGTACTGTTTCCTGATCCTGTCTACTGCTCATGACGCTCATCGGCAGATGGGTCAGGTTTGCTTTTATAACTTTCCCCGTTAACCACTGCATAGTTTCTTAAGACTTCTCACGGAATTGATTCCTGTCTTTTTATTGAAACAGTAAATCTAATAATCTTAACAAGATTTCTGCATCACCTTAGAGATGCTGGTCAACAGACGCTGGCAATCTCTTTCCATAGCACAAATCGCCCTTTCCTTCTCGTTTTGTTCTGGCTCTTTCTCGTCCTCCTTTTCTCTCGTTCTCCAAATTCTTTTCCCTTCTTCACTCCCTCTCAACTCTCTTTAAGGTCATCTCCCAATGCTTCACTCATCCCTGCCCTCTGTCTACAAGACCTTGAAACCCCTTACCTTATTCTTGTTGCAGGAGTAAAACACCCCTATGAAGAGAACGTAAGGAAGAATGCATTTATTTTAGCTCACCTTGAAGTGAAGCAGGGCGTTCGACGCAGTAGGAACTTGAAGAAATTGGTTGTATCATATTCACAGTCAGAAAGCAAACAGCAGTGAATGTTAGTGTTCCAGTAACTTCATGTATTCAATACAGATTGCAGCCGAGGGAAATGTCACCCACAGTGGAAAATGGCCCCATATTAACTAACCAAATTGAGATAGTCTCTCACAGGTGAGCCCGGAAGATAATATCCCAGGTGATTCTTTATTCCACCTATATTTCATTCTATATTCCATCAAGTTAACAAATATAGTTAATCACAATGACCTAACCTTGCCAACCTGACACACAAACACATCATTTTAAACCACAATCTTACACTCCTTGTGCCCAAAGTGTCATGGCCATCTCAAAACACAAAATATAATCAAACTTCAAAAGCTCCAATGGTATATAGCAATTTTAAAAGTATCAAGGTCCAAAGCCCATGTCTCATCTGAGATTAAAGGCAACTGCTAAAAATTGAGAGCTCCTAACAAAAATTAAAGACAAATTATATGATTTCAACATATAATGACAGAGTAACTGTTCCTACTTGAAATATCGTGACATAACAAAGAATGATTAGACTAAAGCAAGACCAAAATCCAGTAGGGAAATCATTAAACCCCACAGCTCCATGTCTGGCATCTGGGCCTCCTAATGTAATCTTTGGACTCCAATGGAACTTAGCAGCTCAATTCCTCCTTCCACCTTTGTCCTTCCACCACTGCCTGTACCCATTTCACCTTTCTTTTGGGCCAACCTGTGTATGTGGCTTTCCTCAGTAGATGTCCCGTGTTCCTAGTAGCTCTAATACTCTGATGTCATCATTATAACTTATGCTTTACTTTCACAGCTTACCAACATGGCCTATCAGACCTCTTTACAGGGGATCTGACCAAATTACACATGCCTAGCCTCGGCTGCTTTCTGAAACTCCTTAACGTCCTCAATCTTGCCCCTTCTATATCTGTAAAACCAATATCGTAGAGATGTCACTACCAAGTTCACTTGCTACTCAAAATGGAGCCTGACTCCCTTGAACCACAACTCCATCAGCTTCTGTATGCTGACCCTAGACATTGTCAGCATCCAGTTGACAACCAAGATTAACCAACACACTCACTATAACTGAAGGAGTCAGCAAAGGACTCCTAGGAAGCAGAAATGTCCAGGTTTGTAGTGAAAATTAAGATGCTCCATTCTTGTCAAAAATGTCAGATGAGTAAACACTACATGATAATAAATTCAGCCCAGTGACTGGGCCAATGCTATGAAGTAGGCATTCAAAGAAAAGAGTCCCAGAAGTTAACATCAGAAGCTGAGATCACGAAAGTTAGTTTAGACTTCCAGATACTCTTGAAACAGGCAGCTCAGTTTGGCCAATGATAGAGGGGAGTGAAGTTCATAGCAAGGGGTCTTGGGAAATTTTGTTGAGGAAGCACCTTACCTGCCCCTCATATTTTGCTCCTTATGTGTAATTCTTCTTCCTCCCTAGGCTCAGCACTTCCTCTTTAGCTATGAGAACAAATGTTTAATGAAAAGAAAGAAAGCGAGAAAGGGAGGGAGGAAGGAAGAGATGGAGGAAAAAAGGAAGGAATGCGGCTGGAGAAGTGGCTCAGCAGTTAAGAGCACTGGCTGTTCTTCTTGAGTTCAATTCCCAGAAATTGCATGTTGGCTGGCAACCATCTATAGTGGGATCTGATACTCTTTTCTGTCATGCAGGCATATATGCAAATAGCACTCAAATACAAAAGTATAAATCATTTAAAAAGAAAGAAAGAGAGAGAGAGAGAAAGGGAGGGAGGGAGGGTAGACAGGAGACAGTCAGTTACTTGACTAGCTGCCCAAGCTCTGAATAGTACCCTATGTGATTTGTTGCATAAGTTCTATTAAGTAAATATTGGTATCTGGACTCTAGTGAGACCAATCAAATAAACCCTGATTGGTGTATTCAGTTAACAGAACAGAATGCATCAGATCACTAGACTCAAGCAACATTTCTTTTTTTTTTATTTACTCCTAGGTCATGGAAACATTACTTGTGCTTCAGAATTGAAGTCAGTTTTGATAGCTCATCTAAAAAATAATGTGAGTAAAATCTCATACTGTAATACTGTGAAACAAGGTTATATTCCCCAGCTGCCAGAAGGCAGTACTGCTGGCCCAGAGCCCTTCGGTGTCCTGCTTTAGCTAAGGGTCGCTCTTGGCTGAGGAGGCTCTCCTTGACCAAAAGCAACTACCTCCTTAGAAACCCCTGACCGCTCGGTGTGTAAGTACACACAGACCCAGTCCCTCACCCAGCTCTAGACAACTCCCAAAAGTCATCTCAGCTCAAGAGCAAATTGTGGGTTTGGCCCATTTTCCCAGCCAATTCCTTCTTCCTACACCTCTGAGGGTCATAATCTTAAGAGACGTCCAAACCAAACTTCCTGCAACCAATCTTGAGATCACATCTTCTTATCAAGATATACAATCTGTGATAGCATGTCAACGTGTCCTGGACTTACACAAAATAAACTTGTTTAACTCTAGTTGACGCTTAATCCAAATTGTATATTAACAATATACTTTCAGAACGTTTCACTTCCCTCAAAGTAGGTTTTTTTCCCTTAAAACTTGTTATAATCAGTTCTAATATGTGGGATTTAGACCATTCTACCATCATGAAGATTTGGGGCCAAAATATGCAGGTTACGGCATAACTGTCCAGATAATTTTTTTAAAAGAAATTCAATGAAAGTTACATTCTATATGACTATAATTTCATTTGTTTGCTAATGATGCCAAATTGATACTTAATATAGTAGCCTGTGGTCATGATTATGGAAACACACCATTCCTAGCATCCTTCCATAGGCTATGATCCCAGATGCAATCCATCAACTTCATGTCATTGCTGATGGTTGAATTATACCCTGGGTCTCCAAAAACCATATCACCTCTACACTACGGCATTTATCAAAAATCAATATAAGAAATGGCAACGTAGAAAAATGTTTCCATATATATTTTTATAAAACTTATTGAAACCATCATATGTTTTAAAAAGCCAATAACTCCATAAGGGGCCATAAAGTAAATTCCTCTTAGAGTTAGTACCAGGGGGGAAATCTACCTCCATAGAAAAACTGGCCTGGTGCTTTTTATTAGCTAATAAGAACCTTATATGACTTGCTTTCCTTTTCCTCTTGCCTGCCAGAAAAGGGTCAAAAGTGAAGTTTGCACTCAATCTAAGAAGCAATCCTTATCCAAGATTTTCCTAGAATACCCATCTCACCAATACCGTCATCCTCCTTTGTTCTTAATTTCTCATCCTATCTTGATGATTGAAATGATCTGTGAATCCTACTGTGTCTCCAAACTTTCTAAAATATGCTGAATGGCGTAAATATAAATGTCCCCACCATACCTTACCTACCTAAGCCTGCTTCTTTCATTTCTGATGCTGAAACTCGCATTTTGTTCAAGTCCATGCTCATTCAAAGTGTAAGACAGTTGCTGCCTTCCATTTACTTGTTGTTTATCAAGGATGAGAGAAATCACTTAAAAGTATGTATAAAGAATGAATCAGGAAACAATATGGTGGGGATGGGAGGGTCAGTGTTGAAAAGAGGGAGAAATCACCTTGGATTTGGTTGAGACCGGCTCATGATTTTTTTGTTTGGTTTTGGTTTTTGCTTTTTCCAAGACAGGGTTTCTCTGTATAGCCCTGACTGTCCTGGAACTCACTTTGTAGCACAGGCTGGCCTCAAATTCAGAGGCCTCTGCCTCCCAAGTACTGGAATGAAAACTGGGCCCCTCTACACCTGACTCCAGGCACATGATATTTAAGGTTCACATTTAACAGAGGCAGACAAGACAAGTCGATAGAGATCCATGAGATTCCCGTGGCCTCCACATGCTTGCTGTGCTCAAGGGGGAATACAGATGCACACACGGTACTAACTGTGCACAACAAGACACCACTCCCAGTAGCTTGTCACAACTCACATAAGCGTTAAAACTTTCAATCAGCCTTTCTTGATCAATCTGTGTTTTCCCACCCACAGACAGGTAGCAAATACTCAGAAGAGAGTTTCCAGTGCTATTTAGTTTGTCTCCTAGCTGTGACACAAATATAGGGACAGAGTCCTGAATCCTGAGCATTTTTACTGTGACTTGTGCATAGGGCATACTTCCTCTGGTGGCTTTGAATGCAGTGTGCTTTAGGAAAGACCCTACTAGGAGGAAAACGTTCATTTCTCTCTTTACTCCCAAGATCACTCTTCAGTGGCTGAGTTAGGTCTTCACACCTGGGATCTCTTCTAAAGGACAGTAGGGGGCCTGGGATTCTGCCCACCCTGTGGAAACTCTCCCTAGCTCTGCTGCATGCTGAGGATCTTCCTCCCCAGAGGTCCTTCTTCCTCTCTTATGTTGCCGAGTGTTCTCTGCCTACCCTACTGCCTTATGTCTCTCTGGAAATCTCTTAGGCATCTCTTACTTTCTGGCTGCTTCTCAGATGCCCTGAGCTGATGACCCTGGCTCCTGTGCTCTATTTGTCCTCTCACACCTGTTCTCAGGACCAGCAGCCTCCCATCCAGGTAAGCGTCTGGCTTAGGCTTCATTCTTCTCTTGGCTTTCTCTCGTCCCCCTGCTAAGTGGGCAGGAGACCTCAGGACTGGTGATTATGGTTTGCAAGATGGAGCAGGAAGGGGCACAGGCCTCATAGCAAAAGTTAATTCAGTGCAACTACATGTGAACCCTATAACTTATACAGAAAGACTTTATTTCCTTCCCCAGCTTGAGTTATGCTCTATTCCTTAATGCCCCATAAACTGCAAGATTAAGGGCCAGATCTTAACTTAGCAGGAGAGTAACAGACTTAGTTGAGGTGGGAGAGGTGGCATATGGCGGCAGAAACTCACCTTACACCATGGGCAAAATACATGACCTGAGTTCAAAGAGTCAATTCTCAATAAGAAGCAGAGGAAAATTGCCTCTTCAGTTAGCCGCTTTATTCAAAAACTTTGCTATCTGTGTGAAAAAAGAATGGAATTCTTCCATTCTGTCCCCTCAGGTTTTTCCTTCCCATCATCAGTCCCTATATTTATGTTAACTTAATGCATAGAACTCACAAGCAAATTACTGACTGATCATCTCCCATTGCTTCTAACATTTACTATTACCATTTGTCTTTGTTGGAAGGAATGATCATACTTAAATTGTTAATAAAATGGTTACAAGCAAGGTTGGAAGGATGGCCCTGCAGTTAAGAGAAATCACTGCTCTTGCAGAGGATCCAAGTTGGGTTCCCGGCACCCACACCAGAGAGCTCACCGTCACTTATAAGCCCCTCCAGAAAATCCAAAGCTCTCTCCTGGCCTCCAGGGACAACTGCGTTCACATGTACATTCCTATGCATGCCTGCCCATAATTAAGAAGAAATTTAAATCCTTTTAAAAATTGTGACAGGCAACGAATAGCAGGTACAGAAGCTGAACGTTAAGGTGGGTGTCAGAAAGTTTCGCCCTTATCCTGCTGATGGCAGCTGTCTTTACCAGCCGGCCCATGCACAGGATTTTCTTTCTTCTGTCATACACAGAATTTCTATTGCTGTAAAGGGAACCCACGTATCTGAGTCCCAGATTCATCGGTGCAAGGTGCTGTGCTTGTCCGGGTCTGCACACTCCTCTAGGACAAGAATACCATGGTGCTGCATCCCCAACAATGGCCAGAACGTGGAAAATGCTCCCGCTGAGAGCCATCCTCCCCCAAGCTTCAGTGGGATCAGAAGAAGACAGGAAATCCATTGTTCTGCTGTGTGTGTCATGACAGCCTTCCAGGTGAAGGCCTGGCCACCGTTCTTCCCCAGACTTAAAACTTGCCACCAGCAGGAAAGATCATGACTATTTGCTGGAATTTATTTTGGCCTAATGAACATTTAAAAATAGTTACTTTATTTGATATCGTCCAGCCTCCTTCCAGAGCCAGTTAAAAGGCCAAGCTTCCTCCCCCAGACTCCCTTTGTTTTCCAGACATACCACAGCCCTAAGGAGCATATGCCCTGCACCATACAAAAATGTTCAGTAACGAGATTCCTTGATTGGCTACCCAATTAAGTAAATCTGGCCCGGAGGAAACTAAGTTACAATAACATTGAGGTCTGTCTCCAAGCCCACAAAAGAAAAGAAACTTAGAAATAAAAAACAAACAGGGCTGAAAATTCTGTTGTGCAATGAGAACTGCAGAATGGCTGTCTGTCAGAGGATGGTTCAAAAACATTAACACTTTCCCAGACTCCTATGCGGCCCCCACAGTCCCTACGTGTTGCAGGCTGGGTGGATGACTGGCTTTGAAGCCAGCCCTCTTCAACACCATTAGCAGTGTGAGCAGCACTTGCTCTCAGACCTTGTTGCGAGGCCAAGGCCGCCATCTCTTCTGCTTTTTAGTAATAAACACATGGGAAAGTGTGGGCTCCTGGGCCGAGGCTTGGGGATCAGCAACTTCCCAACACCCTTCTGCGGTTAGGACTCATACGTGGTTCCAGGGAGAAGAACTTAGCTAACTAAACCTCCAAACAATGAGATGTCTCTCTTCACTATCTTCCCTCCATCCTTCGCCTCTCCTCTCTCTTCCCTCCCCTCCCCCCTCTCGCACATTAACTCTTTTCAGTTATTGTAGCCACGAAGGCCAAGCAGATCGTTCTCCACGCCTCATCATTTCCACGGGCCTGCGTTCCCGGAAACGTTCCTCTTTAGACTGCCTCGCTTGGCTATGCAAGTCTTCAATCCAGCACAAATGTAGAATGGTTCAGGGGGAGTCAATTCTAGAAGCCGAAAATAGTAAAAGAAGGATTGAATAACTCTATACGTGTAAGAATTGGCACTTTGTCTTTTAGCCATAAAAAGAACTAAAATACATTTCCCTCATAAAGCCATGTTTTATTGATATATATGTGGTCCGGTGATGTGAAAACCACTTTAAAGCTAATAAATGGCTCATATTCGCTTTGACCCATGAAATAGGTAATCATGAAGGACAAGCTTCTTAGGGTTATACATCTCTCTTTTGGTGTATTTATAATAATCCAGTGTTTAACGGCATTTCTTGGAGGCAGTCAGTTGTTAATGAGGAATTCATATCAATTATTAGTGTTGTCCACCACTCTAGACAGATATTGTCGAATGATTTTTACATTGCACATCTAAAATCTAGTTTAGGCTTCCACGTCCTCCCTCTCTCCCCCACGAAGATCTATCTTGTGGGATTTACCTGGTTTCTTTCCATGTTAGGGCTTGATATCTAATATGGCTTGTTAACAGAGCTCACTATATTTTCTGGGCAAAAGTGTTTATGAGAAAAACTTTAGATTTATACAAGGGTTGGGACATGTGACTCATATAAACTGTAATAAGAGTATTGTTGCTGAAACCTGGGTTTGCTTTGAAGCCTCGTCATCCTGTTCTTGGGAAACCATTAAGCGAAATGCCCCGAAGGGTAGGAGAAATTGCATCGAGCAATAAAATGCCAACAAACTACAGGATTTGAAGATCGTACACTTTCATCTAAACATGCCCTTCTCGCCTTTCACTTGGCAGGAGTTTGCTTTTTGAAAAGCAATAAACTCTAACACTCTGGTTGACCTGGGATGTGTTTAAGAAATCAAATCCTCGAGCCAGAAGCGGGAGGACCTTTCACAAGGATGGACTCCCCACCTTAGAAAAACCACAGGATGAGAAATGTAAACAAAACGAGGCCAGAATTGTGTGTCTCAATTGTCCAGATCTTGGGTTTCTGCGATGAGGGTACACACTAAAACCCTAGGACAGGAGAAACAGCTTTCAGTCTGTTTAAACAGGTGTCCAGTAAGTACATATAATCTTGGTGCACAACCAAGATGGACATGGTCAAGTTTCCCTGTCCACAGGCCTCTGGGGCCTTTGGAAATCTAGGGCAGACAGCATTCAGTCTCAGATCAAGTTTGTAGTCAAGTGGCTCTTCCCAGAGCCAACCGGGGTTCTGAAGTGACTCGTGCACTTTACTTAGGTTTCTTAGGAATAATAAAAGAGATCCAAACTAAAAGCCCATAGCAATATTTATCTAAACCATTTTCTTCTTCCACTTCTGGCCCCATTCACTGCCAGTGGGAGGAAGCCCTTCAATTCTCCCTTCCCGTGGCTGCTCTCAGCTCATGGTTCCCTGTTCTTTCCTCATTCGGAATCACTTTGTGATGTAGACTGACCCCATGTCCTTCCTAGCATAAAAGGGTCTCTTCCATTTACAGCACAGAAGCAGGAATTTGATCTGGTAATTAAAGGGTTCTTTTTTAGCTGGGGAGGGGAAGGAAGAGCCAGTACGCATCCTGTATTAACAGTTTGATCCCAATGTGTATGTTTAATGATACAGCACAAACTGTTAGCAAAAGTGGGGTTGGAGAGATGGCTCAGAGGTTAGGAGCATTTGTGGCATTTGCAGAGGACCCAGGCTCAGTTCCCAGCGCACACATGATGGCTCACAATCATCTGTAACTCTCGTTCTGAGAAATACGATGCTCTGTTCTGACCTCTGTGGGCACTAGGCATGGTGCACACACATCCATGCAAAATACTCATACATATAAAAGAAATATATCTAAAAAAACATTTTTTAAACTAGCGAAGATTAGGCTGGGAGGCAGAATAACGTTAGAGTGCTTGCCTAGCATACACTAAATTTACCATCAAAATTAAGACATGAGAAATACCTGGAGGCGTGTGCAGGATACTATTATAGTCTTAAGTCTTATATTAGAGGTTTGACTAGAGAAACTTGTGTTTATAAAAACAGACCAGGAGATCTCAAAACAGTCCAGTTCCCTTTCAGAACAATGAGTCTGGTAGGTTGCCTAGTGGAACCTACAATTTACAAGAGAGGGAAAGGAAAGAAGCCCTTTAAAAAAAGGCCATTCACAGCCCTGGGGTGTTATAATGCCTATCTGTGAAAACCATTGTCCCAAGGTTTGGGGTGACAAGCTAGGAGGTGCAGGTCTTAGCTGCACCTAATAAATTCTATTCTCCAAGTATTGTGAATTCAATGTCTGGAAGAGTAGGCGGCATTTCCACACAGAGGCACTGGGTGACTGACTCAGAACCATGGCCGAATGGCAAGAGTATGACTTACCGGAACTCAAGGGACCATCCCGTCTCTGTCACTGTTACCGGACAGAAAGGCCAACCCAAGGTTACTAGACTCTATCATAACAGCGTAAGAAAATAAAATGCCATGTACCATAACTTCCCAATTCTTCTCGCCCAAGGTTCAATATTTGTGCTACATCTGAAGGCCAGCTACCCATGCCTACCGGTTTATATGGTTCACGGGCCAGGGTATAGGATGGGTATAGGAGTAGTAAAAGCCTTCAAACAAGTATTTGGACTCACATCTGCTTCAGTATGAATATTCAATAGAATAAACTGCAAAAACCACCCCCCAACAAATAAAAATTATTTTAAGAAAATAAAATGGGAATTTTACCAAGTAATTTAATTTCGTTAGCCATGGAACATATATAAGCTCAGGCCAAAGTAAAAGTCAGGGTGAAATGGAAAAATACCCTGAGCGAAGACAACTTTAATCAATCACTGCTCTTACAGAACCCCTTCTCTCTCTTTCAGACACACACACACACACACACACACACATCTTCTTGACTATAGCAGATTAATAAATAGATCAGGATATGTATGACATGAATTTGTACCCAAAACATTGGAAATATCTAAGTTCTGCAGAGGCGGGAACTTGGTGTGGGTCCATTTTGTATGTCTATGCGTGTGGCGTGTAAAACTACTCACGCTAAAAGTAATACTGCTGGAAATTTCATTGCAAACAAGAAGGCAGCAAATCAGTTACCTTTCCATTTTCTTACATGTTTATGCTTTTGGGATTTTATCTTTGGATAAAAAATCAAAAATAAAGGAAACCAGAAAACAATTCAAAGTGAATGATACCATAAACACATACACCTGGACTGGTACAATACATTCCAGCAGTGCTGAGAGAGAGAAAAGGGGCTGCTATTTTATTGCCTCCACTAGAAAAGAAGAAACCCTAACACTTTAGAAGCTTCTCTACGAGAATGGTATTCTTCAGAGGGGATTTAACCCCAAAGAGTAGAATCAATGGCTTTGCTCAGGCTGGCAGGGGGACTAGCAACCTGGAACTGCTTGGGCTATGCACACACCCCTCTTTTAATAATGCACTTGGCATCCTGAGACCTTATCTGCATACACTGTGCACACTTACGTGACTCTGAACAATTCATTCAGTAACCCAGGACCCTCACCTGCACTGAGCTACATTACAGTCTACCCCAACAATGGAACGAGTTTGTCTGCACCTGATAACAATCAAACTTGGGCAGTTGCCACTTACACACGTTCCCCATATAACTGGGAAAGAGGACAAATCCTACCTAGGCAGATTTTTAGGTCCCTGCCCGATAATGCGCAATGTCTTTGAAGTGAAGATTTAAGGAGAAACCCCTGATGTGGAATATTAGTTAAAGATGTGTTACATTTGTTTATGCTGTGGAGCATTTGTTTAATGATGCAAAGATGTGTTGCACTCTTTTATGTTACATTTGTTTAACTCTGTGAAGCTGTGTTACTTTGCCTGCCTAAAACACCTGGTTGGTCTAATAAGGAGCCGAATGGCCAATAGGTAGCTAGGTGAGGGATAGGCAAGGCTGGCAGGCAGACAGTAAATACAAAAAGAAAAATAGAAGAGGGAGGAGTGGAAGAAGAGGAGATGCCAGGGGCAGCCATCCAATCATCCAGCCTTCCAGCCATCCAACCACCCAGCTACACAGAAAGGCAAGGAGTAAGAAGTAAAGAAAGGTACATAGAAAAATAAAAACACAGAGTCAAACGATAGATAGGATAATTTAAGAAAGACTGGCTAGAAAAAAAGCCAAGTTAAGGCTGGGCATTCATAAGAAAGAGTAAGACGCCGTGTATTTATTTGGAAGCTGGGTGGTGGGCCCACAAAAGACCAAAGAGCTAAGAGTTAAAAAAAAAAAAAAACCAACTACAAGCCCCTATTTACCATCTCTCTTAGTTTGCTTTATATTGCTGCTATAAACCACCATAACCAAAATCAACTTGGGGAACACAGAGTTTATTTCAGCTTACAGTTTATAGTTCATCCTGAAAGCAGGTCGTGGCAGGAACCTGGAGTTAGGAACAGAAGCAGAGACTGTGGAGGAACACTTCCTTCTGCTTTGCTCCCCCTGACTTGTTCAGCCTGCTTTCTTATACAGCCCGGGACCACCTGCCCCAGAAGGGTATCACCCACAGTGGCCTGGGGTCTCCCACATCAATTGTTAATCAAGGAAATGCCCTATACACTTGTCCATATGGGTAATACAATGGAGGCATTTTCTCACTTACGTTTTCTCTTCACAGATAACTCCAACCTATGTCAAGTAGAAAAAAGTTAACCAAGACATCATCTCCTACGTATGCACGATTGGAAATGCATATGATTAAAATCAAAATGCATTATGGGAAGGGAAGTAGGAGAAAAGTTACATAGCTTAAAAGCCTGTGAGTAAAAATAGATTGCCACCCACACAACATCCCTTAGCAATCAAACTTTTTCCCTTGATCCCCATTAAAAAAAAATGCTACATACTGGGGTGGGGGGTGTAGATATAATCTGCCACCCCTAACCCTGAAGATATCCACAATAGAAAACCTCTTACAAAGGAGAAATTAGTGTTCTCCAATGGAGTCTCTCTGAGAATACAAACTGTTATAGCCACATGTTGGGGTAAAATCTGTCAGGGTCCAACCTCATCAACCTCATTCACACATTACAGGGTAGGGATATGTAGATTATAAAAATTAGTAGGAGGGACAGAGATACAAAAGAAACACAGAGGCATAGGATAGAACCAGGAGGTCAATCCAGTAAATACTGGATATGCCTGTGTTTATTTTCCATTATTTCCAATCCAAATAGGGAGGAAGAAGCCAATAGACTCCTTTAACATGACACAGACAGCAAACAGAGCAATTACCTGCTTTAATACTTGAAACATCAAGCAACTATATCCTGAGTTAAGCATTCTGTTGTTTAGGCAGGACACATTGCCACCACACCTTAGACCAAGCATCCTGTAGGTAGCTACTCCCTGGGTCAAACCTCCTGCCATAGCCTTGAAGGAGCAGTAATAGACTTGAATTTTCTGAACTTTGGTCAAGGTTGAGTAGATCCACCTCTGTGAGTCATCTCAGTTCCCAAAGCACCAAGTAACCACACCCTAGGTGAAGATATCTTGTTTGTAGGCACACCTTAAATCAGACCTCTTATCAATAACTTTAAAAGAGCAAGAGTAGGCTTAAGCTCTCCGACCTTCAGTCAAGGTGGAGCGGACCCCCTTCTGTGGACCCCACAATAAACCTCACTCAAGGGCAGGCTCTATGCCCAGCAGTAGAAAGAAGGCCAACACACACACAAAAAAAAAACTCAGTGGTGTTTGGGGAGCTTTTGTTTTGCTTTGTTTTGTATTTCATAATGCTTTATTTGGGCTCTATTTTTTAAACCTTACTGGCCTTTTGCTTATAGATTGTGGTTTCTAATTTTGTGTTCTTCTGAGTTTTCATTCTGCTGGTATGTGTTCCTTAAGCTTTTTCTTGTTGTTATGATATGTGTGTTTTTTGGTATTTGACTTTATTTTTTTTTCTTTTTCTCTGTTTTTCTGTTTCTTTTCTAAGGAAAGAAAAAAGAAAGAAGGCTTAGAGTTGGGTGTGTAGAGAGGTAGGGAGGAACTGAAGGGAGATGAGGGAGAGGAAACCATGATAAGAGTATATTGTATAAAAAACTGTTTTCAGTTTTAAAAAAGAAGGAATGATGAAAACTCTCTCTAATTATTAAAGCGCTTTGAGTACCCTCACTCATGTGGCCTGCTGTCATCTGGCACTCTTCACAGTATACCTGACCTGCTTTGATGCTTTGATTTGAATTTGATTTGCAAATTTTGCAAATCTATATGATGCTTTATTTCAATTCCTTGATAAAGAGTCAAAGAACATGAAAACATGGCCCAGGCTCTAACACCTGTAACAGAATAAAAATAAGAGATGAAGTCAATGAAAACTAAAGCAAACAGTAGGGAAAGTTACAATAACAAGCAAAGTCAGCTGTTGTAGATTTATAAAAGTAGTAAACCCTAGATTGAAGAAAGAAAAAAAAAACAGAGATCCAGGGATTAGCTCAGTTGATAGAGTGCTTGCCTCACATACATGAGACTCTGAGTTCAATGCCCAGCATTAAAAACCAAAACCAAAGTCAGGAAGGACCAAAAATATCAGTATCAAAGACAAAATAATCATTTCATTATGTGTTCTACAGTCACTTGAAAACAATAATGAAAATACAATGACCAATTCGGTGAAGACAACACCTGAAAAAAAAAAGGGACAAATCCTTTGAGAATTGAAAGTGACAAACAATAGCAAGAATTGACAGATGGGATTGCATGGAAATAAAAAAGTTTCCACCCGGCAAAGGAAGCAAGAGTCAAGTGACAGCCTATGGAGTGAGAGGAAACATTTGCCAGCTATACATCTTTCAGGGGATTATATCTAGAATATAAACAAAGAACTAAAACATTAAACATCAGTTACACAGGCCTTTTTCTGGTTTCCTGGCCTTGGCCCATATTTCTCCCACCTAGATATGCACATTTAACAGTTAGAGGCTAGAATCTGCATTTGAGCAAGAATGTATAGCTTCTATCTTTATTAGCCTGGATTATCTTGCTTAAAATAACATTTTTTCCCAGTTCTATGAATTTTCATACAAATAATTTCATTTTTCTTTACATCTGAAAAAAATGTATTGTGGGTATTTACCATTTATCGTTATTCATTTATCTGTTGGTGGATGTCTATGCGGATTCCATTCTCTTGCTGCTGCGAAAAGAGCAGCAGCATTTCTCCCTAGTCAGCATGACTATAATTAAAGAGATGTTGGCAAGAACAGGGCATGTTAGCCGAAGAGCATTGGTATGTTGCTGCTAGATTGCCAAAGGAATGGAAGTCAGCACACAACAGTGATACCTCCACATCGTCTTTACAGATGCCAAGAGATGGAATTAGCCTGTGTCTATCAACAGAGGGATGGATAGAGAAGATATAGACATAAATGCACACATGCTTGCTCACACAGCGGAGTTTTCAATCAGCCATGAAGGAGAACAAAACTGTGACATTTAGTTGTGTCATTTGCAGAAAAGTGGGGAAACTGGAGATCATCATACGAAGCAAAATAAACCAGACTCAGAAAGATAAATGCCACGTTTTCTCTCATTGACAAGATCTAGATTTAAATAGACGTGGTGGAGGAGGAGAAGGGGATTTTAGGGTAAGGGAGATGGGGAAGGAGAGCAAGAGGAGGATAAAGGTGGGTATGAGCGAAGTAAATGGTATTCACATTCCTAGGTAGTGTTTACTGTCAATTTAACATAGCCTAGGGTCACCTGGGAAGAGAAGCCTTAATTGAAAAGTTAGCTAGCCAGATTGGTCTGTGGGCATCTCTGGAGGCCTTGTTTTGATTGCTAATTGATGTAAGAAGGTCTAGCCTACTGTAGGTTTTTCGTACTCTCTTCCCCTCTGATTCACCCTTGGTTTTTCAAACCTATCCCTTCTTTTTTTTAAAATATTTATTTCTTTATTTATTATGTATACAATATTCTGTCTGTGTGTATGCCTCCAGGCCAGAAGAGGGCACCAGACCCCATTACAGATGGTTGTGAGCCACCATGTGGTTGCTAGTAATTGAACTCAGGACCTTTGGAAGACCAGGCAATGCTCTTAACCTCTGAGCCATCTCTCTAGCCCAAACCTATCCCTTCTTAAACCTTTCTCACCCCAGTCTTTTGCTTCTCTACTTTAGCATCTATCTACAGTCCCTACTACCTGATGATGTCCCCATAAAAGATCCCTGTTTTGGTTAGTGTTTCTACTACTGTGAAGAGACACCACGACCATGGCAACTCTTATAAAGGAAAAACATTTAATTGGGGTGGCTTACATTTTTAAGGGTTCAGTTCATTATCATGGTGTGACATGGGGGAATGCAGGTAGACATGGTTCTGGAGCAGGAGCTAAGAATCTTTACATCTTGATCCAAAGGCAACAGGAAGTGAACTGAGACACTGGGCATGGCTTGAGCATATATGATACCTAGAAGCCTGCCTCCACAGTGACACACTTCCTCCAACAATCCACACCCACTCCACAAAGCCACACCTCCTAATAGTTCCACATCCAGTGAGTTTGTGAGAGCCAATTACATTCAAAGTATCACAACCCCTGGCTTCCACGTGGGCTTAACACACAAAACAAAAGATTTGTTAGGCTCTGCATATGGGAGAAAACATAGAGCATTTGTTTTTCTGGGTCTCATTTGCCTGGTTCAGTATCATTTTTTCCAGTTCTAGCCATTTACCTGCAAATATCATGATTTCCTTTGTCTTTATAGCTGAGTGGTTTCCCATTGTGTATATGTACCGTATTGTCCTATCGGTTCACCTGTTGATGGACATCTGTGTTGGTTCCATGTCCCAGGTATTATAAAATAGAGCAGCAATAAACAAGGATATATGTGTTTCCACAGTGAGATATACAGTGTCTTGGGTACATGCCCAGGAGGGGCATAGCTGTGCCGTATGTCAGTTCCTGTCTAGGTTTGTTGAGGATAGTTTGTTGTTGGGGGGGTGTTTGTTTTTTGTTTGTTTGCTTGTTTGCTTTCGATTGTCTGGTTTGGTTTGGGTGTTAGTTTTGGAGGAACCTCTAAACTGGTTTCCACTCCCACAACAGAGTCTGAAGAGTTCCCCTTTTCCTCATCTACCATAGCGTTTGTCCTCATTTTTATTCCTGATGATGGCCATTCTGACTGGAGGGAGATGGAATCTTAAAGTAGTTTTAATTTGCATTTCCCTGGAGGCTACGGTGGTCCAGCAATTTTTAAATGCTTTCTGTATTTCTTTTTTTTTTGAATTTTTTCTTAACTTCCACGGCAATTTTTAAACTGGGTTGTTTATCTTTTTTTCTAATGTGTAAGTTTTTGAGTTCTAGACACTGATCTTCTGTGTAGCACAAATTCCAATTGTTCTTAATAAAAACCCAGAGTCAGATATTAGTGGGGAACGCTGAGAGACCAAAGAAACAGAGCTGCCAGGCACTGGAGACCTTTTCCCTCTACCAATGCTCAGACAGAAGGGGCAGATCCTGTCCTCAGACTGCCTCCTCAGACTTGGTCCTCTGACTGACTGCTTCAGCTTGCACCTCAGAGTGCCTCCTCAGACTGCACTGAGCTCCTGTCTCATCCCACCTTACATTCCTCTCTCTGCCCAGCCATATCGCTCCTGTCTCCACCTCCCTAGTGCTGGGATTAAAGGTGTGGGATACCAAGTGCCGGGATCACCTTTGTGTGAACTGTTTCTCTTTTAGACAGATTTAATCTCATGTAGCCCAGGGAAGCCTTGAACTAACAGATCCCTCTGCCTCTGTTTCCAGAGTCCTGAGATTAAAGGTGTGTGCCACCACTCCCTGGCCTCTAGTGGCTCAGCTCTGCACTCTGATCTTGGGGCAAGCTTTATTTATTAAAACATAAACAAAATATTACTGTACTTCTGTCTGGCAAAAACTGTTTCCCGTTTTCTGAGCTGCTCCCTCACTCACAGATCAGGATTGCATAAGCTTTTAAGTTGCATAAGTTCTCACACATTGATTGTTGGCCTTGTCCTGTGCATCTTCAGAACCTTCTTCAAAGATACCTTACCTCTACTTGTAAGTGAGAGCATACTCCCAACTTTCTCCTCTAGCAATTGTGGGGTGTAAAATTTCATGCTGCAGTCTTCGATCCATTTGCCCTAAAATGGTATTCTGTCTTTGTTGGTTGAGGTTTGTTTATCGGAGGCAATGTAAAGACGGAAATCCAGTCTGTCTAACTGTCTTTGTATCGTGGAATTTAAACCATAAAGGATTAGATTGCTATTGAAAGATCTGTGTTGATGCCTGTCACCTTATTGACTTTGTAGTGTTTTCTTTGACCTCTTTGGATTAACTGTCCTGGAGTTGTTTATTTACTCTTGTGATATCTTGGTGTTTATCTTTAGGCCTAAGTATCCTCTTTAGAGCAAGTTTAGTGATTATAAATTCATTTAGTCTATTTTTATCATGGAAATATTTTATTTCTTTTCCCAAGTTTTAAGACATAGCTTTTCTTTGTATGATAGTCTGGAATGGCAGTTGTGGACTTTCAGAAGTCAGGATAAATCCTTGGCTCTAAAAGTTTTTGTTGAATAAGCAGATGTTATTCTAGTGCATCCTACCTCTATTAGTAACTTAATCCTTCTCTCTTGCAGCTTCTAATATGCTTTATTTTCCCTGTATTTTTAGTGTTTTAAACATAATGTGTCAAGAGACTTTCTTTTCTCATCCTATTTGACATTTTGTAGGATTCTTGTAACAAGACAGGGAGATTTTTCTCTAGATTTGGGGATTATTCTTCTATGGCTTTATTGAACATATTTTCTGTGCCTTTGGTGCAATATTCTTCTCCTTCTAATAAAAGCCAATGATTCAAAGATTTAGTCTTTTCATGAGGTGCCAGAGCTCTCCCACTCTCCATTCATTTATTGTTTTAATTTGTCATGACCTTTACTGAGTGATAAGAGAATATTCTTAACATATAAAGGGCTTCTAGGAGAAGCCTGAAGTTAATATCCTGTCTGGGGATCAAAGACTCCCTGCCTTTCCTGGGATTAACATTAGCAGCAAAAATGTTCACAGCTCTTCAGGTGGTAATGAAAGTTCCAGTTAACACAGCAAAGTGGGAAAAAGCACTCACTCTCATCATTTATTAGGAGTAACAGCAAATGAAAACAAAATGAGACAGTAGTATCTTGTCACCAGAATCAACACTTTAAAAAGAACCAACAACTCCACTTACATGCAATGTTGGGATAGGAATATAAAATGATATGGCCTCTTTGATAACTTTTACGTTTGAACATATACTTACCATATACACCAACATTTCTACTAGATATTAATTAACTCAAGAGAAATGAAAACATAGACTCAGAGAACATGCAAAAATGTCCATAGCAGCTTTATTCATAGTGTCTCCAGACTGTAACCAGTCCACATAGCCATTAATAGATAGATGGTTAAACAAAATTTTGCGGATTCATACACTGAACAACAACAACAAATCTTTATGCAATACAGATTATTTTCAAAAACATTACTCTGAGCAGAGGACCTCAGAAGAAAGAATATATATCCTGTGGTTCCTTTGTGCTTATTTCAAGAACAGAAACAACTAACTATATTGTTTTAAAAACAAAAGTAATGGTTGCCTAGTGTTTGGATCATATTGATAGTGGATACACCATGAAATAATATGCAGGAATTTTTTGTTAGCTAGGAAAATTCTATATTATGGAGTCAGTTTTTATTACACAGATGTAAATAGTAGATGATCAATGATGATTAAAGATAGGTAGACAGAAAAATGGTGATGATAGATAGTAGATAGATAGATGACAGATAGGTAGATGATAGATTAGGAAGAGAGAGAGAGATTGTAGATAAATGATAGGTAGATAAAGAATAGATAGATAGATAGATACATACATACATACATACATACATACATACATACATGATTCATTAAACTGCAGCAAATGCATTTTCTTGCATATGCACAGATCTCTTGCATGAAAATATGGATTCCTGGATGCTATCCCTGGGGATTCTGATCTGAATTCTCCAGCCCCAGGCAGCACAGGGTCCCATGTTCATTGCTCACACTGCTCTGCATCTGACCCGTAGTTACTGCTGCAAGGAAGGCTGTGTGTTGGAGCTCAATGCCCCCTTGTGTCTGAGACTGTCATTGGACCCTGGTCCTACTTCTTTAATAACAACCGTTTTTCAAAGTTCAGCAGCTCGAGAGACAAATGATGTCATTCATATCATTTATTCACAAAATTGTGATGGCTCTGAGACAAATAAACAGAAATCCCAGCCTTTCTCTAAGGCCCTCTCCTTGTAGTAATCCTCAGCCTTTCCAGGAGAGATGATGTACGCACAGGAATGGGTCCCACTCTCTGTCAGCGCACATCACTGGACTGGGCGCTCCAACTGGCCCCAAAGACCTGGGATTACGAATAAAATCCTCTAATGGCAAATTAAGCAGGGACTCTTCCCTGGTTGGGAATCAAGATGACTAAGGAATTCTTACTCTGTAACTATTTTCTTAAGTCACAGCATGCACTTTCTGCAGTCTGTGTTGCAAGACCACAAAAATCACAGTGGTTAGGAAATCCCTTTGTCTAAAAGCCATCATTTGCTACTTGGTCAGATTAGAAAACCGTCAACAGTCAATACCTCCAAAACCATGACTTCGGGATGTACACGAGGCCCTCGTCACGTAGAGGGCCATGACCGCTTACATATGACTTCCGCCAAAGCAAAGCTTTGTTTAGCAACCCCTAGCTTACAAAGGGGACTTCATATACACAGGAGGCGGCTGTCCCGTCTACACCGTGCAGGTCTTAGAAGATCGGGTAAGACATTAGATCCCTTTTCCAACTGCAAACATTCCTTGGGTCTTCTTCATCCTTTAATAAGTGCTTTAACCAGTCACAGCAGCTGAGAACCCATGGGGCTGTAGTATTAACAAAGGGAAGAAGGAAGAAGGCAAATCTCTGTGTGTATCTGTAGACCAGGCAGGGAAGAGAGGGTTAGAAGGCAGGTGACAGCTAGAGAAAATTCGATAGCTAGAGAGCAGTAAATGGGGTGAAAAGCAAGCTCGGAAGGGAACAGGGCCCTTTGGAATGCAGAGCACGAGACTGACCTTCCCTGCAGCTTTGCTGGGGCCCTGGGGAAGGCTGCTAATTCTCACAGTTACTCTGGGAAGCAGAGCCCATTGTCTGCCAGGGTCGGCACCACCGTGGCTGCCTGAAGCTTTCTGCTTCTTTATGTCTTCCCGACTGACTCTCTGCAGCTAAAGGAGAGAACAGTGTCCACCCTGTTCCCACCCTCAACATTCCCTCTTGTCAAGACTGCGGTGACAGACTCTTCCTAGCTTAAGAGCTCAAAAAAATTCTGAAGGGGCCCTTTTTCTGCTTTACCACATGAAATGACAGTTGTAGGACTTTTCACATTTCAAAGTTTTAGACCTAGAAATGGCATTGGAAAGAGTCTAGCCCAAACTCTTAATTTCACATATAAAACTATGTATGCAAAATACGTATGGTTTAAACCCAGACTACACGCCAAGAATCAGACGACAGACCCTTGGAAGTCAGTCTCCCTTCTTGTCCTACTCTGAGCTGGTGGCCAGGGATTTCTCTCAGAGTGGGCTTGGTAGGTCTCTTGGATCCGTTCTTTATATCATCCTTAATCATTTTTTTGAACTCTAGAATTACAATAGTAAAACCATAATCGTGTAAAAACAGATAAAAAAAATCCCACCCCAGGAGAGTTAATACTCTAAGTAAATAGATTAATTGACACACATACGTAAATAAATACTACAACAGCCGAGAGTGCCAAAAGGTAGAAACAAAAAGTCCCAGGGAGGTCACAAAGATGAAGATGGAATGATTACAAAGGTTTCTAAAGGAAAAGTGCCAAGTAGACATGTTCATAAAAAGAAAGAAAGTGGAATTCTGGAGGCACTATTCCAACCAAAAAACAAAATATGGCGTCGTTAAGGAAGAACATGGAATCCTCTGGAGTTAATACAGAATGAGAGCGAAAATGGGGCAGAGTTGCAAACAGGGAAGTCAGGAGCAAGCCACCAGGGCAAAGGCCTTGAATGGACTGGAGGGACAACTGAATCCCCAAATCACAGAGGTCATCAGGCCAGCGCACCACACAGGAGGCTTCTGAAGATAACTGAGTACATCCCTGTTTCTGAAGTCACAGTGTAATCCATATTCCATAGAGACCAGTTATGGTGCAGGATCAAACAGGCCCCATAAAAACAGCAGGATGCACGAGAGAGGAATAAATAATCCCCAACAGGCTGTGGTTGACTAATGAAGGTGTGAAAGGAAAATGGCACATTGGAAGACTTAACTGGAATATTTACACCATGAATGACATCACAGCATCCAAGGGGAATGAATCACCTCTCCCCTACTTTCCATTAACTACCTCTACTAATTGGTATTCATGGTTATATTTTTATATCTGCACAGGGAAGGTTCTAGAAGTTCAGTTGATGGTTAGTGTTCACCATCAACCTGACAGACTCTGGAATCACCTGGGAGATATGCCTCTTGACACACCTGTGAGGGATTCTTTGGATTAGGTGAGCCTCTGGGTATGCAAGGGAAGAATTGTGGTAACTGGATGAGGTAAGAAGACCCACGCTAAAGGGCTACAGCACCTGGACTTATAAGGCTTCAAGCTCCTTAACTCCCCTGCTATGACAATTGTTCCCTTGAACTATGAGCCAACATAAGCCCATCCTTCCCTAAACTGCCTTTGTCAGGGTACTTTATCCCCTCAAGAGGAGAGTTGCTAAAACCTTCAACCCCTCAGGGACAAGCTCCACACAGTGAGTCATTGAAGAAGATGAGAGAAAGGCCCCAGCTGGATGCCCCTGGACCTTCAGAGCCTGGGGCCAGATTTGCTGTCCAGGTGGTCCAGTAGCTGTCAGCTATATGAAATAAGTTTAAAACATGGCGCATCCATTGCTAACCAGAGCACAGTAGACAGCCTACACTGCTAAAGTATAAATAGATCCCTCTTTTGACAAAGTAGACAACTCAAGGAGAATTATGTACATAATTGCACCCCAAAGATGCATACAAATGTTGAAACCAGCGCGCAGTCGGTGACAATTATAGTTTCCTGAGACCAAAGAAAACAGCGTCCAGAGGATTATTTCCTGGGAACAACTGGTTAATCGATCATTTTATTATCTGCAGATACTTTACCATGCTTCTCAACAAATTAGTACAGAATAGAAACATTCATAGACAATTACAAAGATATAAAAAAGAAAAATGTGACTTCACACTTTACATGTACTTTAGTCTTATTTTCAGCATTAAGAAAACAATATAAATGTCTTATTAATTAAAAAATTTCAATACCTGTTCATCTTTTAAAAACACAGGTTAAACAAATACCAGAGAAGGCTAGTCTGAAAGACTCTTTCAAGCCTCATAGTCTAGGTCCAGCCCTTCTAGGGTGCCCTTTCCTCAGATGAGCCCAAGCTAGACTTCCCGCCTTAAGTAGAAATAAAGAAGGGATCAGGTGACCCCAAGACCATATTTTGCAAGAATAAACAGCACGACTGACATAGAGGAAGACACAGAGTCGGATGTGTTCATTCTCATATGGGAAAGTGTGGGTTTAGAGATCAGAAATTGAATATTCAAGAACTCAGACGCAACTATGTGAGTCTTAAGCAGGTCCAGTACATGGACTTACTACATGCCTGTCTGGAGAGATCAAAGAACATTCGAGAGCCATGGCCAGGCGGCTTGGGGTGGGGGGTGAATAGGGTGAGCCTCTTTCCTGTTTCCATGTAGAAGACAGCTGTGTTTCTTCCTATGCAAGCCTTGGAAGCTCAGAACACACATCACACAGGCACGTTTTATGCTCCCGCCTTCTAAAAATAGATTGGTTAAGACACCAAGCACCACGTTTTGCTTCCTGCACTATCTTGAGAGCTTAAGGAGCTGAGAAAAATTCTAGCAATTCAAGAGGTTCTGTTTAATGGAATGCTGTCCCATGAGTGCCTGTCTCTTAGGAGTTCTTAAATATTGGCTGGGTTGAGGTCTCTGCTTCTGCTCAACTAGACATCACACATGCCTCTCCATGTTTACCTCAGGAGTATCCTCTGACTCACCCATGCCTCTGAATTCCTGAGGAGTCATCTTCCCTTCTCGTGTTCTTAATGCAACACTTACTGCCCTGCAGAATCCTTCCTTCTCTTCTCTTTCTCCTGAAATACATTGACCACCTAGTCTAGGCAAGCACCACTCTAATTAATTTCTGATTTCATTTAACATCAGTTAATTTCCTAGTAGGATCTTCTCAGCTCTCTTCTATACGCCCTCCTGTCTGGATGTAGAGCCTTCTTTACGCTTTGGATTCTGGGTACCGAACATTTATTCCACCCAAACAGTGACACAATTACCCAACTTTTACAAAACTGAAGTGGACAACTTCTATTTCATGAAATGGAAAAGTTTATTGTTCCATCCTTTCTCTGCTATTTTATCTTCCCTCTGAAATATCATGAATGGCAGATCCTAACCAAAAGAAGGGCTATAAGAAGAAAGAAGATGGATAGGTGAGGAGGGCGGGACAGGATGGGGAGGAACATAGGAGGAAGGAGTGGCATGCCATTTATACTCTTCTTAAAAGGATTTAGTCAGTGTGTACGAGTGCACCCATGTATGTGTACTATGTGCATGCATTTGTCCTTGGAAGTCAGAAGAAGGCATCAGCTCCCTTGGAACTAGAGTCACAGATGGTGACAAGCCATTGTGCGAATGCTGGGACCCTGAACCCTGGTCCTATACAAGAACAGTGAGGGCTCTTCATCATTAAACCATATCTCCAGCACCACGTCATACTTTGGTGAACTCCAAAACGTGCCTCATCTTTCTGGGCTTCTTCCTGTTTTCCATTCCTAGGAAGTAAGAAGAGAATGTTAATTACTTGATCAACATATTTCAGTGTGATATTTTCAGGATAAGAGTCAGGAACGAGGATGTGGTAGACGGACACAAAGAACAGACATCCTTTAAACCCTGATCGGCAACTCTAAAAGGCCTTAAACTTTTTGTCTTTCCAAAAATTACATCTCCTGGATTGAAGGGTCAGGGAAGGTAGGGTGGGGGGAGGAGAGGAGGGAGGGGAAACTGCAGTAGGGAGAGGCATACGGATCTCTGTGAGTTCATGGCCAGCTTGGTCTACAGAGCAAGTACCAGGAAAGGCTCCAAAGCTACACAGAGAAACCCTGTCTCAAAAAACCAAACTTTAATCAATTATCTTAAAACAAACAAACAAAATTACATTTTCTTACAAAATGATCCCCCTTTCAACCCATTAGGAACTTTTCTGTTAATTCAGTTTGGAGCCACTCTAAGCCCTGACTCGGGAAGTCTGCAGAATTAAGATCTGGGCCTTGGAAACCATGAGCAATCCACTTACTCATAAGAGAGAAGGCCCACGTGCAAAGCTCAGAGTCACAGTGAGAACACACAGCCTCTCCCTGCTCCTGCCTGGAGCATCTGTGTCCATTCTTCAGGAATGGGGAGAACAGTAACTTTCCCGGACACAGGCCCCAAACTACGCCTTAAGTGATATAATCAAGCTCAGTTCCCTTACATGGCAGGCTACAGAGCCCTGGAACTTTCTGCCAGCTCCACCATCTCTGTCACCACCATTCTCGAGACACTCTGTCACCAGAACCCAGAAGTTACAAAAGTAAAGATTATCCAGGATGGCACCGATAATAATAGCTCAATTTTGAAGGAATTCCACAAGCAGGAAAAACCAACTTACTTTTCCCCAGTTTGTATAACAACCATAGAAAACATTTACATCCATATTGTGTGTGTGTGCACATGTGTGTAGTATACTCACATGTTCATGTCCGCATGTGCCCATGTGTGTGCCTGTGTTTGGAAGTCAGACATCAACATCAAGTGTCTCCCTCTGCCAATTTCCACCTTATTTTTGAGGCAGTCTCTCACTGAACCTGGAGAGCGTGTATTCACTAGGCAAATCCAGGAATCAACTTGTCTCTACCCCGCAGCAACTACAATAACAGATCAGCACCTCAGTGCCTGGCTTTGGGGGTGAGTGCCAGGGATCAAACTCGGGTCTTTATGATGCTTATGTATCAGAAACTTCCAGCCCCCTAGAGAATATGAGTAAAGAAATTAGGCCAGAGGTAGAGTAATTGACTTACTAAGTTTCAAAGTCAGGATGAGAACCCAGGTCTAAGAGTTTGGGACATATTAGAGTGGTTTGTCTAGCACTCACAAAGCCTTGGGTTTCAAACTGGATGGATGGATGGATGGATGGATGGATGGATGGATGGATGGATGGATGGGTGAGTGGGTGGGTGGATGGATGGATGGATGGATGGATAACAGGTGCTCATCCACCACGGGCAGCTATGCTCTCTAGGGGACACTTAGTTTAAAGTTCACGAGGTCCCTGATGGTTACAGCTGGAGGGAGCACTGCTGGCACCTAGTGGGTAGATTAGGGATGCCCTTAAAAAGACTTTGCAATGCTTTGGACCATAAATGCCCTCAGTGCCAGGGCCCAAACAGTCCTTTCCAATGCTAAGCTGGCTCTGTGCATCCCATCTTCATTAAAATGTGTGGAGAAGTGGCTGAAGGTTAAAGAACCAAATCCAGCTGCTTGGCCAGAGGTGGAGGGGGTGAGCCACCAAATATCCGATTGTTTCTATTAACGTCCTCTTTGCTGGCCATGTAGAAACCCAGCACAACCAAGGATACAGAGAGTCTGGCCAATTCTGGACAAAAGCAGGCATTCTGGTCCCGGAGTCTCTTGCTCTGGCTGCCATCGTCTGCCTGCCTGGAGACAGAGCGGGGACACAGGCAGCCACCCAGCCTGCTTATCTCAATAGCATTGCTGCTGGCTGGGAATGCCTGCCAATGTCTACTTCATCACTGCCCAACCTCTGGCTGTCAGCACCTGGAGCTGGGCCAGCAGGGCTGGGTGGGGAGACTGGTACCAGACACCCAGGCCTGTTCTCTGTCCTCCCTTTACTAATAAATGGCCTTCCTGGCGCGGCTGCCACATGGATCGGTGTCGGCATAGACTTCTTGTCGGCTAGACAGACATTTTTCTATGCCTGATTGGAGCATGAAAAAACAGAAGCTTTGTGGGGGGGTCATTTCATGAGATGCTCTCTCACGCATTTTCTCCATCATTAAGCAGTCATAAATCAATTTACCAAGCAATCTCTGAACCCCTCTGTGAAGTTTTCTGCAATCCCTCCCAGACCTGGGCTGAGCTGGAAGAATCACAGAGGGGACTGAAGAGCGGGTGCCTTTCTCAGCCTGGCTTCTGCAGCTCTGTGGTTTAAGCTATCTGACCCACAGGCACGAGTGCACGTGTGCACGCTTGCGCGCATGCCCACACCCACACCCATGCACGCAATACACCCACACACGCACGTACACCCACTCACGCACGTACACCCACGCATACAGTGGGTACTCCTATATGGCTTTCTGGTTCTCTGTCCTTCCCTAGCCCAAAACTCACCGTTCATCTCCGACAGCCCGCAGTAGGCTACGCTGACAGGTGGATCGGGATCTGACTGTATTAGGGAAACAAGTGCGCGTCTGTGCTGGCTGGCTGGCTGTCCTTGATCACACGTACCGTACAGCAGCTGCATTTTCAGGTCTCTGCGCTATTAAACAGCAAGCTCCTTTTGAGCCGGGGCCACGTCCGCTCCTTCACAGTCCCAGTTCCTGGTACATTACAGGAGTTGATGTGGCTGAGTGTAAAGTCTAATGTGAAACAGTCCTTAAACCAAGGTTTAAGGCTCCGGTGGTATTTTCTGTCTCCTGTCAAAACAAAACCTCAGAGGTTACACAGGGATATGCACTCATCCAGCCACAGAACTTTAAAATAAACAGGCTGAATTGTGATGTGTATAAATCCAGTGTCTGCCGTAATCCTCAAAAGCCCATCATGAATGCCACAATCCCAAAGGTTGAAATCCAGGAAGATTAAGATCTAAATTCCCGAAAAGATTAGAATCCCTAATTTTGCAACCGTGAAAGCCGAATCCGAAAAGCTGAAACTTCCATGGGGGCGCGACAGGTATGGAAGGCAGCAGACGGCTGAGTCGCGAAGCGGTTACTAGGTTAATTGGGTGTATCGGTTAGTTACACCACATTATAGGTGGAATGGGGGCCTGATAGAATCCGGGAGAGCTTTATTTTGGACGGACCTGTGAAAGTGTTTCCAGACGAGGTTAATCCGGGTTTTTGGTGGACTAAGCGAGAAGAGCCATCCTTCCAGTAGGAAGCACGGGCCGTTCAGCACAAACCTGGGAAGGGCAAATATGCATGGAGAGAGCTTTGAGAGCCGGTCCCCAGCTCTGCTTCCACAGACATCCGAACAGGACCCTGCCTGAGGCTCCTGGTGCTCTGGCTTTGGGCCCAGATTGGTTTACACTTGCAGTTTCCCTAGACCTTCTGTCTTGGACCTTTAGCCTATGGACTGAGCTGAGTACAGAGAGCTCAGCCCCAAGGCAACTGCGTACTCAGTAGTGAAGCCACCTCTGTTCTAGCTCTATCTGCTCAAAAACTTAGAATCTCTATAACAGTACTTTAGATGGATAAAGCTAACAAGGCGGCTGTCCAATTGGTGGGCTCACAAGGGCCTGTAATTCCAGAGCTTGAGGATCAGATGCCATCTTCTGACATTCAAAAGATGTACACACACACACACACATACACACACACACTTGCGCACGCACACACACACATAAAAAATATAATAAATCTTTAACTGAGTGAAAACAATTACGAGCCATAAAAATACGGGTTTTTAAGTTGAGATTCTTATTGTATTTTATTAATAGTTCTACTTACTGTATATGCATGCACCTGTCATTATTATACCTTATTATTGCCTCTTTCACTGTGAAGTGTCCTATGTTCTGTGTGCATCTGTATATATATATATGTGTGTGTGTGTGTGTGTGTGTGTGTGTGTATCTACTTGTTACATAAACACACACACATTTATATACATATTATAATTTCTCAAGAAAATGAATCTTTTAAAAGTGTAAATAAGCCAGGTGGTGGTGACACACGCCTTTAATCCAAGCACTTGGGAGGCAGAGACAAGTGAATCTCTGTGAGTTCTAGACTAACCTGATCTACAGAGCAAGTTCCAGGACAGCCAAGATCACACAGAGAAACCCTTTAAAAAAAAAAGGAAACTAATGTCCTTTTAAGGAATTTTTAAATTATAATTATTTTTCAAGATTGTATTTCAGAACTTCTACATTTAGGATTTGGGTATTGTATATTTTGGAAATATGTCTCAGATTCACAAAAATTTATTTAAATTTCTTTAAATGTAATAAAGCACAAAAACCAGAACAGGGAAAATGCACCTCTTTTTCTAAAAGTGTAACTCTGCCTATTACAAAAATGTAAAGAAGCCTTCTCCCTTATAAACTTCACACAAATGTGTGTGTGTGATTATAGAAGCATTACCTTGTTTGTATTAAAAAAGGAGCACTTGAGCTGACAAGATAGCTTAGTGAGTAAAAGCACTTGCCACAAAAGACTGATGACCCAAATTTGAGTTCCAGGACCCACCATGGAGAAAAGACTCCTAAAAGTTGTCCTCTGCCTTCTACAGGAATGCAGTGACACATGTACCCCTGTGCTCACATTATACACATGACCATGTACACACATATGCACATATATACATATACACATGCATACATGCACATACATGCATGCATGCACATACATACACACATCCATGCACATAATATACACAAATACATACACACATGCATGCACATATATACACAGATACATACACACATGCATGCACATATATGCACACATACATGCACATATATGCACAATGCACATATATACACAGATACATGAACATATATGCACACATGCATATGCACATACGTGCACATATATACATACACACAAACACGTGCATGCATATATATACACATACACACAAATGTGCACACATACATATATATACAAACATGCACACACACAAAATGCATATACACACATAGACACACACACAAACATATGCCCACACACATCAGTATATGCATACCAAGCAATAATTCATTCAATTGTTTTAAAATAAGTACTTCGTCTTTGGAACATTATTGAAATCTTACTTCATACACAAGTTCAGGATAAGTGGGGCAGGTCCTTAGGGCAACATTCAGCTGCAGATATGTCTTCAGAGATTAAATGTTCTTTAAACAGAGTATTGCTATTAGGATTTTAAAATGATGGTGTGTGTTAGAATTTCTGAGTTTTCAGAGGTATTTTGCCTGAAGGATTTATTTACCCCATTCATAACATATTACATCATAAAATAACATGCATGGGGAGCCAGGAACAGCTTTCGAGGGACATATGGACTTAATATGGTCATGTATATAGACTATATCTATAATTTAAAACATCTTATAATTTCTAAAGTCATCAGCTATTTTTTTTTTTTAAAAAGTAACAAAAAGAGCTCAGAGATCACACCCTTTGTGTGCTGCCTGACTGCAGTGCCCCGGCCCCCTATGTGGTCTCTGTCACTCAGGTCACGCCAATCATTCATTTCTAAATTTTCCTAGCACTTTCTGTTTATGTCTCTTGAGACTAGAGTGACCAGACTATGGCAGAGTCAGTCTAGCTGCTTGTAAAATAAATGTAGTAAGAATGAAGTGTGTGTGTGTGTGTGTGTGTGTGTGTCTGTTGTTTTGTTTGAGTCACAGATTTTAAAGTTTCCAGCATTAGCAATGTTCTGCACCATAGCATGTTTTGGGTTCTCTTGAACAGATCATAAAGGTCTGGCAGTACCTAGTCCGTGCTATTGTGTCTGGGACAATGATAGCTGCTTTGTCATTTAAGGGGCCAATGTCTTCATGCATCTGTGTTACCAGTCACCTTTGTAGACATTGACTAGCAAGAAATGGCTAGATGTAGGTGCTACCAACCGGTTCAGCTCTTCTGTGTGGCCAAGTGGACCTAGTGACTGGCTGAGAACTTCTTAGACTGTACAGTACAAATGCACCTGTCCTAAGTTGAACAATGCCACAAGGACAGGGGAAAGGTTCAGAGGCTCTAAACATACTTTTGTGAAGGATCGATGGCATAGAGGGGTCTGGGTGACAGTGGGCAGATGCTGTTCAAGAGAGCTAATGGCTATTGTATTAACAGCAGGCTGGTGTCATACATCAGTGATGACTTCTGACAGGGTCTGCACGGTAGTTTCCTTCTATCAAGGGATCATAGTCATGTGAAATATGGATTCCATAGGCATGTGTACAGGGCTTCAATAGCTACGGCATCTCCTGAGGGCAAGACCTAGGGCTCTGGCTTCAGAGTCTTCACTGGAACTTAGCGTTAACGACCACCCACATCCCAGTACTGGCCTTCAGTATACACTTCGTTTCATCAATAAATGAGCTAATACTCATGGGCAGTTGAAATGCCTTAGACCTCACCTTCTGTGGCAAATGCATATGTCTTAGCCATGTAGAGAATCCTCTGCTCTAGACTGGTTTAGCAGACTGTCTTCTGTAACTATGGTAACAGTCAGAGCGATGATTATGGAAATGGAACCTACAGCTGAGCCAGGCAACTGGAAGCTTGGCCCCTGTCTTACTCCCCATGAGATCTACCGAGCTGGGAATGACACAAAGGGGAGACCTGCTCAAAGTCACCATCTAGCAGCGTTCCAGCATCCAGCTGAACAGCGGCAGAAGCTCATTCCATACCAGGTGCACTGAGTGGTTATAATCTCTTCTGGTGAACCTGGGGCTAGAAGACTCCAGAGGGTTTGTCTTCCCTCTGAAGACTGTGCAGTGCCAAAACCTCCTTCACACTTGTGCTTCCGCCCGCACAATACTCTACTAGAAATTAGCCTCGACAGCCGTGAGCAAGTCTTCTGTTGCTGTAAACACTGTTTGATCAGCCTTGTTAGCGTACATCCCACCTTCTAATTAGGCCCTCATTTGTGCCCTGCAAACATCTAACAATTCCTCCAGCAACAACACTTCCAATTAATAAGAGAATCCATTGCAGATGTGAAATTTGTGGGATACTGGCTATAAAATGTTAATTGATTTAAGAAGTTTGAAGTCTTTGAAAAACCTTTGGTGGAGAAACTGTAGGTGACGTCTTCATCCACGGAGCCCCCTCAAATGGATTTTCCTTTTCTTTTATTCCATTTTGAATCTATTTTGGTTTTTGTTTGCTTGTTTTGTTTTTCTTTTACAAACTTGGATTTTCCCCCCAGCTAGAGATACCTGGAGAGTTATGAACCCTTCTATTTCACAAACCGTGACAGAGGTGGAACTAAAAAGGACAACTAACCAGCTTGAACAAGCATGTGACTCTCCCACCTGAGTCAGGAATTAGCAGGATGCCTTCCCATCCCCTTCTGCACAGACAAGACAAAGTCTCTGGATTTGCCACAGCCAGTCATGAAGGCCTGGGTCCCTTTATCTCACATTCCAAAGTTCCCTGTGGCTGCTCGTAAAAATCCATGCCCACACCTAAATGCACGGCATTGCCCCCAACATATGAAATGTGGGGAAATTATACCTCTGGAATGGATGGGCCTCTCCCTTCAGGAATGAGAGTTCAGCAACCGGCTGCCACCTGAGCAGGAAAAAGTGCTGCAAGACCTAACCATGTAGCTAATTGTAGACATCCATATAACAAGACCACCACAGACCATCTCCTGTTCTGGAAGGCATGGTAGCCCGGCATTCCTTGAGTAACTATGCTCTCGGGGTGCAAAAGGGCTGCAGACTGCTGTCTGCATTTTCTCCTGCAGTATTCCCTGCAGGCATTGAGGAGGATACTGCTGGCCTTGCATTCTTGACATAGCTCAGTCTGGGCTGCTGCTCCCTTCCACTGCAGAATTTAAGGAAGGGTCTTCATGACAAGAGTAGGGGAATTCCTCCCAGAGCAAAATCTCACCCTCAATTACCTGAATAGCGCTTTCCACTGCAGTCATTTCTATGTTGATAAAATTGTCAGTCTCTGACATCTGAATGTGCTTCTTTAGCCTTGAATTAAAAGAAAAAAGGAATACTATTACTGAGTATGGCCCAGTGTCTCCCAAACACTTCTCAGTGCTCCTGGTGTGGATGCTATTTTCCATTGCTTTTAAGTCCGTTGATAGACATTTGAGCTTTCAGTGGCTCTCACGCACCATTGTCCCCATTTTCCAGGTGTGAAAGGAATCCAGGGTCTTGGGAAGCTAAGTAGCATCGCCAGGCAATCTACCTCCGGGTAGAAAGCTGGAAAGGGACATGTGATGCTGCAGGGCTTCCTGGCACCGCCCTGTTTGGTTGCTAATTGTGGTCCCTAGATTCCCTAGAGACCCTACTTCTCCAGGAAGTGCTCCTTTCCTGTGTCCCCTTTTCACCTTGCTAAGGAAAGGACCAGTTATTTGCTCAATCTCTCCAATACTACTCCCAACTCCCCCCACTTTCCCAGAAAGTGCACCCTTGAGAAACATTCGATAGCAGGTAAATGATGTATTATTCCCAGTAGCTCTCTTAACCTGGGTCAAATGGAACCCCAGTGACATTCCTCTAGAGTCCCTTACCACAAATCTAGAGGTAGCCTCCTCCTGTGGCCCTCCCTACCTTCCCCAAGATAGGGTTTCTTTGCATAGCTTTGGAGCCTGCCCTGAAACTCGTTCTGTAGCCAGGCTAGCCTCTGCCTCCGGAGTGCTGGAATTAAAGGTGTGCACCACCACCGCCCGGCCATAATACTTCTCTTACCGTTGGCTGCTAATTAGGTTTGTGTGTGTGCCTGTGTTATAACTCTGGTTTCGAATTAGTAACACACAGATGGAAGAGGATTTCAAAAGGCATTGGGGCAGGTTGGCGTCCAGAAGAACATCATAGCTTTACAGAATTGTCACGGTGTTTTCACAGACCCTTTACCATTATTTCATAGACTCTTGAAAAGCTGTTAACTGCTCTGAGTACACGCGTACTCTACTCTTATTTTGCTTTTTTGCACTCAAAGCCAGGAAGCCACACTCTAGAATCATGCACCATTAACAGTATTCGACTATGGCTTGCATTAGGGTCCTCAAGTGGAAAGTGGAGACAGGGACCGACCAATGGAGGTTTCAGCTTCTCAGAGAAACAGGGCTGGACCGCGGGAGACCAGAGATGCGAGAATGGTCACCAGAGGGAGACAGAGCTTTAGACATTGCAGGCTGTCACTGCTGGGCAGGGCCCTTTGCTTCAGTGTGACTCCCTCTGCTGCCGCCTCTCCTTGTCCTTGGTCCCTGCTTTCCTCACTCCCCCCACCTTCTTGTTCTCATACTTCCTTCCAAGGGTTGTGGAAGGAACTGCCATGCCAGAATGTGCGGTTCAAAGAGAAAAATTCAAACTAAAGGCTGCGGCTCAGCAGCAGAGCGCTTATGTAGCATGTGGAAGGCCCTGTGTTCCATCTCAGCCGTGCGAGAGAGAAAAGGAAAACAAAGGGAATTATGAGGTGATTGTCCCGTCTGTCCGCAGCCTCACATCTGAAGTCTGGGCAGTCATGGGCAAAAGCAACGGCAGAGTGAATGTGTATAACTCCCATGTCAGAGCTTCAGGAAACTCTGACATTGACAGAAACATGAAAGTAACACATATATGTGGGTGCGTACATATATACATAATCTCTAGGCATATATAATCAATTCACATGATTTTTATCTTAGAAATTTTACATTGAAATTTTAAACACTGAAATATTCTCCATAATAAACACATAAAACTATCCTTAACATCAGATTGTCTTCTAAAGGACTAATTAGAAATATCTGGGCACTAAACTTTCTTAAGGTTTCTTTTTATAACATTTGCTGCACAGCGGAAAGGAAAAATATTTTTAAATCATAAATTAAAATCATAGCTTGTTCTTGAGCTGTAGATACGATTAAAGAAGATATTTAGGCTGTTGGCATCAAGTTCCTGAAGAGGGAGAACTTGATTTTATTCATGTAGACATCTCCTGCGATGCTTATGGAATTTGTTAATGGATGATAGATCTGTGGTCACACAGAGCCTATCCTGGGAAAGAAAGGCCAGTGCCTGCCTAGCCCACCTGAGATGACTAGCCCTCCCAGGCAGGTCCCAATCCAACCCCGCAATAAAGACCCCCACACTCATCCTAGTCAGAGGCCAGCTGGTTAAAACCAGCAAAGGCCTGCTCAACGTGGCTGTGAAGAAAGAGCACACTACGACATGGGAAAGGCTCAAGAATCTTTCACATGGCGGAGGACAGGGCATCATCGGCCTTTTGGATGGCATCGGTGGAAGAAGAACAAGATGCAGACAACTCACAGCATCTTCAGTCTTGCTGTTCTGCTCACTCGCTCAGTTCTCATCCCCTCCCGCCCCTCTGCACACCTGTTCCTCCACCCCACCCACTGTTTTCAGTAGAAAGCACCTTCCCCAGCACACCTCCGTGCCCTTTGAACTCAAGGGTGTCACTGTGTTCCAAGTCCAGTCTTCTCCAGCTAAGACTAGCCCAGCCTGGATCAAGAAGAACATATGATCTCAACCATTGTGGCCAGAAGCAAGAGCTCATATCCCCTTACTACCATAAGCAGGTGCCAGCTCCTATCTGAGGGACAGGCCACCTACAGTGTAGAGGAGTCAACAGGCTACAGGGTCCACTCACCGTAGTTGGGTCATTCTTGATGGGATAGCGTGAAACCTTTGAGTAACTTGAATTGTGTCTAACAGAAGGACCTGCATATAAAATTGCAAGGGTGACTCCAGAATCCTCTCCTCTGAACAGATGGTTTGGTTGGTGTTGATTTTGTAGCAGAACACACAGTTGCATGTGAGCATAGTTAACAACAGGTTTGAAGCAGGTTCCCAAAGCCTCTAGCGATCAAGTTACCTTCTGTACGTAAATATCCACAGTATTCTGAAGAAAATTTCTCAAGTGAGAAAGGGGTGGTGGGAAAATACCTGAAGATAAAGCAGGGGTGTGGCTGGAACCAGAAAGCTGGGCCCTCAGAAGACTTCAGTGAGATGAACAAATTCAAGTTGACAATACACCGTTAGCACTGAAGGTGTCTGCGACTTCACCTCTCCTGTGTGGTGGTACCAGAGTCACAAGGACCCTCAAAGAATAATAATACATAGGAGTCTTAAAGAATTGTCACCCAATTTGAGGACATAAATGTTTGCAAACCCAGCACTCACTGTACATATGACACAGGTACAATTTCCGGAGAGAGTAAGAGCCATATTTTGTGCTCTGTTGCTCATGGGCCTGAGCTTTGACCAGTGGCACATCATCTGTGGCCACAGTTCTCTGTGGGTGGCATTTTAAGAGAGGCCTTTGCTAGTCCTTCACTACCAAAATGCAAGAATAGAGTCCCCGAGACTAAGACACCTGCAGAAGGGAAGGTCAGCATCATCAAAGATGGTGAGCAGGAGTTTCCAGGAGATGTCATTGCATTGTTGGTTAAATTGCTTTAACTTAATGTACCTGTGGGAGGTGACATGCTGCGATGTACTTACAGATGTCAGAGGACTCCATCCTCTCCTTCCACTTTTATGTGGGTTCTGGGCCTCGAACTCGTGTTGCTGGGCTTGTGTGACCAACACCTTTACCAACTGAGCCATCTCACTGGCTTTATTGTTTTGTCACACAGTTAATCTGGTCTCCTGAGACACTTGATTACGCAGGCTTCATTGAAGAGATGATTCGATTTCTAAGTATTTTCATAACCCTAAGTTTGGCCATCACAACAGCGCCATTACCCAAGTTATATTATTATTCCCGCCGAGCAGATAGGGAAGTCCAAGCTCAGAGATATTAAGTTACGTGACCAAGGTTACAAGGCAGTGAGTGGTTTAATAAAAAATGGAATTAGGATATGTTATCAATATCTTTTGATGTTTCTCCTAGCTGTGGAAATCCTCTTTAATATCACATTACAAATTCTAAGGTCCTTTGCTGTTGTCCTGTTTGATTCTCAACACCCCATGACGTTGGCCTCTGGTGCCCCATCTCCTGTTTACGGAACCTGGGATGAAACCCTGGATGTTAACTGACAGGCTAGAGGGGCTGCAAGCAGAAGCGGTTAGAACTCCAGCTGGGTCCCCTCACTCAACACAGCTCCATTTCTTGTGGTTAATACACGATTTTAATATGACATTCTGGACATCGGTTTCCTAAAACAGTGGTTAGCCTGAAAATGCCCTGCTGTAAATAAATGTGGCTTTTGTTGAGTGTGAAATGCTTACTGGTCTCTTGAGCTAATTCCTGTTGAAAAGTGGCCCTGCCTACACATGCTCAAACTCAGTATATTAACGTGCTTGCTTTTCATTGTGACAAAAAAAAAATCCCGGAGAGATGAAGCTTGAGAGGGGAAGAAACTTTGGGGGCTCAGTGTTCAAAAGGGACCCCCAAATATTGCAGCAAAAAAGCATAGCAGCACAACTAACTCTGTCCATGTTGCCAGGAGAATGAGGCTGGTCACCCCATGGCCAACTACCAGGAAGAAAAATAAGTGTGAGAGTCGGGCATAATATACTACCAAAGACCACCAACTTAGAGCATCTGGCCAGGACCAGCCTCCCAAGTAATGAGACAAAGCATTCAACCGCAGGAGCCTGTGGGGGATATGATATTTTCTAGCCATGGCCCTCAGTCTGCCCATTAACCTCACAGAAGAGCAGGTAGCCAGGTGCCCCTCGTGGAAAATGCCCTGTGAAGACCACAGGGCCTTCTGAGTGAAGGGATTCTCAGTCTGCGTTATATCGCGTGGGGTGCAAACATCCCAGCCTGAGCCCCCAAATAAAAAGAAACGTATTTATTGCATGCACTGGTTTTCCAGACTGACTTTGACTCCAAATGTGAGTCCTAGAGATGTCCTCGCCAGCACATCTAGTTCCACTCCAGTCTCATTTACTTCCCAACTCTACCACCGTGAAGCATTCGGAGCTCCCTGATAGCCTAGTAAGTAGAATTTGCATTTCTCCGGTTCTCCTCGGTTGGAAAGGACCCACGATTACACCAGAGCTCCTTATTCTTACTTTATTTATGTGTTTATCCAAGACCCTCTCGCCTCCATAAACACAGCCATTTGCTTCGCCGCCGACTCAGTGTTTCAGAGGATTTTTTTTTTTTTTTTTTTTTTTTTTTTTTGGTTTGCCTCCAGCTGCGAATCAGTAGGCGAGTGTCTACATGGGAGTAACCCATCCCTGTCATCCTGCATAATTACTTCGGTCTACAATCTTAAACAACATTTATACTCCTCTGTACCTGCTGGAATCTTTCAGATAAATAAGAGGGATAATTTCTCAGGTCTGATTCATTGCTTATCATCCAGCTTAAATGGCCTTTTATAGGAGAACAAACACCAATACTCCTACAGAGTACATTTCTTCTAACCTGTAGGAACTGCTCCTTGGTGTGGGGTGGGGGCTTTCTGGCTTGTCAGACCTGTGTCATGCCAACTGTGAGCTCCCGGAGGCTGGGTTAAGTCCTGGCCTCTCCCATGCTCTGCACCCACACAGACCAGTGCAAACAGAGTGGGGAAACTGGTTTTAAATGGATTGTTGGAGCCGTGTGGAATGGCGGGAAGAACTCGGGGGGGCCATTGTATAATGATTTCAGCTCAAAATGCTTTGAGAGCCAAGGATGTGGCTCAGCTGGCAGAGTGCTTACTGAGAGCACAGCTGAATCTCAGAACGCTGGTAAAGAAGACTCGGATCAGGAGTTCAGGTCATCCTCATCTTTAGAGAAAGTTTGAGGCCGGACTGGGCTACATAAAGCCCCACTTCTATTAAAAGTAACAATAATAAATTTACGTATTTGGTAAATGGCTTTAAATGTTTGCTTGTTCTCCAGTTTCTGTGCTATAGGAACCTGGATCTTTTGGGAGTTGGTCCAGCTATTGAAGAAGAGCTAAAATCAAAACACATCATCTATGTCTACCTGTTCGTTCTCTATTACTAGGTCACAAAATGGCTGCAAAGCAACTTTGAAAAGCAAGTTTTGGCCTGGCAAGATGACTCAGTCGACGGCAGGGTCTACCACCAAGCCTGACAGCCTGATTCTACCCATGTGGTAGAAGGGGAGAACTAACTCCCGCCAGTTGATCTGACCCCCACATGCCTGCTGTGGCATGCACTCCTCCCACCAAAAAAACCACACTAACTTGTAAAAAAGAAAGCAACAGATATCACAGGTGGGACCAATCAGAATCCAGGCACAGCTTAGCATCCTTCCGAAAAGGATTCTGCCCCTGGTATGTGATGGTCCTGTCGCTTCGTACCTCTGTGAAATCAAATGTGTTCTTGATGGACAGGCTTGTGTTTGCAAGAAGACATGCTGTTTGATGCTCTTTCTCATTTGCAAGTAAAGCACCAGCTTCTGTGCCCAGGAAGGAAGGCACCACCACTAGCTGTGGTTCTTTTCCTGGGAAAGGCGAACACGGCCTTCCTACTTAGCGCACGTGCAAATAGTCTAGGTTAATTTTCACAGACTAACTGGAGTTAGTATCTGTACATTCCCCCCAATGTACAGATATAAACCCTTCTGGACAGTAATGTTTATTGTTAAATCCTTTTAAAATAATAGCAAAAGCTAGAGGCTGCAAAGATGTCTTGGGGGTTAAGAGCACTGGCTGCTCTCACAGAGGACCTGGGTTCAATTCCCAGCACCTACATGGCTGGTCACTACTGTCTGGTACTCTAGTTCCGGATGATCCGACACCATCTTCTAGCCTCTGAGGATAACAAGCACACACACGCTGCACAGACATACATACAGGAAAACACCCATAAACATAAAATAAAAATGAATTAAAGATTTTTTTAAATAATAAAACCCAAATGCTAACAATAATATCGACGACACTGAATAGCACCGATAGAAATGGCAGAGTGAGTGAGGGCTGGGGTAAAGTTTAATTTTCTTCCCCATGCCAGGCATCCCAAGTTCCACCTCTCAGCAGGCTGTGAAGCCCCTTGGAGCTGAGGACGACGGGTTGGTGGGTGTTCACAAAGAGAACGATTCTCAAGACTGCATTAAATGAATATTCGTACTTTTCTCTGAGTGTTTCAGGTGCCAGCAGGGGACATTGTAAAGGTACCAAGGAAGCAAAAAGACACATTTGCTCCCCCCCCCCCCCCCCCGGCTTTTCACATGCAGGCAGCAACAACCTGCTTCCTGGCGTACTTCTAACACCACCATGGCAGCTACCGCTGCCCTGTCCCAAGCCCCGAGCCGGTGCCTAGTGCCCGCTTCCAAGCCTGAAACTTATCTTCCTTCACAGTTCACTCTGGTGTCTTCGCAAATGCTATTCTCACGGAAACGGAGAGGGGATAGGGAGGAAGAAAAAGACGGACACAGCAAGAGGCAGAGAGAGACAGTCAGACACTACTCTTTCTCTGTCAAAGGCAGCACCACCACCACCAACCACCTTCACTCTGCCTCGATTTCCTTCATAGCCCAAGCCCCCGTAGTCTATCCTTAGTCTTTTCCCAACTAGGATCAGGCTGACTGGGCACCCTAGGTCTGTGTGTTCAGTTTCTGATGAATCTCTAGAATGTGGGTCAGCCCCTGGCCCTTCATAGCCATTCAGTTTATGTCAAGCGCAGGAGCGAGCCGCTGGCCACGCTTCCAGACACAAACCCCAGCCTGTGACTCGCAGGATGCTGGGGGTGGAGATCTTCTTGTTCCTATTTCAGACTTGAAGAATGCAAGGAAGGTAACAAATGACCTCAGCTTGCCTCGCAGGCAGGTGACAGATGTGGAATTGCAGCCCGGGGCAGTCTTATTCTGTGCACTTAATCGACTGACCTCTTCAAATGAAATGTTTATAGAAAACAGTCGGTCTGAAGGGAGGGAGCGGCTGAGACTCCTGTACAATTGCATACATCACCAGGACTTTGCTGCCCGGTCCCAACTGTGAAAATGCCACCTAAATAAGATAGAAAAGCACCTCCAGGCTGCTACTGACAGATCCTGTTGGCGCTGTGATTGAGTTCCTTGCCTCCGTGCTCCACAATCTTCTCTCATTTGCAAGAAGTAAGCTATCAGGGAAAAGTTTGGGTGAGTTTTCTCAAATTTGAAAACGAAGGACTGTTTGCTAACTGCTGGAGAACTGAGCAGGAGGATGCTTAAAATAACATGTTTGCCCTTGTGCCAGGAAAAGCTGAAATGTCTCAGCATCATCAAGAGCCAGTGACTGATAGAGGGGATAGACACACCTCAGCATCATCAGGATCCAGTAACAGAGGCAGAGAATAGACACATCTCAGCATCATCAGGGGCCAGTAACTGATACAGACTATGAAATGCCCAGCAAAAAGTTCCTTATTCCAAATACTTGCGTCTCTTGACGTCTATAGAGCTGGTTATAGTACTGGGAACAGTGGTCCCATGCAATTAATTCACCTAGAAGCACTATTTCCCTACGCACTCCGTGGGAGCAACCATATGACCACCAGTGTGTTTCTCTTCAGATACAGCAGTATTAGCTTAGAATCTTAGTGACGGGATAGGCATGTCAGCTCATTCCTGTCACCTAGCACTTATGAGACCAAGACAGGAAGGGCTGGATCTCAAAGCCAGACTGGGGACACAATGACACCCTGAATCAAAGAGGGGTGTGTGTGTGTGTGTGTGTGTGTGTGTGTGTGTGTGTGTGGTCAAACCAACTTGTTTGAATTCCGAAGTTAGATCCCCCAAACGTCTGGATTTGTTTCACTTAAGAACTTAATCCTAAACATATTTCTAGAAGCTATTTTTGACTCATGGCTACAGTTGAGCCAGTAAACAGGCCACTGTGATGTTTTCTAGTGTGCATTTACAGTCTCTCTACACTGACAGTGGAACAGAGAAGGGGGAAGAGAGGCGGTGAGTTATTTTTAAAATTAGACTTCAACCAGTGTAGTATCCAGTTATTTTTTAATCATGGCGTGTATGATGTATGTGTGTGGACGCAGATAACATGGCCTATGAGAGGATGTCAAAGGATAACTTTTGGGAGTCCGTTCTTTTCTTTTCCTGTGGGTGTCTGCGCTTACAGTCAGGTGCCCGAACTTGCCCAGAAAGCGCATTTACCTAGGGAGCTAATTAACAGTTCACAGTGTAGCATTTAAGTCATGCTAAGAAATTCAACAGCCACGCTTCAAGCAGAAGAATGGTAACCGAGGCTTCTGCAGTCAAGTAGCTTTGGACAATTGTAATTCCAAGTTCAGCACATCAGAGGGGTCAGAAGCTTTGCCAGGCAGCTTGGTGTGCATACAAGCACAGCCTGGCATTAGATACCATGTCAAATGCTCAGAGCACCTCTCCTCCGTCCTCTCAAAGACATCAAGGCAAGACATCTCCCATCACAAGGTGGGAGAGGATCGCCGGGCGAGACTGTGCCCCATGCTCTCTTACTGGCCAGAAGACAATTCTCCAAGCAAAATTATTTTTGAATGACATTGGGGCGCGGCGGGGGTGGATTGGGGCAAGGGAGAATGTGTTGGAATCCTAGGGACACGGTCGTGGAGAATCAGAAAAAAAATCAAAAACAAAACTCACTATACAGAGTCATGGGTTTCCAAATATTTAGAATGACTTTCTAATAAAATATAAATAAAAGTCTTAAAATATGAATAAAACTGACAAAAGTGTCCGGTTAAGAAAAATGGATGGTGAGTGGGGTGAGGTCAAAGGCTATGTAGATGCAGTAAACAGAGTGAATTCTGACGGCCCTGTCATTTCTCAAAATGGCCAGTAGAGGGCGCTCGTGACACGCATATGTGATCATTCACGGCCTACTGTTGTGAGCGTCCTAGGATTTGATCCCAGAAGACCAAGACCCTAACACAAGCTCAGCTCAGAGACATGAGACCTGGTTTAAGGGGCCTGGCTCTGCCCCTTGCCAATAAAATTAGGATTTAGTATAGTAAGGGACTCGTTAATGTTTTAAAAATAAGTTTCCATCTAGTAGAGCTTGAGTTCAAATCCTGCTTTTGCATCAAATTTAAGACCTGTGTTGGTTGGGGGGGAAATTCTGTAATCTCTTCAGATGTCAGTTTTCTTATCTCCACCTTAGAGACAATAAATTCTCATGGGAAACTGAGAGCTGAAATCACTGACTATGCATTACATTTGTACATCCCGTTTGCACAGCCTCTGACCCAGTAAATTGGGGCGTACGTACGACATCATTTTTTGCCTTAATCTAGGCTTCCTAAAAATTCTACAGGGTGTTTAGTACATTCTATGCCACGATGTTCGTGAGGAAACTCGGGTTTAGGTTCAGAATTCACTCTGCTGAAAAGAAATACCACCGGGTTTTATGTCCAGCTCTGATGGCTTCACTCCACCACTGAACCTTCTTAAAGGTCCAGCAGATGGGCCTGGAGAGACGGCTCTGAGGTTGGGAGTGAACTTGAGCTCGGCTCCCAACACTCATATTCAGGAGCATGCTGTTGCTGAGATCTCTGGCTCCCCTGCTTCTCCCAGCCCCAGGGGTCCCTGTATAGAAACACATAGACGCAGATATTTTAAAAATATAAGATAAAATAAATCTTTATTTTAAAAAGATAAACCACACTGGGGTTTTAATAGGCCCATCTTTTAGATTGTAACTTGGCCATGGAAATAGTCCAATAGGAAGGGGAGATTGACTGACCTTCCCAATATGTTTGAAGCCTGTGTTTCCTGCAGGGTAAGAGCAAATTCTAAAGAGGCACAGGTTCTACTTGGAAGCTCTCAGATCAGATGAGCTGGTGTGAGTATCTCTTTGCTGCTTTCCCCTGCTGGGATGTGGCCCTGTTCCTTTCAGAGTTTTGTTCAAAGCAGCTTCCTACAAAGATGTCTCCATCTTGGACCTAGGGTGGTAAAGGAACAATGTTCCATCAAGGACTTGTGAATAAAGTCTGGCAAATGGTAGTCTAGAAATTTCTACTCCACCAATGCTTCTGTGCTCTTATTTTCTCTCAGTGCCATGCACTGTGTCCCAGAGAGGCACAGAGACTCCAGTCACAGAATACCTTCCCACTGGCTCCTCCCTTCTTGGTGCTGCATACCCCCAATACCTTCTGTTCAATTCTCCCTGCTCTCCTGCGGTGCCTGCTACCCTTGATTGGCAGTCCAGGAAATAGAATCCTGGAACAGTGGGACGTGGTGGAAACCCAACACTGACCAGGGAATTTCGACTCAGAATCGCTGGACTTCAACACTGTCCTCCCGCCCCTCGGTGTCACCGCTTGGCCTGACTTCAGAGCTGGACTCCTCTGCACCTCTTTCATTGGAGAGTCCTAGGCTGTGTTTTGTTTGAACTTTTGTAATTGGCAGTCACTCCCATTCCCTCATTCTCTGCTCTCTCCCGGAAGAAGTCTGAGGTAACTTTCTTTATACCTCCTTGCTCCGGAGTTCTTAATAAAACTTGCATTCAGGATCCAATGTCAGGCCTTGCCTAGATCTGCGGCAGCCTCTGTTTCTCTCTGTATGCCCGCCTCCGCCATCTCTACAAAGGGACCCAGGGAGGTGGGAAACAGTTCTGCACATCCCTGGGCTCTTCCCTATGACAGTACTGAGGGGACGGTGAACTGAAGGCGACCAGCAGCTGGCCCACTGGTCCCATGACTCTACCCAAGCATGCCATTCTCTACCCAGTTTTCCTTAACTTACTTCTACCTCTCTGTCAGTACACTGGCAGTGTTTTTCATGCCTTCTGTGCCTTCCTTTTCTTCCAGGAGCTCTTTGGGTAAATTCCTGGCCACAGTATCGTCTCTCTCTGTGATTTCAGTTAGCAGCTATACTTGATGACCCCAGGTTCCACGTTCCCAACCCTAAGGCTCACTCAGAGTTCCAAATTTCTTCTATCACAACTGCGTTGAAGTGCTCTGTGATGCTCTCGCTCACATCTGTCTGTTTCAGGTACTGCTTCATGGCAAATGACTCCACAGCTCAGCGACATGAGGCTTGCAGATCGCTGGTCTTAACTTCAGATAGTCCACAGCCGAGAGGACTTGTCTGTAAAGGATTTGGAACTCCAGCGGAATATTCCAGAGTCCTATGTTAGCTATTATGACCTGAAATCACCTGTGTATGTATATGTTTGCATATCTGATGGCCGATACTCCTTCTAGCTGGGATCTCAGCTAGTCTGTGAGCTAGGCTTCCATGGGATCCCTCTACACGATTTCTCTACAGGAGTCAGATTTTTTTTTCCTATCTCACAGCTGTCTGGAAGGCAGCATCCCAGGATGGCAGAGCATGGTACATAGAGCAAGACTTGGAAGACAGAGAAGAGATGCCCTTATAATCTACTGGTCATGGCAATGACAAAGCCCCTGTGGAACCATCTGTGGACACTGGAAATATGTAATTTTTTCATAAATATGTATTACTTTAATAAAGAGCTGATTGGCCTATGCTAGGCAGGAAGAGATTGGGCAAGGGAGCCAGGCTAGGAGGATTCTGGGAAGAAGAAGGGCAGAGTCTCAGAGGCTGCAAATGAGAGGCAGAGAAATCAGGAGATGAATATGCCATACTGAGATAAGGTACAGAGCCACGTGGTAGAACACAGATAAAAATATGGGTTAAGCTGGGCCGTGATGGCACAGGTCTTTATTCCCAGCGCTTGGGGAGCCGAGGGAAGCAGATCCTATGAATTCAAGTCCAGCCTGGTCTACAAAGTGAATTCCAGGATAGTCTGGACTTTTACACAGAGAAACCCTGTCTTGAAAAACTAAATATATGTGTGTATGTGTATACATATATAATAACCCATATATATGTGTGTGTGTGTGTGTGTGTGTGTGTGTGTGTGTGTGTGTATTTATGTATATATATATATGGGTTAATTTAAGTTGTAAGAGCTAGTTAATAACAAGCATAAGCTATCAGCCAACCATTTGTAAATAATATTAACTCTCTGTGTGGTTATTTGGGAGCCAGGCTGGTGGGGCAGAGATGATACATAGTCCCATGAAAAACTCTGCCTACAAAAGGCCTACCCAGGCTCAAAGCAGAAGAACACAGAACCCCCTTAGCTCTCCATTACAAAATGTGTCCACATCACATAGGGAAAAAGAGCACATGGGATACAAGATAATAATCGGAACTATGTCTGGAAAGCACAATCCACCAGAAATCTGAAGCTCAGGATGTTCAAACCCAAACCATCATTATTCCTGTCTCTGAATCCCCCCTTTCCTTAACTATACCTTAGTGGACGATGTCATTACTATGTGGGCCTCATCGCCTTCAACACCAGGGACCCAATCACCATCTTCTGCTGTTTGAGAGGCAGCAGAGAAGCCTGTCCCACACAACTGCCCATGATCATCACCCAATTTTGCCTACTTTGTCTTGTAAATACATTTGGTACCGGCCCTGTCCCTTTATCCCCACAGCCTCAACTCCAGCCATAAAGTTAGGCTCCCTTCTTTCTCCACAGATTTCCCAGCTGTATCCTGGACCCTACAACTTCACGACCCCTCCGCTCCCCTCCGCCCACCATTTCCTCCAGTTCCCCTCAGCTGAGAAGTTCACTGTCCTGAGAAGACTTCTCCATGGCCTCCAACCAGCGCCAGCCACCCGGATGAGAAAGTGGCGCTCCCTCCCTTGTCCCCTGCTTTCTCTTCTATTTGGTTATTCAGCATCTTATGTCCTCGCAGCAGCCTTATGTTATTGATTTGTGGAAATTATACTACCCAGAAGGTGGCAGCTGGCAGAAAGCTCAGCCCTCACATGATCTGACTCTGTTAACCTCTTCTTCTCCCGCAAAGGGACCATTCAGAGATCTTAGTGGCCTTCACAAAGCAGTCTGTGTGGTGCGTTGTCAGAGGAATAAACGTCCACACTCCCGTCGTAAAATCTGGATGCTGTGTGTTTGCTTGTGGGGCATGGCTGTCAGCCTGACCTGAGTAGGCCCAGGAAGAAGGCTGGTGGAGGACATTTTCCGTGTGCCCCAAGAAGGTGCGTTTTTCTGCTCGGAGCACACGAGACCACCAGGCTTCCCTTTTTAAAGGTTTCCGGATTCCCTCATTGATTTCTCCCAGGACCATCCACGGTGACAGAAGTGTTTTCCTTTATTCTTCCCCTGACTTTTTTTTTTTTATTTTATCTCTTCTTTCTACAATGAGAACAAAATCCACAGGACTCGTGGTAAGAAAGAAGTCATTCAAAAACGAATCCAAACTAAATAAGATCTTATTTTCTCTCTCTCTTCTCAAGAGTATTTAGTTTCTTCTAGTGGTGCTGACCACAGTGCTTTTCGTGGATCAGAAAAAGCAGAGCACATCTTTGGGGCGAATGTACAAATTTTCATCTTTTATGAATTAACCATCTGGGTGCCTGCAAGAAAAAAAAAGAAAAAAAACACTTTCATAAGCTTTTAAATTTCACCCCAGCCTCTTTAATCTCACTGCTGGACAAAGGCAAGGTGGTGAAATAGAAAAGTCATGTCTTGGCTCCCCAGAATGAACAAGAGATTATGTGCTAAAAATAGCAATGGGAAGGTAGTCATGCGGAAGCCACATTTCTACTCTCCTCTCCTGCAACAAAGAAATCCTCCAAGATCAATGCTGTGGCCACCAACATTTACCAGGCCTGCTGTCACTATGGAGATCCTTGGCATTTTAAGGAGGGGAACTCTGAAACTGCTTAGTCAATGTTCAGTAGAACAGAGGAGGAAATACTATGTTTTTCTCCAATGAGCTTCAACTATATTTTATACGTAATGCGTTGAAGAATACTTATTGTTAGAGGAAATGGAAAGACAAGCAGTCTTAAATATTTTACATTATACTAATAAGATGGATAATGTATAATGTATAATATTTATAATAATGTATAATGTATAATATTTTACATTATACTAATAAGATGGATAATGAAAATGATACCAGTGAGAATCACAATAGAATAAAACCCTTTGTTGTGCTTAGGATGAGGTTTGGTTGGTAGAGAATTAATCCAGTGAGCAGGAAGCCTTGGGCTCCCTGGAACCACATCAACTGAGCAGGATAGCGCATGCAAATAGTCTTAGCATTTGGGAGGTGGAGGGGGGCGGGACAGAAATTCAAGGTCATTCTCTGCAATGTAGCAAATTAAAGACCCGACTAGGCTACATGAGCCTCATTCTAAAATAAATTAATTAATTAAATTTTTTTAAAGGAGGAAGAAGAGAAAGAAGGGAGGAAGGAGGAAGGAAGGAAGGAAGGAAGGAAGGAAGGAAGGAAGGAAGGAAGGAAGGAAGGAAGGAAGGAAAAAAATAAAGAAGTCTTCACACACCATGTGAAGATGCTGCACATACCCATCATTTTTCTCTCCTACCTCCCTCCACCCCCGTTGTGAGTACGTGTGTAAATATAAGTATAAACATGCACTCTAATACAAGCGTTAATTAGATGAGGTCATACTCTGTGCACTTTCATAAGCCGGGTTATAACTGATTTTTTTCCCCTAACATGTTTATTGAGAACTGAGGATATTGCTTACTGATAAAGCACTTACCAAATGCACACAAGACCCTGGGTTCCAGCCCCCAAATCTCATGTATACCCACATACTCACACATAACTTGAATGGCATGTGGTAATTACACATACATATGGGGTATTGAGCGAGAACTTTTTTTCAGCATTTATCTGAAATTCAGATTTTATAAAGAATTCTGTGCTGTCAATCTGCTGAATCTTTGAGTTCATGAAAATTGTCTAAGCAAGTAGCTCTTACGATAACAACAACTTTACCCATCCCCCACCTCCCCATCCACCCCCAGCACCCACTTACCCCCACTCCCCATCCCCATGCCCCATCCCACCTTCATCCATCCCCACAACCCCCACCCCAGTTACCACCACAACCCACCCCCAATTACCACCTACTCACTCCCCTACCCACCACCCACTCACCTCCACTCCCTATTCCCATCCTCTACCCCACCCTTCACCTCTGGTGATTTTTATTCTGTTTCCCCAGAGACTTTACTACACAGAACAATGACTTTTTCCCCTAAGTTTTTGGTATTTAGTTAGTTAGTGAAATTCTTTAAAACAGAGTCTCAGTCAGGCAGTGGCGGTGCACACCTTTAATCCCAGTACTCAGGAAGCAGAGGCAGGTGGATCTCAGAGTTTGAGACCAGCCTGGTCTACATAGTGAGCTCTGGGACAGCCAGAACTACATAGAGAAACCCTGTCTTGGAAGAAGAAAGAAAGAAAGAAAGAAAGAAAGAAAGAAAGAAAGAAAGAAAGAAAGACAGGGTCTCACTCTGGACCCCAGGCTGGCATGGAACCATGTAGCTCAGTATTTCCTTCAAGTCATGGCAATCCTCCTGTTTCAGCATCCCAAGTGCTGGGATTATAGACATGAGCTAGGACTAATGCTATTAAACTGTGAAGTATGTTCTCCTTTTGAAAAACCACTTATTCCTATTTTACACATTAAAATTATGTAGATGATTAACTCAAAAAATCACACAGAAGGTAAGCGACTTTTTATACTCTGTTTCTGGGCATTGAATGCTGCAGTGGCTTCTCTCTTCAGAAAATACAGAATATAATTTTCCCAAGTGAAAGATGCCATTCAGTTAGTTTTTATATTTAATCAATTCTGTGGGTGTACCTGGGAGTCTTTGGGTCAAGTCGAATAGTCTAACCTTGTAATATTCAGCACAAACTGGACACACACACACACACACACACACACACACACACACACACACACCGGATTGTATTTAGGTTTGGGACTGACCCAAAACACACCACAGCACAAAATAGGATAGAGTTTCTGAGTCACACAGTATCAGTTGACTTACAAACTCCGAGATCAAGCACACAGGCAATCAATCATTAATTGTGCCCATGTGAAGGACACCCAATGAAATCTCCATTGAGACTCCTTGATTGGCAATCCCGTCCTGCCACATACCAACTCTGTCACATGTGGGTGCCAGGAACGTGAGATCGTACAGGATTCGGTGGGAGCTTCTGGGTTTGGGACTCTCCCAGGTTGCCGCCCTTTGTGCTTCCTCCCATGACTGACTTTAATCTAGACCCATTCCTGGTCTGTGGTAACACCACAGCTGTGAGCGCAGCGGCTTCCAGAGTTCTGTGTCGCGAATCATTATCCCCTCCCTGGGCTGTTTAACCCACGGAATGTGCAGCTGGTGTTCGCGGTGAGAGAGCAGCCCTGGGTGCTAGCCTCTCCCTCTGCCTGACCTGAGGGCCTCTCAGGGTGGCTCCCCCCAAAAGACCCTTCAGGTTCTACAGGCTCCTCTCTGGGACCCTGTCTTAGTTTCTTTCCCTGTTGCTCTGACCAAAGCAACTTAGAGGAGGAACCGTTCATTTTGTTGTTGTTGTTTTGTTTTGTTTTGTTTTGAGCTCCCACTCCCAGGAGACAGTGAATCTATGTGTGGAAATTCAGGAGCAGGAGGCGTAAGCAGAGAGAGAATGAATCCACACATGCTGAGACTCTGCTCATCTTCTCTTTTATCCAATCCAGAACCCAAACTCAGGGTCTGATGCCGCCTCCTTCTGGGCTGCGTTTTCCTATATCAACTAACATAATCAAACCCATCCTCCACAGACACGCCCACAGGGCAGCCTTGTTGGAATAACCCTTCCTAAGGGATTCCAAACTGGGTCAAGCTGCCGATTAAAATTGCCCCTCACGAACCCTGGTAGTTCTTCAGGCCAGATAATAACAGGCAAGATAGCAAGATAGCTCGAATTTGCTACCAAAGCTGCCGAAATAAATTACCAGAACTTCGCGGCTTAAAGCAACACACATTCTTTGTCGTTCTGGAGGTCAAAAATTCACAATGAGTTTCAGTGGCCTCAGATCAAAGGAGCTATATTCCTTCTAGAAGCTAAGGGACATCCATCCATTAGTGGTTTTTCCATCACCACCTGAATTCCTACCAAGACCTCCCCCCCAGCACTTCCCTCTCCCAATCTCTCTTACTCTGACACTGCCATTCTCCCGCAGAGACCTTGGAAACTGTACCCGCTGAACAATACAGAATGGCATTCCTATCTCGGTCGTATTGCGAAGTCCCTTTGCTCTCTTGGTGACATAGTCACAGTTTGGAAGGTCAGGACCATCAGGTTTTTGGGTTATTGCAAAGCTTGGTTTGTTCTAGCTAAAGTCCACCCCCAGAGTATTACTCCTGGGGTAACAAGACACCAAGGAGACCAGGGTGAATGTTCTGGAACAGTACCAGTCCAGTCTGAGATGAACAGCAAGTCCTTTATGACAACTAAGCTGTAATTAGGAAAACAGAAGAACGACAATGGCTTACTTGGGATTTGTCAGAATCCCTTAGTCTTTTGAAAATTGGCTACTACAGGGTCACAGGGAGGTCAGCTGAGACAACTCAGAAAGTCACGGGGAAAGTGCCTGAAGTACAGAGCCTGCTCCTTTGATGCAAAGTCTTCTGCTGTTATTATTACTATGACATACCACTTACAAGTGTGGTTGAGGCAAATAGTGTAAGGTCAAAATGTCCTCCTAGAAGAGGGAAAGTAACCAAATGTTTACCGCAGTTTCTTGGTGGATCTAAGAAGCATAAGGAGCTATGGAAAGGGGAAAATGGCAAAATGAAAAGCATCTGTTCAGTTGAGAATCTGACCTTGGGGTACTTGTTCTTAGCCAATGTATATGAACTCAGGGCAGTTTGTGACTGACCGTGAAGGAGGACGGGAGATTAGGGATGGAGAGCTCCCTCCTCGGGTCCTCCTGCATCTCCAGATGAGGACGGAATGAGCCAATCCTCTGTGGGATAATTCCCAAAGGACTTCATAGACTGCCCACTCCTGCCAACATGTTGCCCACTCACAGTCTGGGGCAGCATGACTCAGGATAATGTGGAAGTAAATACAGCATGCTGGTAATTACTCCTGAATTCTGCCCTTTCACAAGATCTAATAAAATTGGACTTAAAATGTCTATCTTCATAATGTAGCTGTGATATGTTTGTTCTACTGGTACTTTTTTTTTTTTTTTGGTCTGTCTTGAATTTTTAAAAAGGTGCATTACATTGGAAAACAGTACATTTTTTATTTTAAGTGGAATAGAGAAAATTGATTTTTTTTCCTAAGCCCTAATTGCAAACATGTCAAATAACATGTCACATTTAAAGGCTATCATGGGAGCCAAACAGCGTAATTGTGTATAGACAGTGCTATCTCGCTGCGCTGTGCTCTGTGATTTACTAGGAATCGTCACTATTGCTCGTTTCTATTTAGATCTCTGATGATCTCTTTCTTTGTTTTCTGGTAATCTACAGCTGGAGACAGTCGCTTCTTTTGCCTCACAAGGTCATTTTGGTCAATAGGAGATCTGGATGCTCCTGAAACTGAGATGGGGAAGTAGCGAGAGGAGGGGGTTCACACAGCAGGGCAGCCATGCTTGCTCAGGGCGAGCGTGATGGTCAAGGTTGCCCTGGTTTCCGCACAGGTAATCACTAGGAAAATTTTGGACCAAGTTTTAATTTTAGTTTCTGTTTTCTCCACAAAGGCCCCTTTCACCCTTGATAGTTCTTAACATATTAGCACGTGCCAAGCTACTAATGTACCGAATGAAGACTGGGTTGGAGCATTTTTCGACACAATTTACTCTCAGCAAGAATCAAGAGCCAAGCTTCCACAGGATCCATTAACTAAGTCTTTAAATGTTAGAACCCGTTAGTGCAAATGTGTCACAGTGTTTATGGGCCTTACTGCCCACATGTTACAAGACACTTTGGGCTTGTAAAATCAAAGTCCCCTGAGCCACAGGGTGCTCAGAAATGCAATTCCACTGATGACTGGGGCCAGAAACTCTTCACATCAGGCCATTCACACCTACCCCCCAGACCCCCCTTTTTTCTCAGTCCCAGGCTTCCAGTCACACACAAGAACAGTGAGAGAACTTCAGTACCCACTGTCAGAGGCAACACCAGCAGCTTGGTCAAAGGCAATGCTGCTCTCTGGAACACCCTGGCGAGACAGTTCAAGCACAATGACATCACAACATGGTACACATTTTTTTCTCAATGAAAAATGCATTTTATTTTTTTTTTCAGGGTCTCACGATAGAGCCCTGACAAGCTTGGAACTTGCTATGTAGACCAGGCTGGCCTCTAACTCAGAGAACCACCTGCCTCTGCCTTCCAAGTGCTGGGATCACAGCTATGTGCCACCACGCCCCACTGATAGTGGACTTTCTCCCTGAAAGCCATCCTGTGCTCATCAGATGTCTTTTCAAGAGAGATCTAGAACCGGAAAGCTGCCTGTTATCTGCAACAGCCTAAAAGGTTACTTTTTTTTTTTCTTTTTGAGAAAGAGAAAGAGAAGAGAGGAGCTGTGAAAGGAAATCCATTAGCAAACAGAATCACACAGATGTTGACGTCGGGGTGCAAGTGCAGCCTTTACTCTGGGAAATACAGGGAGATCTTTGCTTTAGGTCCCCCGTGGGTCCCTCACTAGTCTCAGTTATTGTTTGACAATGACTAGACAAAAAAGAAAAGCAGACTCATTAGAACTACAACTTATGGGGAAGCGGGTACAGGCACCAAGTTAGGCAAACTCATATCCATATGAAGCCCTTTTTGTTTCTGATTCAGTAATCTTCTGGCTTTGTCCAGGATCCATGAGATACTAAGCTAATTTATTAGCTTATATGAGCAAATCTCACACCCAAGAGTCCCCAGTCATCAGACAGTGCAACCCATATCTCTAAAAATACATAACTGTATTGGGACATAAACTATTAACTACATGTGTTCGGCATCCATGAACTTCAGACAGAACACATCTGTTGCCATCAAGTGAGAGACATACAAGTAAACTACCATCACAGGCACAGTGCAAATACGGGTCAATATTCACCTAGCTTTAATAAAGTAAATGACTTAGAGCTGATTGCATAATATAAATGAAGGCCATCCTGAAAAGTGATATCAACCATATAACTGAGCCTAAAATGAAATGTAGCAAATATAAAAGGAAACGAACATCTTCTTCTGTACTTGGGTTGGCTCTCAGATGACAGTTGGCTCTTATGGCTTCAGGAAACTTAGGCAATGATACAATGGGACTTTTAGGTGTATTGGATGTTCATTCATGCTACAGCCATGTGCTTAACCATGTCTAGATGTGAGCCCTGATGAGTACACACACACAGCTGTGTGTAGAAGGCTACACACAGGAGTTGACCTTCTATATTCCTTAACGTAAAATCACTGCCTTTCTATTAGATAAAACCAAGTTAGCTCAGAGGAGAAAGAGAAAAGATCATCACCCCCCCCCCGCCCTCCGTACCTTTCCGATTTTACAAGCATGAGCTGTTCTTCCCACAGAGTTTTTAAGGTTTCTGAATATCATCAACACAGCACAGCACATCATCAAATTATAGACCTTTGATATAATTTTTATAACATGAAAATTGTTAATTTGTGTAGGTTAGCTGCAGATGTTATACACACGTGCGGCAGAAAATGAAGGGCGACTCTGACAGCACAAGGAAGGAAATGCCACCCATCTGTGGCCTCTAACGTGGCAGAGTAGTCACTGTGACTCTTCGGGATATTTAGACTGTGAACTACTTGAGAGACTGAGGCAGAAGGATTGCAAGTTTGAAGACAGCCTGGTCTACAGAATAAATTCAAGCCCAGCCTAGATTCTGCAGCATGACCCTACATCAAACATATACATGCATATGCGGACTGTAGGTTAAAGGCAACACTCAGAAGACAGGAGTTGAAACGGCAACAAGCTGGCAGAACAGGACATTATCATGCTCACAGAAACTCTTGGGGTGCTTTCTTTCAAATGGTGACTTGGGGACTCAATCAAGGTCTACTCTTTCTTATTAGGTTTTTGCCATCATAAAACCCAGCTTCTAGGACAACCAGGAAGCAAAACGGGGTAGACAATGGTCAGTTAGAGAGGAACACATCACACCACCCCTTCCCACCCTCCGTTAATAGAACCTAATCACATGGCCACTGTAGACTGAGTCCTAAGAAGAAGAAATGTGGTCATTAGCTACCAGTTGCAGCCATAGATTTATATACTCATTATGGGTAAATCTCTCATTCGGGGTTACTGCTTTAAGTGTTAAAATTGAGGGAAATTTTTATTATTTTGCAAATATCAAATACATACCAAACATCTACTTTCTCGTCTTTTGCTTTAGAAATAATGCAGGAAAAGGTGGGTTTTGTTTTGCATTTCTTTTAAAATCTCATGGATTCTTATCTTTATTTTTCCCTAAAGATAATGCCATTAACGAGAAACTCTATTCCTTTAGATAAACGTGTTCATATGTGCACATACATGTATATGGATGCAACAGGTTAGTTAAATATAAAGTGCAAATACATTTCAAAGGTATAATCATATCTACACCACAAAAAATTCATAAAAAATTATATGGAGAATCATGTTACATTAAGTATAAATTACCTTTTTAGAACCATCAAAAATCTTAATCTGTCTGGGGTACCAGAAACATCAAGGTTCTAGATTTTCTTGTCTTCTGCAAGGCTCACCCCCACATTCCCTTCTGTTCACTTTTCAATATCACTCGTACTTAAGAAAAACTAGCTATCAAAGGAGGAGAATTCCGAGGGTGAGGGATTCTCTGGGATCCAAGTTAAAAGTTGCATTCATGTCTAACATAACTCATGTGTTTGAGAGCGGGGGACCCGGACCCATGTCTACTCAGTCATTCCCAGTAGCTGCATCCTTTTGGTATGTTAAAGCATGATATGCTGACATTTTCTTCTTTCTGATAGATCATATTCCGCCATCTCTTTGAATGACTGCATGCATTCTAAAACACACTTTTCAAATAATTGATTGCAGGTTTTGTTTTTTGTTTGTTTTACTTGTCCAAGGTACTAAACACGACTTTCACCTCCTCTCCCTGCTTCCTCTTTAATGTGATGGTTAGCACTTGACAATAATCCTGAAACAGAAAACATGGCTGAGAGGCTGGAAACAAATGACATATCGATTCAGGCTGGAAAATATTTTGATGTTTTGGTTTTGTTACAGTTCAGTTGTTTGAGAAAATATGTAGGTTTGGATTTAGTTCAGACTGGTTCACTGGGCTTTTTTGTCTTTAATGGATTTGATTTATTGTTCTGTAAAAAGTTTAATATCGGGTTTAGGTCAGACAAGACACATTCGCCAAATAGTTATTTGTTTCCAATTTTGGTGTGTGGGTCATTACAAGGTCTCAGTGCTGTAGTTATTTGCAAAGCCACAGTGTGGAGTTGGTGCCTCACTCTGCAGTCCTCCGGGAGGACAAGAGGCGCCAGTCACTCCCAGCAGAATGACAAGCACTCTATATAACTATGACACCATTGTATATGTCCTGTTGAGATGCAAAGACATTATTACCTTACTAAGGGTTTGCTGAGGTTTCTAGGGCTGGTTTTTGGTTTTTTCATTATCCTACATATACTAGTGTTCCATTCCGTACAGTTAAAAGCTTTAAATCTAAACTTTAAATAAACTTTCAGTTTGCACAGCCCCTGACACAAGCACATATGCAAGTTGGTTTTGTCTTTTGATGTGGTTAACCATGCCTTTCAGTAGGTTTGGCTTTTTAATATTATTGCCACCCCTATAAAACAGTGCTGAGAAACAGGCACCCTGGTCATGTCTGCCTTTCGTAATTCCTTTAATGGCTCAGTGTAGCAAAGGATTCTCAAGGTCTTAGCTCCAGAGGGACTCTAATATATTTCCACCTGGCTGTGTTTTATACAAAACTACGCTTTAAAATACAGGTGTGGTGTTATTGAGTATAATTATTAAAGGGAAGGAAGAAAGCAAAACCCTCTCACTAGAAACACTCTTTAAAGGCTGGATAAATAGTAAGGAGTGTATTTAATGCAACTAATTTATAGATAAATGTGGTGCCAGGATAAAATACATTAACAAGGTAAGGCTTTGGGGTCTCAAGGTAGATAATATATTGCTTTCATTAAAAAGCAATCTGCATGGACGATATCCACCACCACTGCAAACTCTGCAGCTGTCACCTTTATCAGGAGAACAAGAGCAAGCCACTACATTTTAATCACTGGAGTTTGTCAGGAACGAAAAACAGCCAGCTTCCCACAAATCAACAGACATGTATCCTGATAAGGGAAGTGCACGGAAAAGGGCAGCTCCATACCACATGACATCACCTATTCTGAGCTGATCAAAGCCCTGTAATTGTGGGAGATAAATCTACAGAGCCGGACTCTAGGATAAAACAGTTGTCTTTGAACAAAGCAGATGCACACTTAGCACAAATCACCCGCTTAGTACCTGTGTAGATCTGAGTTACTTTGCAACATAGAGAAGAGCCGGCAGCCGTAATGCAGTGTGAGGCATCCCCCCACCACTTTACTCCTGGAATTTGTTGCAGGCTTTGTTATGCTTTGATCACATCGAAAAAACCATCAAGAAAATGTTGGAATGGATGTCAGTGAGGAGAAGACAGCCTAGCAGAAGCCAAACGATGTTCACAACTGAGGTAGGAAGAGATTTATTTGCACTTAAGGAGACAGGGACGAGCCTGCCCCTCACCTTGGTGTTGCTCACCTGCATAGACCTCCTTGTCTGAGGTGACTTGAGTCTTTGTACTTTCAATATATAATTTTGACGATATACATATCATGAAAAGTAGTGTATAGATAAGCAAATACTACATGTAAATAAACACTGCTGTTTTTAAGGACTGATACATCAGAAAGAAAGGGAAGATTATGGGATAGAAATGTAGAACAGGCTACACAGAGGCTGTGGTATAACAGGAAGGGAGCATTAGATCAGCAGCAGGGTAGAGACTGCCGGGACATGGGCATGGAAACCCGAGTAACACACGCTAGCAAAGGAAACCTCTACTCACGGGAGAAGACGACACGTGGAGATCCAGCTTTCGAAGTCATTAAGGCTGATACCCGAGTTGGTGGTGACGGTTTTCAAAGCCTCAGAGGCACTGATGATCTCTGACTTGAGTCATACCTGCTGAAAATTAGCTGCCCAGATACTGTTAGGACAACATTTCATCATATATTAAGGTAAAAGTGTGTATCAGTTCTACAGAGTTCCTAAGCTGAGAGGGAGTTCATGGTCAAGAAAGATTAAAATATGTATCTAGTATATAATTCAGTAGCATTTGGTGTGTCTGCAATATTATATAGTCATTAACTCTATTTAATCCTAAAGCGTTTTATTATTTATTTATATATCTATTTATTTCTTGTGTGTATGTATGTGTGTGTATGTTATGTGACATGTGTAGAGGTCAGAGGACAAGTTGCGGGCTTTGGTTCGCTCCTTCCAGCATGTGGGACACAGTGATGGAAGTCAGGTCATCAGGCCTGGCAGCAAGTGCATTTCCTTACTTACTGTCTTATCAGCCATATTTCCCAGGCATTTCCATCGTTCCCAAATGAAACACTGTAAGTATTAAACATTCGCTCCTCATTTTCCTACCACTCCTGCCTGAAGTCCCTTTCGGCAACTGCTAGTTGTTTCCTGTATGGATTTACCTATTCTGGACATTTCTTAAACATGGCACCATATAATACACAATCCTTTATAAGATTTTTTTTTCACTTAGCATAACATGTTTTGGTTTCATCCAAACAGTATACTAGTTGTAACATGCAAAGGTATTTTGTTTCTTTTCGTGACTGGATAGTATTTCTCTTATGGTATACCATACTTCATTCATTCTCCCATTAATGGGTAGCTGATCTCGGGAACTGGGGCTTTTGTTTTCCCCTCTTGACTATTGTGAATTCTACAGACTCGAGAGAAAGGAAAGATCTGATTTATCAGCATTTTGAAGTCAGGATTTAAGGTTCATCTTTCCAAGCAGAGACATGAGCAGGACCAAGTAAGGATGACAACAGAGCAGTTTAGGGTGCACAAGGGCTCAGAATCTCAGAGACAATTTCCTATTGCTATTCTCTAATCAGGATAGGAGGGTCTCTTGGAAATTCCTATAATAAACAGGTAGGTTATTGGTCTGGACTAGACACCCTTGAAATGATCGCGTTATGCTAGTGTAAATAGAAAGCCCTTGGGGGTTGATGACCTTTGTTCTTACGTCATGCCCCAATCTGCATTCTGATGCAATCAAAAGCAACTTGGGAAGAAAAGGGTTTGTTTCATCCTCCAGCTTACAGCCCATCATTGAGGAAAGTCAGGGCAGAAACGTAAAGTAGAAACTATGGAGAAATGGTGCCTATTTGTGTGCTCTCCAGCTCATGCTCAGCTACCTTCCTCATACAGCTTTTGCCCAAATGCCTGGGGATGGCACAGTCCCTGCCTAATCAAGGCAGTCCCCCAGCTGAGACTCCGATAACTCTGGACCTTGTCAAGTCGGGTGCTGAAGCTAACTAGGAGACACCTAGGAAATGGGCATTCATAAGCGCACACATTTCCTGGCAACACTGGGGTGGAATGGCTATGAAACCATTCCAATCACTAAATTATGCAAAACTAGTATACTAGCTCTATCCATGGAGTGCCTGTACTCACTGGTAAAAACCCTTTGGTGCAAGGACCTTTGTCCTATGTCCCTTTGTCTCAGAGCAACATAGCATGTCACCTTGCTCCCAGTCACAGCCTCCTAAAACATCTTTGAGTAGTGGCTGTAAGAGACATACAGTAGCGATTAGGCAAGTGTTCATCTCAAGATACTGTGTATATGAAATGAGCACTGACTTCAATATCTTAAATTTGATGACTGGTATTACCTCTGCTTCTGCAGTTTGCCCATTGATGGATCTCTGAATGGATATGGGAAACGCTGGAACATTCTTGCAAGGTAGGAGCTGTAAAGATGAAAATTAATTTGGTGTGTAGGCTCAGTATCCAATAACCAATGCTGCCTGATAACACAGAACATATTTATAATGAGAGTTTCCTGTAATTAAAGAAAAACTAACTGTAAAAGAGCAGAAAGAACAAATATTTCATGGCTGCTGTCTTTGGATCGATCAGAGAGAGTATTACAAAAATAAAGACTTAGCTATTTATTTCAGATAAAAATAATCAAAGCAGATATTGTGCTGCACAAGGGGAGGAAGAGTCTGGCTCCATAGAGTGTCTAATTGTGAAACCTCTGATCCACTTCCTTAGCTGGAAAGAGTTCACCAGTGTGTCTGCTGGCAGACACTGCCAGAGGGGAGAGAGAACAGAATTATCTCCAACTCAACCTTTACAACCAATAACTGCTTTTCTTGAAAGGTAAAATAATCATCTTGGCTAAAAATAATATATATTTCTTAAGAAAGAGGGTGAGTTAAATATTAAAATATGAAGAGTATTTAAAATTTTTTATTTCATAAGTTTTCTCAATACCCTTTTGTAGATTAAAACATATATTGCATGAAAAAGAAAATCTTTGGTGTTTTAAGAGCACAAGTCCATGGCCTTGCATGTATTCACATGGTTGTGAAGTCACCACCACCTCCTGCCGCAGAAAACCTTCATCTTCCCTCAGAGAAACTGTCCCCAAAGAGTGCTCACTTACTATTTCCTTTTCCACCCATGGTCTTTTTCTGCCTCCACCTGCAGCTTCCTTCTTCTGTGTATGAATTGACCTCTAATATCGCCAAGTATCTCACAGAAGTCTTCTTCAGACTTCTTTACTACACTAGGGTTGTTTCATATGACCACACTCACCAACATTTCCTTCCACGGTGTGTGGATCATTCTTCTTTCAGTTAATATGCAGATCTAATATTCCACGGTGTGGGGACCATCCTCTGTCAGTTAACGTGTGGATGTGACATTCCATGGTGTGGGGACCATCCTTCTATCAGTTAACATGCAGGTCTAATATTCCCCTATTTGTGGACCACTCTTCTGTCAGTTAACATGTGGGTGACCTGAACTTTTCAGCTATTGTGAATGAATAAATATCTACCCCTGCTTTACTATGTTGAGTCCTATCCAACAGCTAAATCATATGGTAATCCCATGTGTATGTGTTCCACATTCTCACCAGCACCTGTTATTTTCCTTTATTTCATTATTAAATAATAACAGCATCCTGTATGATGTGCCACCTTGGTACTCACTCTGTATCTTCTTCTGTCCATATTTCATTTCTCTTCTTCTCTCTTATGGACCTCTCAACCTGTCTTTCCCATTCTTTACACATTTTTAAAGCTGAATAAGGAAATCACTTTTCTGATACAGGGAGTACATTTTGTTTTATAGAAATAAAAGAGGTAAGGCAGCTGTAGTGGCAGACACTTTTAATCCCAGCACTCATGAGGCTGAGGCAGACTGGTTTCAGCGTGATCTTCATAGGAGTTCTAGGCCAGAGCCACACAATGAGGGGGAGGGGTTAGGGGCAAGGAAGTAAGGAAGGGAAGGAGGGAGAGAGGGAGGGAGGGAGGGAGGCAGGGAAGGAGAGAGAGAGGGAGGCTGAGAAGAATACGGATGGCAAGAACCAACACTGACTATTTGGAATACACTGGGGAAATGCTTTAAGAATTTTAAACTTAACTTTGGCTCCCCCACTCCTACCCCATTGGTGGGGATTGACTGTAGAGCCTCTAGAAAATAGGGAGAGCACTGAGCCATGCCCCGTCCCTGAACCTGATTTTCCTAAGCAATGTTTATTGTGTGGCTCCTTAAGGACAGACAGAAGAAGAATATTCCAGTATCTAACAGGACTCATATAGGTTTTTGAGGAGAACAATATACTATCCTATCTCTTCTTTCCTCTACTTTTGATGCTATAAACAGGATGACTTAGTAGGGGGTCTAGTCCTAGGGTTCTATCATGAGCTACTACAGGCTAACTCAGTAGTCTTGAGCTGTGGGAGAATGCTCTTGTACACTGTAAATATTTGTCACTCATGTTGCTTTAATAAAACACTGATTGGCCAGTAGCCAGGCAGGAAGTACAGGTAGGGCAACCAGACTTTGAGAATTCTGGGAAGAGGAAAGGCAGAGATGCAGCCGTTGTCCAGAAGCAAAGGAAACAAAATGATAATGCCTTACTGAGAAAAGGGACCAAGCCATGTGGCTAAACATAAATAAGAATTATGTGAGCCGGGCAGTGGTGGCGCACGCCTTTAATCCCAGCACTCGGGAGGCAGAGGCAGGTGGATCTCTGTGAGTTCGAGGCCAGCCTGGTCTACAAGAGCTAGTTCCAGGGCAGGCTCTAAAAAAGCTGCAGAGAAACCCTGTCTCAAAAAAAAAAAAAAACCAAAAAAAAGAATTATGTGTAAATTAAGTTGTAAGAGGTAGTTGGTAATAAGCCTGAACAATAGGCCAAACAGTTTATAATTAGTATAAGCCTCAGTGTGTTTATTTGCAACTAGGCAGGACAGAAATTTCTGTCTATAGTCTTGGGCAAGCAATTTCAATCCCAAAGCTTCCATTCTTAAATTCATAAAATGAGGTTGGAGTAACTCTCTTTGAGATCACTTGAGTTTCTGGATCCTGAGCAACGACCCTGAGTAGTTACCTAGAAAGGATATTTTAGAAGCTGAAGAGTTAAGTAGTAACATTATAAGTAAAAACAGTGAAGAAAAATAGATCCAAAACAATAATCCAGTTTTGTCATTATTGTCACCTGTGGTCTGTAAGTCACCCATATTAACTATTCAAACCAAACATAACCTAAAACCATGCAGCAGTTTGTAATTTTTGACAGCCATAGAAAATTCTGAATTTTCCCACTTTTAACCTGTCATTCCCAACCTTGCCAGCAGAGGTTTGTAGAGATCCAGTCATCTCAGGGTGATCTGGAACTCTTTAGTATATTAGGGACCTTGAAATTTCTAGTAAAATAATAGGATTTTTTCCCTTTATGGTAATTTGATCTAGGCCCTCACACATCTTGGGCAAGCACTCTACTGCTAAGCTCTTCCTCAACCCCAAATTACAGGAATTTAAAGGCAAAAAGATAGTTTATTTATCAAGTACCTAGACACTGAAATTTTTCTAACTATTAACACAGGATTGCTTATAGTTACGTAAGAGTCCTTTGCATAACCAGTGATTAAAATCACTGAGTTATTTTAATAATTGAAACAACTGAGTTACTAATCAATAAGAAAACTTTTCCACTAATTTCCACTTAGTTTTTAAGCCATACGATTCACCATTCTTTTATTTGTGCTGCTTTCAGGGAACCACAATGTTGTGGGATATTAGATGAAGATGTGTTACATTCGTTTATGCTATGGAACATTTATTCAGCGATGCAAAGATGTGTTGGATTTTATGTTGCATTTGTTTAACTCTGTGAAGCTGTGTTACTTTGCCTGCCTAAAACACCTGATTGGTCTAATAAAGAGCTGAATGGCCAAAGGCTAGAAAGGAGAGGGATAGATGGGACTTCCAGGCAGAGGGAATAAATAGGAGGAGAAATCTAAAGAAAAAAGAGAGAGGTGCAAAAAATGGAGACGTGGAGAGGGACACCAGGGGCCAGCCACACAGCACCCAGCCATTCATGGAGTAAGAAGGAAAGAAAGATATATAGAACAAAGAAAGGTAAAAAGCCCAGAGGCAAAATGTAGAAGAGAAATGGGATAATTTAAATTAGAAAAATGTGCTTAAAAACAAGCCAAGCTAGGGCTAGGCATTCATAAGTAAGAATGAATCTCTATGTATTTATTTGAGAGCCAGGTGGCGGACCCCCAAGGAGTTAAAAAAAAAAAAGCCAACTGCAGTTTACAGACTAGGATTTAAGAGTAAATTCAATAACTCCAGCTCTACTACCTATTTTGTGCCCTTGTGCATGCCGTTGACTCCTCCTAGTCTTCCTCCTCCTCTAACTTGTATTCCATAAGTATGTGAACTTAGCCCTGCCTCGCCTGCCATAGACAGTATTTATGAGATCACTATTTTTACTTAGCCAGAATGCTCTCCTTGTGGTATTACTGACTAATCTGGGCAGTATCTGTCTCCTGTAGGTCATTTTTGCTTTGCAGATATCCCTTGCATAGATGCAAATAGCACCCCACCACCACCACCCCGCTTCCCCATCGCTGTATGTTCCATACAGGAGATGATAACATAAGATACGGAGTCAATAACATAAGATAGTTTATGTACTCTTAGCACACAGCTGAATAGACTGCCTCAGGTTACAGATCTGTTTTGCAAACAAATCAACCGCATTTTTAACTGGAGCTTACTCGACTAAAGAAAGGTGTGCTGTGACCAAATCCCCTGCCAATGAAGGTTTCATTTCTCCCCCTCCTGCCCTCCGAAAATATGCGAGCTATTGTGTGGTCCTACTTGTTCTATAAATCTTTCCATTGACATCACAAACTGGAAGCATTTTCTACAATATAGAGAAATAATACTTTTTTTGGGTAAAGTCTAGAAAAGTCAATAAAGGAAAATCATGAAGCGCAAACCTCTACCTAAAGGAAGGGTGATACCCTGACGTCCTGGCTAGAACAAGCATTAGATGGTTTTCTCTGGCTGTCATTTTCTCTTGAAGTAAAAACCTCTGTAATCCGTCATCCTGAAAAGTCCTTAAGTGACATCACCGACCGTCTGCTAGCCCGCAATGGAGGCCGCGCTGTCTTTCTTGTTTTCTTGTATTTTCAGGAGAGAATCTGAGTATTTCATGTTGATTGCTTGATTGGCTGCAGAGGGACTCTTTAAAAACACTAAAAGAAAAAAAATCAGGAATCCAGTACAAATCAAACATGAGCTGTTATCCATCATCGGCGCGGGGCACTCTGTGAGGTTTTTACTCAGAAAGATGTCGTTAAAAGTTGCAGAAATTAATTGGTGCCATTGAATGTAATGGCCTTTCCTGCCATAGCTTCTCAAATGTAAAGAAAAATTATGGATAACGTAAATTCCTCCCGGGATTCTTATAGATGTTGGCTTTGTTCTGTTATTGTTTATTGCAAATGTTATTACCATGATCTACGGCCCTATCATACTGTGTCGACACCGCGCTGCTAGGCAGCAGCCCACAACAACGGAGGGCTTTACTCACCAGTGAAGACAGTGTTTGTCTCTTAATTCTTTGCCTTATGTATTCCAGAAGTGTCTCAAGGTGTTCATTGTGTGTGTTTAAATTTTTATACAAAAACAGATTTGTTCTGATTGATTAAATATTGACTCATGCCATTTTTAGAATAACTCTGAATCTTATTTAAGTTCCGGGTTTGTGCTCTGCCTTCCCAGAAGGTTTGAATCGGCGTGATAATGGCCATCGCCTTGTGTAAATCAATGCATCGGGAGCTTCCATCTTTCTCAATAACATCTGCTTAATTAGTAGTGGTTTAGAAATTTGACTCTTAATTAAGGAACAACTTTCTGTCACTTTAAAAAAAAGTTTAAGGAAGAGGAACTTTTTGCGTACTAAATACTGTTTGGTTCCTGAGACCTTCACCTGCTTACCTATGGTACATTACAAAGATTAACCCTTTGTTTTCTGATGCCAAGCTCTTCTGGTTTGGTGAGTCGAGAAATTGGTGAAAGAACGTTCCCTGGAAACAAATGAACTGAGCTTTGCCAGTTTTAATTTTTGTGAAACTGAGAATGTTTCCCCATTCATCTGCTTATAACGCCACTTAAGAACCACAACCAGTCTTCAGGAGGTCAAATGGTGAAAAGTCTGTAAGGAAAAAAATTCAATTACTTCCAAGCCAAGATGGATGGCTGCTTAGACTCACCCACTCCCGTGGCTCTCAGCAAGAGTGGAGAAAATGAGTAACTGATAAGTCAAAACTGATTTTGGAGTATATAAAAAGTAAAACTAAGCTTTAGGGGATAAAGTTAATATTCTTTTCTTTTTTAATTGAAAATAAATTATTTTTCATGTAGTATATTCTGATCATGGTTTCCCCTCCCCTGTCTCCTCCCAGATCCTCCCAACCTTCCAACCCATCCAGTTTCATTTCTTCTTTCTCTCCCTCTCTTTAGAAAACAAGCTAGCTGGGCGGTGGTGGCACACGTCTTTAATCCCATCTCAGGAGGCAGAGGCAGATGGATCTCCATGAATGCAAGGCCAGCCTGATCTACAGAGTGAGTTCCAGGACAGACAGGGCTACACAGAGAAACCCTGTCTCAAGAAACCAAAGGAAGGAAGGAAGGAAGGAAGGAAGGAAGGAAGGAAGGAAGGAAGGAAGGAAGGAGAAAGGAAGGAAGGAAGGAAGGAAGGAAGGAAGGAAGGAAGGAGAAAGGAAGAAAAGGAAAGAGGGAGGGAGGGAGAGGGAGGGAGGGAGGAAGGAAGAGAGGAAAGGAGGGAAGAAGGGAAGAAGGAAAAAAGAAAACAAGCTAATAAGCAAACATATCAGAATAAAATAAAGCAAACAGGGTGGGGGTGGGGGGATAAAAAGCACACATCCACATGCACACACATAAAAACACAAAACTGGAAACCATATACATAAACAAAAGACAATTAAGGTTAAAAAGTGCCCAAACAAAGCATTATAAAACAAAGCATCTCCAAAAACACCACAGAGTTTATTTTGTGTTGCCCAGCTACTGATTAGGATAAAGCCTCCCTTGAGTGTGGTTTGTACACCAGCCAGTGAAGCTCCATTGGAGAAAACTAATGTTTCCTTTGTGAGCAGCTGTCAATTGAATATAACTTCTGGGTTAAGGATGGAGAGCTCATGTCCAGTTTCCCTCAGTACTGGGACCTGTGCAGGCCCTGTGCACGTTGTCACGGACTCTGTGCGTTCATACGTGCGTCATTCCTGTTGTCTGGAGGGCAGTTTTCCTAGTGTCTTCCATCATCTCTGGCTTACACTCTTTCTGTTTCCTCTTCCGTGGAGTTTCCTGAGCCCTGAGGGGCGGGGTTTGATGAACATATCCCATTTAGGACTGAGTGTGTTCCAAGGTCTCCCACTCTGTGCATTGTTCAGATGTGGTTCTCTGTATTTCTTCCCATCTTCTGCAGGAGGAAGCGCCTCTGACGATGGCTGAGCAAGACACTGGCCTATGGGTATAGCAGAATGTTGATAGGAGTCATTTTATGGCTACGTTGCTTTAGCAGAACAGTGGTATCTGGTTTTCTCCTAGGAACAAGGCCTATCCAGACTCAGGTTCTTGGTCACCTGAGCTGTGTCAGGTATGGGTACCAGCTCATGGAGTGGACCTTAAATTGAATTTTATAGTGGTTGATGACTCCCACAACTTTGTGCCACTATTGCACAAGCATATCGTGCAGACAGGTCACCATTAGAGATGAAAGGGTTTATGGCTGGGTGGGTGTTTACCTCTCTGGGAGTGTGCTAAGTGCCTCCCAGTACCATGAACACTACTCAGTAGGGGTGAAGGCTCTAGGCAGGCACCAACTCGACTTCTCCATGTTCAATGAGATACATAGGTGTTATCATCTTCAGAAATAAGGCTTTACCATCAGTTTGTGGAGAGCAACCAATAGCCTTGGAAAAGCCAACATTTTATCTGAGGTGGTTTGATGGGGTTATGGGGGAAGTTGTTTTTCAAGATGGGAGTCTCATTAACTTTGCACTAGCAAGTGATCCTCCTGCCTCAGCCTGCCAAGTAGCTGGAACTACTGGCTCACATCTCCACACCTATGGGTATTGTACATTGGTATAAATATGGCTATGTAAATGTTGGTGGTATTTAGCTTGATAAATCTCATGGTATGTTTAGGAGGAAGCTAGAAATCCTGAAAAAACGTTATAGATGCTGCCGTGAAAATATAAATATGAATATTTTAAAAATACTAAGAGAAAGTAGATGCAAGTTGCTGTTTTCAAGTCAAGAACCACAAACAGTAGAGGAAAGTGTGAAAATATTAACGATCTGTTAAGATGCAGTTTAAGAAGAAAAAAAATAAATGCAACCAACAACCCCAAGTGGGGAAAACCTGAATTTTAGGCTAATGAAAAAAAACATTCCAAACAATTTCCCTGTCAAATGAGCACCAGTAAAATGACCACTTCCTTCTACCAACTTGATGTTGCCAGGAAGGCAACAGCATCAGACAGGTACAAACTTGAGATAAAATATGAACCTTCCTCAGAGGCCGCCAGAAAGAGCTTGGTGGAGTGAAAGAAATGTATGAGAACCTGAAACCAAAATTGGGCCTCGATTTTAAAAATATAGTTTTCTAGATCACACATTCGCTTTGCTTGTCAAGCAGCTAAGGCCGATTATACTGCGTTTATCATACTGAAAATACTGAGTATGTTTTTTCCTTTTTAAATTGCATTAAAGTGTGTGTGTGTGTGAGAGAGAGAGAGAGAGAGAGAGAGAGAGAGAGAGAGAGAGAGAGAGAGAGAGAGAGATGCACCCATATATGTGCCATGGTGCCTGTGTAGACATTAGAGGACATGATTTATTAGAGTCAGCTTTGTCCTTCTACCCCATGTGGGTCCCAGATCAAGAACTCAGGTAGTTAGGCTTGGTGGCTAGTGCCTTTACTGGCTGAATCATTTCATTCACCTTTGTGTTGTTTTTAGTTCATTTTCTTTTTACTTTATTATAAAAAATAAATTTGAGAAGAAACAAAAAGCATCACACACCAAAATTAACCAGACTCAAAGACGATACAACTTAATGAACTTATATCTAGTTAGAATTGGTATTCCAGATGGAAACTGCAAGGCTTCACATTAAATTGTGCACTTCCAATAGTTAATACATTTTATTTCCTAATAGATGTATTAATTATTTCACAATGTTCCACAGCAACCAGAGAACCTTCAGATTAACCCTCACCTAATGTGACTCAACAGATGTGCTCAGTCTGGATCTCCCTGTGAGTCCTCCAACATGTGGTCTCCCTACCTCCTGTGTCTCATTCCTCCCACTTCCTGTGCCAGAGGGGCGACACACAACCTCAGCTCCTCCAGGAGGGGTTGCAGAGCACACTTGCGAGAGGTGAGCAGAGTTGTTGCCAATGCCCAAGGTTGTGCCCAGCATCTCTCTCAGTAGGAATGCTCCTCCACAGGTCAGAGGAAAGAGGGAGGACTCTGAAATTGCCCGGAGGTCCATCTTCACTCAGAGCCGGAGTGGACAAAAACCTATGAGCACCACTACACAGGAGTTCTTTTGATATCGAGAGCTCAGGGTGGCTGCTGAATTATTCTCTACTCCACATCCACCACGGGGAACTTTCGGTAAGACACCCCTTTAAAGCCAGGCTTTGTGGTACAGGCCTTAATTCCAGCTTGACAGGCCAGGGCAGGAGAATTGTCATTTCAAGGCCACCCTGGGCAATTTAGCAAGACCCGGTCTCTAACATAAAAAATATGAAGAGAGTTTCTTTAGGTCCCTAAAAGATTATCAGTGCCCCCAATCAGCAGGAAGTAGCCTGGAAAAACTACACCCACTATCCCCCAAAAAATGAATTATGAATGTTTGCCTTTGTTCAGAATATTGGTTACAGGTTGTTATGGATAATGGTCAGTAGTAAAGCTAAACAAAAGAGATTTGATTCAGAGTTCTTCTTTTAAAAAAATTGGGAAGTGCTGTGGAATAATGGTCTCTTATCCTGTCACTTGTATTCTTTTTAATAAAATGCTGATTGGCCAGTAGCCAGGAAGGAATTATAAGTGGGGCCACCAGGCAGGAAGTAGAGGCGGGCCAGTGAGAATGCTGGGAAGAGGGAAGCACTGTCTCCAGTCTCAATCCAGACACAAGAAAGATGTGACTGCCTCACTGAAAAAGGTACCGAGCCAGGTGGCTAACACAGACAAGAATAATGGGCTAATAGAAGCTATAAGAGTTAATAAGAAGTTTGAGCCTCTAGGCCAATAGTTTATAATTTAAAAAAAAAATGAAGAGAACAGGGGGTGTGACTCAGTGGCAGAGCATTTGCCAGTCATGCATGGGACCACCAGTCTCCACTACAGAAAGGCAACTTTTTCTATAAAAAGGTGAAAAACAGCCCTTACTTCTGTAAAACGACTTGACTTAGGACCAACCCGAGGCTTCAAAACCCGATAACGACGTGTTCAGTCATCGCTCTGTCCATACCCCGTGTCAGCGCCTTTCCTGCCAGCCAGCTCCCCTGTTCGTCAATATTCCAGAGGCTTTGAAAGTTAAAATTCTGGCAAGGCAGATAACCTCTGAGACCCTGGCTGATAACGCAAATAAATAATCCTTTAAATTCTCAACATCATGGCTTCCCCTTCAACCCTTCCTCATCATAAAAATGACTACCAAGCAATTCCGTGTTGAGTCAGTTGCCGAGAACATCAGGGAAAAAAAGCCCGGGGCTGGGGAAAGACATTTATCTCTTTTTAAAAGGTAGCTTGTTCTGTTTTCCTGGCAACACAAAGTCTTTAATCTTTAGCCCTTACTCTCCAGCAACGTGAGCATTGACACAGCTCCGTGATGCTTTGAAAGGTCAGGCCCAAGTCTCGGCTCCTGCAAGGATCACAATCGCTGCTGCTTTTTGATGTTTTTCCCTGGAACAGGTATGAGGAGGGCGTAGATGGATAGATGAGTACAGGAGAAATTCAGAGGTGTGGCCTGAGCTACCCCCTCCTGGCCCTCGGAGAAATGAAGGCCCTCTTATCTTTACTCTTGAATTACCTAATGACTACAAATAAAATCTGACCCATCTTCAGAACATTTTCATGGCTATTGTCTGAGACCAAAACGCTTCACTCTGGGATCTTTTTCTTATTTATGTTTTGTTTGGAGCTATTCTGTTCATTTTGTTGTTGAGAGGGTTTTTAATAAAAGATGACATTCCCTATTAAATATTGAAGTTGTTTTCCTTTAATAGAAATGCTTTGTTACTGAAATAGCAAACAAACAGAAAATTGTCCTCAATGCAGGCACCAGGAATCCATTTTGCATGTGTCAAGTTCCAGCCTCTGTCCCGTTTCTTTATTTTTCTTTCTAACCCTGCCATAGGAGGTTTATAGCTATGGCCTCCTGACAACATCTTTTACCTACATAAAAATATAGATTCTAACTTTAACCTGTCCCTTGAGTGTCCAGCTTCCTGCTCCACCCTGCAGAATGGAACACTCAGGTCCTGCCTGACTCACCTTTGTATTAGTTCTTATGTCTTTCTAGCACAGGATCCTCAGGAGGGTATGTGACTAAAGGTGTGTGCCTCCGAATGTCACACCCAGTCCCAAATTCCTTCTCTCTCCTGTCCCTTGCAGTACGTACCATTCCCTCTTCTGTGAGAAGTGCTGGCTTCTCTTTGCTGTGATGCCACTGTCTTCTATGTTCTCTATGGCAATAGGAAGGAGAGCATCCATACTGGGCTCTTTAGATAGAATTCAAATTCAGACTTGGTCAGTTATTATTTATGTGTCCTGAGCAGAATATCCAATCTGTCTGACATCTGATGTTCTCCTCTGTTAGTGGGGATAGAAACGATTCCCTATAGACTGTTGGGATGGACAACTGATGTTAAACACACCAAAGTCCCTCTGATAGCAGCCAGCTACTCTACATTAGAGTCCCCATTTCATAAACACTGCATTGCAATGACTTCCGCAAATGAGCAATAAAACATTACATGTATAATAAAGTGAACACTTACAACATTAAGAAAACAACTTTTCTTTTCTTGTCCATATACACTTCATAGCTTCTTTGGAGTTGGGGAGAAGGAAGGAAAGCAGGCAAGTTTCATGTAACTCTTGCAATTTTTTGTTTTTCTTGTGAGCCTGGCCTTTAATGCCTGAGCCATCTCTCCAGCCTACGCTTCATGTAAGTCTGTTGGCCTCTACTGTCTCATGAAGTACACCATCTTAGTGTGGATGTGTATCAGCCAATATGTGACCCAGCAAAGTAAAAGATTTCTCCCGGCCATAAGTATTTCTTAAGCGATAAAAATCTCCTTTGTGGAAATGTTCTTGTTTTCCTGGACTTTGCCTGTGGGTGATTCACACACACCCATCTCCTAGACCATACACCTCTGGAAGTTCCCACCCTTATCTTCTGCATTTCCCCCCAAATTTCCAGGTGTAGTGATCTGTGCACAGTGATTCATTCAGTACTCATCACTCCTCTGAAAAGGGGTCAAGAAAATGGCCTATTGCCAAGTCCTAGCCTGGAGATGGAGGGGCGATTCTTCCAATCAGGAGAGAGCCAAGTTTGCTCCAACATCGGAAGCTGTGTCTTTCCTTTAAAGTCCCACGTCCCACCCCAGCTCTCAACCTTATTGCCTATTGTGTACTAAAGAGTACCTTTTATCCTTTCTATCTAGATCGGCTTGTCACCCTGTATCCACGTCTCTTGTTGCATGGATTGTCTCTAATTCTCTTAGTTCTAACACTTCACAGCAAACGTAACAATCCATCTTGTGCATTTGAAGGACACTGTTAAGTGTGTGTCCTGAGAAGGGGCTCTCACCCACAACCCGAGAATCAGATCAGACACTTCTGTAGCGGGCCGTAAGCAAACACTGAGATTTCTACAGACCACGGAACTACGGATATTTTGTCTTAGGCATGCAAGAGCAAAGGAGCCTGCCTTCTAAATTTTCTGCATCTTCTAATTTTTACCCCACGCTTGTTGACAAGGCCACCCAGCTTGTCTCTGGTATCAGTTAACAGCGCGAATTCAGAATCTTCTCTCTAATATCTGTGGAGAGAATCAGCCGTCACTCTTACTGTGGATTCAGAGAGAAAAATAACTAAAGTACTGTAACCATAGTCATCCTGACCTAATGCATTTTCTAATGTGGAGAAGAATCTGATCAAAAGCCAGTTTCTCTGGACCCCCTGGTCCCCGTTAACTAAAAAGAGATGTGACCAGAAATCAGCAGGTTTTGGTGCATAGCTGACTCATTATAAAGATTTCCCTTACAATCAAAGAACTTAGTCCTTTCTGAATATTTGTTAAAATTTTTTCATTAATTAAATCTAGGAGAATATACCCTCTTATGTTCATAATATTTGTGTGTGTGTGTGTGTGTGTGTGTGTGTGTGTGTGTGTGCCATGTGATCATGTTCTGGGGTGCCAATAGAAGCCAGAAGAAGGTATCTGATCCCCTGGAGCTGACCTGGGTACTGGGAATTGAACTTAGGTCCTCTGAAAGGGAAGCAAGCATTTTTAACTACTGAGCCACCTCTCCAGCCCTGGGAACACACCATTGCTGTGCCACACGTCACCTAAATGTTGGCCTGCTCTGAGGTCGTCTTTGAGCGGCTAGGATTTTGTCTCTATAGTAAACCTACCATTGCTGCTCTCACCTCTCCCTATAAAAATAATCACTTCTCAGCATTGCCTTCTTTGTGCTAACACAAAACAATTGCTGGGTTCTTTACCTTTAAAAAGTCTATATCTCCCCATCTAAAACTGGTCAGATAATATGGTGTGCAAATAAAATATTGTATAGAATACTGGGCTCTAATTTGGAAAAAGGACACATCTTGCAAGACAGCAAGAAAACAAGTGCACAGACAGGGGAAAACTGGTATAAAAATGGTATCTTTAGGAATAGAAAAAGAAAGCATTCTAAACCCATAATAATTCAGATTTCTTTAGTCCTTCAAACCAAGATTTGTTTACCAGAGGCACCACAATTTAGTGAGACAAATTAGACTAAACTTTTTATCTCGGGCGGTTTGCACTTGCACTGATTGAACTAGTATTTCTTCCAAAGATTGCCTGGGAAGATAAATGAGCAGGAGGAGCAATTAGGGTGAGGAAAAACTAAAGATTGCCTGACGTGATTTAAGTTTACCACTGAGGCAGTTTGTCATTTTGTCTCTATAATCTCTATCAGAATTGACTAAAACAGTAAACATAAATCATTATACTAATTTATTTCACTACACTGTGGTGTAGGAAAAGAGTATTTTACTTTTTTTTTCCCTCTGAGACACTTTGGGGATCCAGGCAGCTACTTTGAACTTCTTTTAATTTATTTATCTGTTGGGAGAAAAGAGCCCAAGAGAATCAAAGATGAGAAGCCTGAGTTCTTCAAAAACAATATTTCTTAGTGTCAAAACAAGTTATTTTTATTACACTATGCTAAAATAACTATGGGTTATGCATTAAAAGAAACTCAACATTGATTGCAAATTTTTTATAGAAGCAAGAGTTAATTCCTAAGGTGGAGACGCAATCTAATGCACTGCTAGGAGTGATTCTTCATACCCTACTTAATAAGCTTTTATGTTGGTTCTCTGACCGCAGAAAGGCAAGATGCCATACATTTTCTGAGCATTCTTTATGAACCATCAACGCCTTTGAAAACTAGGGCCATGAAGGTGACTAGCCAAATCATTGCTGATTCGCCAAACAGCACCATCAAGGGGCCCTACAGTGAGAGACCAACTGACTCCAGTAAGAAAGAAGCCATTGGCAGAGGGGACATAACTCAGCGGCATAATACACGCTTAGCATGCAAGTCCCTTGGGCTGATCCCCAGAGCCCACCAACAGAAAAGGGAGTCTTTGATTAATCATTGGATGTACACACATAAATGCATATATGTTTAAGAATATGTGGTTATACTCACATATAAATGTATATACCAGCTTAAATAAATATGGAATTAAGATGATTAAAAATAAGATAACCACAATTTTATTTGGGGTTTCAAAGAATCTCAAGCACATAAAAATATTTTTGAGCATTCTATCCATTAAATACTTCGTATAAGAGAAACACTCAAGTGAGTTTCAAAATATTAAATCACCATCTTCCCCCTCCTTGTTTTCCTCTTCCTTCTCCTCCCTCTTCTTTTTCTTGTACTGTGGGGTGGTGGCTATTGAACTCAGAGCCTTGTGTATTTGAGACATGCAGCGCACCACGCCTGTCTGTGCTCTATGCGCTACCATACAGTTCGTGAGCTTCGGGCAAGGGGCTGGAGGTTGAAACACACAAAGACTCACACAGAGACAGAGAGACAGAGACACAGACCTCTAGTCACTGGTAAGAAGCCCCTTATTCAATAGCACCACGGAGGCTTATATATACCAAACAGTCAGGTGGGCCAACAGGTGAAAACCTTATCCTCTGATCCTCAAGGCCAAGGCAACACGTGCTCGTGAAGCAGAGCTGGTAAACAATTTTGACACAGCTTTTAGTAACTCAAATCAGAAGGAAAGTAAAGATCTCTAGCAGGGAAGAGCAGCTGGAAGCCAGGACTCCAAATGGTCTCAACAGAGACACTCTACTGCCAAGCTGTTATCTTCATTCCCAAAATTTTAAACTTCATATTTTAAGGTAAATTATAGTTTTAGGATGGAATATAAGATGTAAAAATGAATAATGATAACCATGGTAGACAACCTAAGGCAGGACCTGGCAGTGCATCTTTGGGTGGTTTAATGGGCAGATTAAGGAAGGGCTGGATATCTCACATAGCTGTTAGGAGGTAGCAGCTAAGGCTGGTCTCGAAGTAGAGGTATGCTTTCTGCAGGAAGCCCTAGCTCTTTAGAGGCAAAAGTGAAGCTGAAGTAATGGCAGAGGAAGAGAAGGTTAAGACACAGCTGGGGAGTAAAGGGGGCACTGATTATGCCAGGGCTCAAATGATTTCTTAAAATATACTCCAACAAGCATGAAATGGCACTAGATGCCCGTAATCCGAGCACTAGGGAATCTGAGCCAGGAGGAACACGGATCCAGCCTGGGCTATGTGTTAGATCTGAAGATAACCTGGGATACATAGAGAGACACTGTCTTAAAAAAAAGTGTGTGTGTGTGTGCATGCGTGTTTTGTGTACTATATCTCACCAAAAATTTGCTCTGCAAAGGAGGCCATCAATAGTAGAATGGCTTCCTAATGAATGGAGAAAAATACTTGCCACCCATCCATCTACTCACCCACCCACCCACCCATCCACCAACCAACCCACTCACCCCCCACCCACTCATCCATTTATCCACCCACCCACTCATCCATTTATCCACCCACCCACTCATCCACCAACCAACCCACCCACCCATCCATCCATCCACCCACCCACCCACCCACCCACCCACCCACCCATACATACATACATACTTACATATACCCATACATGAGTACAATACAGAGCAAATATCTAAAGTGCAAAGAGAACCCTTAGAACCCAACAGCAAAGCACAACAATGAGCCAAGGACTTGAATAGATATTTCTCCCAAGATAGACAAGTGGCAAAGAGTATCTGAGGTGATGAACACATCACTAATCTTCGGGAAGATGCAAATCAGAACCACAAGGAGTTAGCATCACACTTGATAGGATAACTATTTTCTAGGCTAGGAGGATACAGGGAAAGACTGGAACCCTCACTTACTGTGAGTGGGGATATAAAGTAGGGCTGTCACTTTGGAAAGCGATTGGTCATTTTCCATAAAAGTCAAACTAGAGTAGTCCAACTCTATTCCTGTTTATATAGAAGAGACACATACCCTTGTATGGTCAGCTATATATTTACTATATAGAACTGATCTAAATGCCTGTAACAGATGAGCTGATGTGGAAATGTGATTTAATATATACTGGAATGGTATTTAGACATTTAAAAAGAAATTCTGCCAAATGAGGCAACAACAGAGATGAACCTTGAAATTATTATGCCAAGAGATAAGCCAACCATAAAAGTCCAAGATCTCATTGTTCTATTTAGGGTCTGAGGAATATAAAAGAGTCAAATTCATATCATCAAACAACACAATGACAACTGGGTCAGGTCTGAGAGTAAAGAGATGTGCAGTGTAAGTAGATTCCAAAGAATAAATTCATATAACACCATGCTTATAACAGCACTATACCATGCTTCTGAAATTTATTAAGAGAATGGATGTCATGTTATTTGTTCTTATCATGCAAAATCCAAATTGTAGTATTTATAATAAAATAGTAATTAAGTTCTTACATAGCTAAATCTGAAGTGCAGCTTGTGATGACTATTCTTGGTTGTCAACTTGACGACATCTGGAATGAACTACAATCCAGAAACAGAGGGTCTACCTGTGATCCAGATCCTGAAGTGGAGTGACACATGCCTTTAATTCAGATCATAAGGTGGGAAGACATACCTTTAATCTAAGCCACACCTTCTGCTGGAAGACTACATAAAGACATGGAAGAAGGAAGATTTTGATCTTTACATCCTTGCCCCCACCTTGCTAACCCATCCGTTCCTTCACTGGCACTGGAGTCTACTCGTTTGGGATTCCAGCATATCCAGAAAACCAGCTGAGACACCCAGCCATGTGGGACTGAGCAGCCACTAGATTAGCGGACTTTCTACTCACTGCTAATATGTTGAGCTCAAAGAAAGTGGCAGAGGATGTGGCGAAGAAGGACACTTAAAAGAAATCCCACACTAGCTCAGAATTGAGTATAGTAGAGGGTTATTTATTTAGGGGTAGACTCACAGATCACAATCCTCTGCTGGAACAGGGAACAGCAACGGAATCCGGCAACCAGAAGAGAGGCCAATGCGCACTTTACATAAATTAGTATAAGAGGCCACGCCCAAGTGGGCGGGTACTTAAAGGCTACTGGCGGTAGGAATTCCTACAGCAATATGAACAACCGTTCCTACAACGACGACTGAGGAGACGGAGACGTTGTAGTCAGAGGGGGAAAGGAGGACTTTGGATTTTTCTGCAGCATATCCTCTTCCATAGTGTGAATGTGCTCATATCTTATTAGTTCTATGGTTAAAGACACATTTATTATAGTTTAAAAAGAGTAAAACATTTCCAACATTCCCACGGTAGACCGAATTGTGACTCCTGAGAACCTAATCCCCAGAGCCTAGAACCTATGGCTCTGGTTAAGAACCTGATTTGGTAATTTAGCATCAGAACATCTCACAGCTGGTGCTGCTTCAGCCCCACTCAGAAGCCACTAGGTGCCACTCCGTGCTACTTTTTATACTGCCAATACTGTCAAACTGTCAACCGTACTACTTGGTGTCTCTGGACCGGTCCTGCCAATGGTGCATTTGTCACTTTTTCTGAGAGCAAAATACTTGATCAAAACAAAACAAAGCAAAAAGACAATGGAGGAAAGGTTTATTTTCACTTCAGAATTCCCGACAAATTCAGGGGAAGTCATGGTGTTGGGGGTGGCAGTGACCGTTCACATGGTAGCCAACCTGGGAGCAGCAGAGCAGGCTAAATGAACTTCAAAGGACACCAGTAGTGAACTCCTCCCCCTAGGCAGTCCCTACTTCCTAAACCTTCCACAGCCCTACAAAACAGGGCCTCCTACTAAAGAAAAGTGTTTGTAACACGAACCTGCTGAGAACATTCCAGACTTAAGCCATAACCAAGAGGAACGTGACTACCAGGAAGATGAACAGCCAGTAATGAAACACGAAATTCCAAAGCCAATGGTGTATGTGGATCGCCGGTAGTTATTGCCAAAGCCACATTTCTCCCCTATCTAATTCATCCCACTTATATGTAAGATGAGCATGGGATGGGGACATGCGTCCACCAATCTAGGAATCTTTACTCCTAATTCCTATCATGTCAACATTTCCCTTTTCATCAGCAAGGCCTTATTCTGCATCTGCAGAGTAGAATAAGCACAATGACTCTCCACCTACCAGACACGTTTTGAAATTGCTAGTCCTAGCCAGAGGTGCACAGAGCACAGAACAGACTATTGAGTTCCAAATGATTACAATTGAAAGAGAGACAATGATGTGATGAACTTCATGGTCTCGAGTTTCTTCCCATTTGAGGCCACAGGGTAAAAATAAATCCTTAAGAAAAGAGGAGTAATGCAACCAACAGGAACTTTACAGACTATGTGGAACCCTGACACATAACCAATAAACAGATCTTGAAAATTCTGTAATTAGTTCTTACACATTAATTTCTTACTTTATCTTATGGAAATTATGGCCAAGGATGTCCTCTGAAGTCTTCCTTTCTGAGACTGCTGTTTTTTCCTTATCCAGTAGTAACTATCTTCCTGTATTATCAGTAAGCTAAGATCATTTTTTTTTATCATATTAGCCCTATTCTCAGCCAATCAACCCTTGGTTATGTACAGAACTCTAAGGAGGCCAGAAAAACAGAAACCCTTAACCTTTTGAAAGTTACAAATCCTTGTAGGAACCTGATGGGAGCCAAGGATACCAGACCTTAGAAACACACCCATGCATTTATCACATTCACAGGACATACATGTCAAGTGTCATCATTTCCAAAATTGGAATATTATACTTATTTTATAAAAAGTTCTTGACTTCATGAGCTGGTTGTAGGTTTTTTTAATATATAAATGAAGTGTTTCTTTTACATTTTGCGGTAGTAAAATTATGCTATAGCGCTTAAAAACAAGACTCCGTAAGACCTAATCCTAGAGAAAGAAGAGGCCGCTTTATTTGTAAGCTAAATCATTTTCTCGTGAATTTGCTATCATTCCACTATAATTTCTTCTATGTCATTTAAGCCATCAATCTAGTTTCTAGACACTGCTGATTATCTCTAATGAGGGAAGGAATTATCAGATGCTTAGTTGAATGCAATCCCTAACATAAAGATTGTCATCCATCCTTAGCTGGAGCAATTATTGCCACCTACACAGCATTATCGCGCTTTTAAAAGTGTGGCTTGATGGGTCATTTCCTTTGTGTTCTTGCTAAATCCCTCCCAAGTTCTCTTTAATGTATAGATCTACTATTCAGTATCTTAAAGTTTAACAAAGGTGGGGTTTTGATAAATCGCTTGCTGACCGTGGCAAAATATACACGATTCTAACAACCAGTCAAGGCCAAGCCAATAATTGAGTTAAGGTGATATTTTTAATCATTAAAATTTTCAGTCTTCACCCAAATAATGTTATTGTTTGTTTGTTTGTTTGTTTGTTTTTGTTTCTTGAGACGCGGTTCCTTCGTGCAACAGCCCTAGCTCTTCCGGAACTAGCCCTTGTGGACTAGATTGGCCTTGAACTCACAAATGTCTGTCAGCCTCTGCCTCCTGAGTGCTGGGATTAAAGGCGTGTACGACCACTGCTCAGCCCAACTAAGATTACTTATGGCAGCCATTCTCAATGCAACCCCAGCACTCCAGGGGAGACCTATGCTCACAGTGGCAATCCTCATCTAGCTGGAAGAATGAAGAACAGAGAGCATGTCACATGGCAATCCCAGCCTCAAGCTAACTTCTTTCTGGTGATCCACAGCACATTGTGAGGAGGAAGTTAGGACGGTAGGTGATCAAAGAAGAAAGCTCATTCTTGCTATGCCGACACGTGAGGAAAATGAGTGCTTCTTCATTTACGCCAGAAAATACATACGGCAGAGACGGGAAGTAAAACTCCTTCAAGAAAGAAAGCCAATGGTTTACACATTGGAAAACTGATGGCACTTAATTTGAGAGTGCCTTGTGCTGGTGGGCACAGTTTCTTCTGTCTGTAATCTCAACACTTGTGGAATGCAAGCAGGAGGATGGCAAGTTCGAGGCAAGTGTGGGCTTCAAAGCAAGGCTCTGCCTTCAAAACAAAACATAAAAATGGCTATGGATGTAGATCAGTGGTAAAATGTGTGCTTAGCTATGGATGTAGATTAGTGATAAACTGTGTACTTAACTATGGGAGTAGATCAGCAGTAGGGAAGAACATGTACTTAGCTATGAGTGTAGATCAGCGGTGCACAAGATGCCACATTTGATCAAGAACTAGAAGGGACAAAGTCTTTTAAATTATGAAGTGGTTTTTTTGGTTTTTACTCAAGGTGTGTGCATGTACCTTTCGAACTTAGCCAGACACACAAAAACTATGAACTGAAGTAAAGATGAAATAACCATTAGAAACACATCTTTAAAGCCCGACTGGAAAGATGGCTTAGTGGATTAGAACACATGTTGACCAGCATCCACATCTGGAAGCTCACAACTGCGAGTGTTTACATGCATCTGCACAAATAAATAAAAATAAACCTTTTTCTAGAAGACCATGCCTGGGAAATGGTACACAGATCTATACCTGGAAAAAGTAGATTGTCTCTCAAAACGATGCAGTCTTTGAAAGCGGGTATAACTTAATTACCCGGTTATTTGGTAACATGTCAGGCATGAGGAGATGATAAATGGGAATTGAGACGAAAAATTGATCAGTTCCTGTCTCCATTTTAGCTACTGGAAAGCTTGAGCTCAAATTTATAAACCACCTCTGTCAAGAAGATAGGATTTTACCGTACTATATTTTCCTGTTTTTCTTGTTTAAATCTTCAAAAAGCTTACCCTGTTTATGATATGTATTATTGGAAGGAATTTTTAATCGCTTGAGAAGATCATAAACACCTATGCTTATCTGCCTCTGCATGGGGCAAAATGTGTGCAAAGAACAAGCAGGGTTGCTTGTACAGGTCAAGTCTCTAGTCCCTGGTTTCATTTAGAACCTTGATTCCAGCCAGAACCATCAAATAACTACCTCCCTAATCTCCCCCACCCCAACCCTGTGCCATACACACCTACCTTACCCTGCCTTCTTAAGCAGACTTCTGACCTCGGTACCAAGACTAAACAGGAAAGACCAGGTCGACCAGTAGACGTAAATGTTCTTTCGCTTCAACCAACTTTAAAGTTGATGTTCCAGCTCACTGTGGATTATTGTGTGCTGAACTTGATCCACATGATACTGTCCTCTGGAGCCTGGCTAACTTAGCCACATGACAGAATTTCACTGCTGACCATGTGTTGGTGCTGAGTAGCCCCAGAGACTGTACCCCAACCCTGCTCCAGGTAGGACTTCAGGTGGGGTTTCAGGGGTGCAAAGAGGCTTTCAGTGGAGGCTCCAGTGGGCATCAAGTAGGACTTAAGAAGCTCCAGGATTCCAGCCTCCCTATTTTCATGTGAAGAAATAATTTCCTGGCTGTCACTCACAGACCATTTTTGCCCAGTGACTACAACTCGAATGTTTCTCAAAGCAAACTCTACTGCTACGCCTTTGAAGCGAGGCATGATGGGAGCTCCAGACACCAAAGCATATAGTGCAAGTATCCAGGCCTGAAGGTCACCAGAGAGACTTCAGTGACTGGATCCACCCTTCCTTTGCCAAAACCTACTTTCCCTGAGATATTCTTAAATAATCAATTATAGCCGTGCCTTACATAAAAGCTGGCCTGTTGGCCTTCATCCTTTCACCTAACAAGCATTTCCTGTGCTCGTACCCTGTGTGAGATGCTAGTGTTACCACCTGGATTACAGGAAAAAGTCAAGTGAGAGAAACAGATACTTCTGAAGTACTCGAGGAAATGCGTTCTTACATATTGTGCAAAAACAACAATTGGCTAAAGTAGAAAATCTCCGGCGGAAGTCCCACATCACATTGTGGAGCCAGAACACACCCTGGTCCCCAACAGTCTAATGTGGGTATTCTGCCTTAATATTTTCTTTCAGTCAGGTGAATACATGTGCCTGTCTGGGTGGTACAGTCCCACAGAAGGCCAGTTGCCCCAGTGTGATCATTAATAGAATCTGCTTTCCCACCCAGTGCATCCTGATTAAAATAATAAATCATATGGTCCTGTTAACTTTAAGCAAAGTGGAAATGCAGCAAAGTGCTAAGTCCTATAAGGGATAATGACTTCTAAGTTCTCTGGAAAGCTTCCCGAGGTGAATATAAGCATTAGCAGTGTAATGGGCTGAGATTAACTTCATCCCTGGCTTGATTCCACTGCAGGGGAGGTAGGGGATCACAGGTTCTCACATAATGTGTTTGAGGGCATGGAATCAATATTGGGTGAAGAGAAGGGAATCTCAGTAAACAAAACTCATATTGCCCCCATTATCAAGAGAGAATTAGCAAAAAATGAAAACCCTCAGCCTTCAGCGTCAGACGAGAAACTTTGAATATGAAAGCCAATAGCAGAGAGCAGTCGTGAAACACAAACTGAAGGAGCCTTAGTTCATGCAGATCTTGTCTTAGGGAGAAAAGGGCAGGGCATAAAGGAGACCAGTAGAATAAAATGGAGGCTGAGAACCGCTGTCTTGAATAGTGCGAAAAAGCATGAAGCTGGCTCACCATGTTACAGCCCCGGGTTCTTAAATTCGTACCTTCCTCGTTCCCACCATGGTTTTTGCAAATGGAACCCCAGTAGACAGACACCCTCCATTCTCCCTCAGGGTTATTGTGAGGGTTAATCAACATCTTAGAAACTAGGAAGTGTGGAATTTTCCTTTACACTGTGTGAATCTTTGTCACTGTGATTGGGTTTATAAAAAAGCTGACGGCTGATGATGGCTAGGCAGGATTTTCAGGGCAGAGAATCATGGGAAGAAGGGTGGAGTTAAGGAGATGCCATAAGACACAGGCTGAGAAGGATGGGAAGTACATACACCAGGGAAACAAGCCTCGGGCAGCGCATAGATGAATAGAAATGGGTTAATTTAACTTATAAGATCTAGCTGAAAACGAACAAACCTAAGCTATCAGCTGAGCATTTATAATGAGTATTAAGTCTCTGTGTGGTTATTTGGGAACTGGCTGTTGGGACAGGAAAGTCTTGCTAGTCCACGCTCTGTACAAAGATGTCAAATGTTACCATGATACTATAGAGTCTCCCTACCCTCTGACCTAAGCCAAATAAAGGAGTTTGGAATGTAGGTTTGCAGCTATCCTGCTTATTCCTCTTCTGAGCCCTCAAAATTCACCAAACAAATACAAATAAAAGATGTTAATTAGGTAACTGACAAAAATTAGAGTTTTAGCAAGGCATACTAATGTACACATTTAATCCCAATTCTGAGGAATTCCGGGCCAGTCAAGACTACATAGTGAGACTGTGTGTGTATCTATGTATATGTATATGTGTGTGTGTGTATATATATATATATATTTACATATATATAATATATAATACGATATATACATATATAATATTTTATATGTGTGCGTGTGTGTGTGTGTGTATACGTGTATTTTAAGTATACTCTGGTCCTGGTTGAAGAGCCTCATTTAGAAGACACTGTATTTATTCAGATTACTCTAACATCTCATCTTTTAGGATTACATTACTACCGACAGAAACAATTTAGTAACCAAGACAGCTGAACAAAGCTAAGGGGGAACTCAAAGTCTGAGAGTGAAATGAAAGCCAGGGCACATTCCTGTGAGCCCAGCAGTGGGGGGTGGAGATAGAAGGATCACAGATTTGAGGCTGGCTGTAATAGCACGTGAGACTATCTCAAAAACAAACCAACCAACAAATACAGAGATACGGCAAAAAAAAAAAAAAAAATCAAGAAGGGAGGGAGGGAGGGAAGAAGGATGGAGAAAAGGAGAGAACAGAAAAGGAGAGAGAAACAGGCAAGGAGAAGACAGGGCCTGAGACTGTGATACAAAGACTTAGCGTCTTTAAAATGCTCCTACACAGATGAGCCAATAGATTATCTAACTGGACAAGATATTCTTGAGCTAGTAAAAGAGATCTAAAATATCTACCTCTAAGTTGTAAAGTGAATCTGTAAACCTATTGAATGAGTCAAGGAAAATTAGGCCAAAAAAGGAAAAAATGTGGAGGGGCAGACAAACTCGGTTTTGGCTGGGCATGGTGGCACATGCTTCTCATCCCCAGCTGCTTCAAAGGATGAGGCAGGATAACGTTTCTAGGACACTAATTCCATGGGGGGCTGGCAGGGACACAGAAGTAAGACTAGGGCATGGCTCACCTTCCCTCTGCAGCTTTCCTTCCTTCCTATTGTGCCTAATCATGTCCCTAAGGCTCAAGGAACCAACATAGTGGGTGGTCAGACCAACATAACTCCTCCATGACAAACCCGCCGTGCCCCCTGCTGTACTAATGTATAAAAGGAATAAAACGTCTAAAACTCACTGACATTGTGGTAACACGAACGAGAATCTTCAAGTGCGGCCTGACAGACCCACTCCCTGTAACCCACCCAAGACCCTGGAAGCCAAAGCCTTTCTAGAATTTTCCAATTGAAAACCTTCCTGCACCTTGGCAAGGATTTATACCAAGCAAGATCTTTGACCACAGAGCCTGAGGAATTCTAAACACTGAAGCCCTGGGACGCAGACCAACTAAGTTTCACTTCCACGGCTCTGTGTCCCCTTCTGGAAGGCAACCTCTGACTTCCCCCACAGGCTTTGAAAGCAGAGAAACCATTGGGAGAGAAGAAAGCAAGGTTTGGCTGCAGAGCTGGCTGTTTAACGGAAAAGCGATACTTCAGGAAATTGTGAGACCTCCCAGAGTGAAGGCCACGGAGTGAAGATGAGGACGTTACCAAAAAAACACAAGACGAACAGAAAAACTCACCTTCCGGATCTCATTGGCATCTCTTTTTTAAAATCTTTTTTTTTTTTATCATTTGCATCTTTAGTTGTCAAATTAGATTCTTAGGTTTAATCATTTCCTCAGATGCAGAAATCGTCATTTTGATCAAAGTCTCTTTTTAATGCAAGAGCGAACGGTGTTTTCTGGGATGTTTACATGCAAGGAACACAGTGCTATACCACGGACCTTAAACAGATTAGAAAGGGAAATCTGAACGTGTTCAGGCACAGAAAGAACATGTGTGGGAGGTCAGTGGGCTGAATGTTTTCTGTGGGCATCCATGAGATTCAAATTGTGACTTCTTCTTCAGGAGAAATGAGACCCAAACATAAAACCACAAATATCAGAAATGCTGGATTTGAAAAGTATAATTCTCCCACCTGCCAGTTCCCAAATAAACATTCAGAGGCTTAATATTTTTAATTACAAACTGGCCTATTAGCTCAGGCTTATTATTAACTCTCTCTTACAACTTAAATTAACCCATTTTTATTATTCTATATTTTACCATGAGGCTGGTTGCTTGTTACCTCACATCTTGCTTCCCCAACAGCTGCTGGCATCCCCCTGATGCTACCTTCCTTTTTCCTTTATCTTTGCTTGGTTTTTCTGCCTGGATCTATTCTTCCTGGCTGTTGGCCAAATCAGCTTCTTTATTAACAAATGGTAATGAAACATATTCACAGCATACAGAAGGGCATCTCACATACGAGAGACAGCCTGAAACTTCGCCACAGACAGGCTGCTGGAAATGCATGTTTAGGAGAGGTTAAGTCAAGAGGGGCTTTGGGAACGGTGGGAACACCTGTCTGAGGCAAGGGATCTAGTCCTGAAAATGAGGAAGAATTTTAAGAGCAAGGAAACCCAGCTTGGATGGACTATGGTGATACAGGCCTTTAATCCCAGCACTTGGGAGGCAGAGGCAGGCAGATTTCTGTGAGTTCAAGGCCAGCCTGGTCTACAAAGTGAGTTCCAGTATAGCAGGGACTACACAGAGAAACCCTGTTTAGAAAAAGTACAAATAGAAAGAAAAAAGGAAAAAAAAGGACCCAGTTTAAGGGGAGTAGCAGGCAAGATTCTGGTGCTACAGAGAGGAAGGCGGTAGCTCGCAGAGGAGGTGAGTAATGGCAGCTACAAGGTTCTCACCAGGGAAGCTCCAGCACAGTTCCAGCTTGACTAGCAAGCCTGCCTTTCTATATCAGCAGTCCATCCCTTGCCTCACAGTGAGAGAGCATGGTTACCAGGCAACCCTACCTCCTGCAGCTGAGGAGATCACTTGCAACTGCCTGTGATGGAATTTTTCTCCAAATTCGTTTTGCAAAAATAATTGAGGCTTTCAGTATACAAAAAACTTTATGAGATTAGACCATAAAACATATCAGTTTTAACAAAAATTGTCAAATTGATAGTTCAGTGATTCAACTTAATATTGAAGTGAAGATTAGACCCCTTGGGTACTTTACATTTTCATTGTCCTACAGTAAATAACCTCATAGCTGGGGAAAGCTGAGGGCGCAGGGCGCTTTTATTGACCTCAGGGCCCAGGCTGTCCTCAGAGGACCACGATAACCTTGGCATAATGGTCATTAGAGTTCTCAGATGTTTCAAAATGCTTTCCTGGTGTGATTAATTCGTTGACCAAACCAGACATAATTTTTTATTAGTTTTTTTATTTAGGTGTGTATGTGCACTCATAGGCCTGGATGTGCACCATATATATGCAGTTAGGCACAGAGGCCGGAAGAGGACATCAGATCTTCTGGAACTAGAATTACAGGCAGTTGTGAGGCTTCTGATATCAGTGCTGGGAACAGAACTTTCTGGGAACGTAGTAAGCACTGTTAACTACTGTGCTTTCTCCTAACCCCAACTACACCTTAAAAATAATCATTTCTTGTTGTTATTATATGTATATGGATATTTGCCATTTATGTCTGGGCACTACATGTGTGCCTATAGTGCCCATGGACACCTGAAGAGAGTTTCAAATCCTCTGGGGCTGGAGTCACAGATGGTTGTGAGATGCCAGGACAAGGCTGGGAATTGAACTTTTTCCTTGGAAAAGCAGCCAGTGCTCTTAACCACTGAGCCATCTCTCCAGTACTCAAACCAGACTTTTAGACTTCAAAAGAAGAACCAGATTCCATCTGCTTCACTCTTAATAAATGACCTCACCAGCTACATCTAGGAGAGGAACACAGAGACCACTGGGCAAGCATTTTCTCCCTTCCACCCACAGGCTATGTGTTTGTTTCCAGATGAATGCAACATGTTTCTGAAGAATCAACTTGGACGCATTCATTCTGATTATTTTGAACTGTAAGTGCATGGTGATTCATAAATATGGGATTGCTTCATCCTGCTCCAAAGAAAGACATCCACATCCGTCTTCCAAAATGCAAATTGGACTGGGTCATCTGTGTGATTTGAAGACCTCATATGCCCTACCCAATTTGGAACCCCAGTGCTTGATGCTCAGTTTGACGGCACATGCAGCCTTTCCTTGGCCTTGCTCAAGTCTTCTCCAGCCTGCCAATGTACCTCCTGTGCTTATGTGTCTGCCTCTTCCGGATGAGAATGATTCTCCAACTTGTACATTTTCTCTCTGTTGAGACTTCCTTGGTTTCAGCTTCACTCCCTTCAAAGAAATAGATGGCCCATCCCAGAGAAGTCAGATCCCCTTTCACATATCACCCAACTTCCTTCTGTTGTCCTTTTAGTAATAGTAATAATCTGGTCTGCATCACTCATACGGCGCATACTAGGTGGACATGATGCATGTGACAATAGTTACACAAGCTCTGAGAATGAAGAATGACTCATTCTTCAATCTTTATTTATAATACATATATACATATGTTTACTGTATGTACATTTATTGTATGTAAATGTATTCCTTAGATTCCCAGAACCTAAAGTTTTAATAATATTTAAGGATACTTTTACAGACTGATTCACTCCTGTGTTGATAAGCGTTTCATTTCCTGAAGCCATCTTTCTGAGGAGCTCTGAGAAGAGCTAACTCTGGGCTAGGCATCTTACTAAGGCTGTGGGCACCTAAATTAACCCTTAAAACAACCCAGAGAATACTCATTTATTTTAATTATAAATGAAAAGACCACGTTTTTTATTTATTTGGCTGATAAATACGGATTTTGCATATCTAGTGTGTCTCAAATAGTTGTTATCTGAACTCCAATTGAAGAATTAAACTTCAATGTGACCCACGACATCTTCAGATGAAAATAAACATACCTCGATGGTCTAGTTCAAAGTTAAGCACCTTCTGCTTCTTTTCCTTCCCAGTTACTGTTTCTATTTGCCCCAGACTCCATCTGGTTGCATCTCTCCTCCTGCTGGTCCTTTTTGTATTGTCCTTTCCTTTCAAGTTTGTTAACAACCTCCATACTTAGAATTCCCAAGTCCACAGTGCTTTTCCACTCGGGGGAAGGGGGTTGTGAATCCCTGCCTGGTGGAATCTCAATTGCAATAAAACAAGATGACAAGGATGTATGGAGAAGATGAATGGCTTGCACCGACGGGCAGGTTTCGGGAATCGGGTTTTGTTTTGCCTGAGAACTGTGCTCTCATTTTTCTCAGTCCTAGCCTGTCTCTGCCGAGTCCATGTCTTTGAATGCGGAAAGTTGAATACTAGCTTTGTAAGAAGTCTGTAAAAAGTCCTGGGTTGTTTGTTTCTTCTTTAAAGAGAGATTGGGGGTGACTTCTAAGCTTTGAAAAGTTCACTTCATCTCTAAATCAGATACTCCCGTTGTCTTTTGCTGGAAATTGGACACAAGTTACGGCATGCACACATGGGTGTTCACAAACAGCTAAAAGGAACTAAAACTGGCTACAGTCACTCTGAAAATCCAACGACACAAGGAGTATCTTCCAGACGTGAATAGGAGTGTGCAAAAGCACCAAAATAAACCAGAAAAAGCAAAGCCACTTCTTTCTCACTTTTACCCTCCTTTCCTAGTGCGGGGACCAAGGTACCAGCTCCAACCATCTCCACTCAGACTCAGTCCGGTTTTTACAGCCTCACTGGTCGCCTGAGGCACGTGGAGAAACTACACAGATGGGAATACTCACGCCTACTGATTGGGCTCTTATCTATTACAAGGATGTATACACATAGATCACCTTTGCCAGCAGGAACTCTAGCCAGTTCTGTCTTGCAATGGACCCTACTCTGAACATCAAACAAGACCCCAAGGTCTTTCACTGAGACTCCTAGCAGCCCTTCTCGGAGCTTCTACAACTTATTATGTACTTTGAATGGTGGAAACTTGAGGAAATCAGCACTCCTGGGTCTGTAGTTGCCATTCTGTTTCTTGCTCCTCAGCTGAGCACTTTGCCTCACCTGCACCTCTGGGTCCTTGTTAGGACTACAGAATCCAAGACCCCATTTGCTACTAACTCCAAGTCTGTAGCACAATCAATAAAAACCGAGAGACAGATACTGGGGTTCAACCTGAAGGCCAGGTCGAATTAGGACAGCACACCATCAGCAGTCGAGGAAAGGGCACTTTCTTGCCCAGTGCCTTACTTTTGTCGCAACGAAAGTAAACTCCACGTGGAGTTTCTTCAACACCCATTATCTTCTCTGAAGTAGAATGGTGCTGCCAGGAGCCACCATGCCTCATTGTCATAAAAAAAGAGTCTATGTTATTAAAACATCTTAATTGCCATATGCCGTAGATCTCTGAAGTGTTTGAAGATCACCTGTCTATCTAAACTATATCTTTGTTGGACCTTGAAAACATACTTAATGTGACTACAAATTCAATTGTAATAAGTGACTAACCTGCATTTCCTTATTATCCTAAACAGTTGGTAATAACAACTTTGAAGAACTAGAAATTTGCATTACATTGTTAAATGAGTTGTATAGTAGAAATATATGTGTAATATGTTCCAACAAAGTTAGTCTCGAATTTTTACCAATATATAAAATTTGTATGCAATATATATATAAATCTAATCAAATGTAAAACATTTAAAACTAGTAGTTGCTTTCTAAAAGTAGATTCAATATTCTACCTTTTTATCTTATCTATCTCATCCCTTTTTTCTTTTCAGAGTAGATTCAATAATCTACCCTTTTAACCTATCATATCTATATTCCCATTTTTTCTTTTCAAAATAAGAAGCTTGAATCTAATTTCCTCTGGTTCTTGTTTTGAAAAAAAAAGGGGGGGGGAATGCTGTGGGTTAATGCTCTTGTACACTGTAAAGATTTGCCACTCATATTAGTTTAATAAAACACTGATTGGCCAGTAGCTAGGCAGCAAGTATAGGCAGGGTGACGAGACTATGAGAATTCTGGGAATAGGAAAGGCAGAGACACAGTCATCAACCAGACACAGATGAAGAAAGATGACGATACCTTACTGAGAAAAAGTACCAAGTCACAAGGCTAAATATAGACAAGAATTATGGGTTAATTTAAGTTGTAAGATCTAGTTATTAATAAGCCTGAGCTAAGAGGCTAAGCAGTTTGTAATTAATATAAGCCTCTGTGTATTTGTTTGGGACTAAACAGCTACAGGACCAGATGGGACAGAAACTTCTGTCTACACAATTCTGCATTTTAGCCAGATCCCCCCCACACACACAATTTACACAAGAGTACTAGAGTTCAAAAGCCTTATTTCAATTCATCATCATAAGACCAAGATGATTTTTTTCAGTTTCAGATAATTTATTGCTATTGTGTACATATGTTTTTGTGAATAATGAGTGTGTGACTCTGTGTGTGTGTGCATGCACACATGAGCTCATGCATGCACACATACAACATGTACATGCAGATATATGCCAAGGAGATCAGAGGGCTGCTGGTAATTGATAGCTGTTAATCTCCTCCCTCCATGGGTTCTGGAGATCAAATTCAGAGGTCACCAGGCTTCTGAAGAAAGAACTTTTACCTCCTCAGCCATCTTGCTACCCTTGCAAGTTGTTTTTATTCTTAATAAATTGATCCTAGTCATTTTCCTCTGGGCTAGAGTTATTCCCTAAAACTTGAAATCGATTCCTGCATAATTCTTCTACTGTGTGTTTGTGGGAAAGGGTACAGGCTTAACCTTAAAGCTGAGCTATTGGGGTCTGTAGCCTGCCCATCCAAAGCCGTAAGACCAGCATGCATTCTCCCCCAAACTGTCTCCAACAGAAACCCTATGGCTGGTGTCACTAACACCACAGCGGAAAGAGAATATTAAAATGCCAGATGATTTCTGAGGTTATAATTTGTCTAAAATTCTGTATGTTAGTTACTCCCTCCTTTATAAAATCAAAGACATCATTCTGAGATAGGGAGAAAGACAGAAAACTCTGGATTCATGGGCCTGAGATAGAGCCCCTTACTCTGGAGTCTGCTTGAAGTCTCTCGCCAGCTGAAAAATGAGAATTCCAGAACAATTAACAAGTGCTGTGAGCATGGCCAACATATAGACAATTTTCTTTTATATAGAAATATGTTTAAGTAAGAATGGTAAAGTTTGGGGTTGGAGAAATAACTCAGTGGTTAAGAGCACTAGCTGATTTTCCAGAGGACCTGGGTTCAATTCCAAGCACTCATATGGCAGCTCACAACTGTCTGTAACTCCAGTTTCAGGGTATCTGACACCTTTAAACCAAAGCACATCAAATAAAGTTAAATAAATTAAAGAAGAAAGAATGGTAAAGCTGCTGGGGGTGGTGTGCACCTTTAATCCCGGTACGCAGAAGGCAGAGGCAGGTAGGTCTCTGTGAGTTCAAAGACAGTCAGGGCTACACAGAGAAACCTTGTCTTGAAAAACAAAAGAAAATGAAACAAAGGTGTGTTGAGATAGCAGTGAAGCAGACAAAAGGACTAAATACGTCTGACTATGTCTGACCTAGTCTGGGGCCTAATTCCTCTTCCAGACCTTTTTCTTCGGAGGGGGGGTATATGGTAAGACAATTAAATGCTTTACAACAAAGATATCCTAACTTCTTGTACCTCTGTGAGCTAGAGTTTTGCTTAATTTATAAACTAGAAACACATTAAACCCCAGCAAAATGGCATATATGATTATTATTAAGAAAATGAGGGGTGGCTCTTCTCTGAGAAGGCCGCACCCATGCATTGATTGTGTCTTTTTCTCCCTGAGTGTCCCCCTTTCTCTTTATCCTTGTGCTTAAAAATAATAGCTCGTCACAATATTGCACAATAAACTCCAGTTCTGCTCCATAATGGTTAGTCCAGAAATTTTTTTCTGGGTCAAAGCAAATGACCTAGAGTCAGGGTTTTACCTGAGTCAGAGTTCCTAAAAGATTTAATGAACTCCTCAGAGTGCTATGGGTGATGGCTCGGAACTGTACCTCCATCCCCATCACTGGGGACACTTCATATATCAACACTTAATTTTTATATTAATGGAAATCCCAAATGAATGCCACTTTTGACTAACCAATTTCTATAAAAATATAATACAAAGTAGTTTATGGAATAGTGAAGAACAGTTCCTTATTAGCCGCCAAATGACTTCTGCAAGTCAGTCTTCTGGTGATTGTCAGATTCTTTTTTTTTTTGTTTGTTTGGTTTTTTGTTTTGTTTTGTTTTTTGAGACAGGGTTTCTCTGTGGCTTTGGAGCCTGTCCTGGAACTAGCTCTGGTAGACCAGGCTGGTCTCGAACTCACAGAGATCTGCCTGCCTCTGCCTCCCGAGTGCTGGGATTAAAGGCGTGTCTGTCCAGTCCTTGTTGTGGGATGTTTGTACACTGTGTGAAGGTGTATTGCTGTGATTGGTATAATAAAAAGCTGAAAGGCCAATAGTGAGGTAGAAGGTACAGGTGGGATTTCCTGGGAGAGAAAGGAAGAGGAGGAGGAACCGAGGGGCAAGAGAGGCCAGGAGACACAAAGAAGAAACAGATTGTGCAAGATGGAAGAGAAAGGTAATGTCACATAATAAAATTTAGATTAATACAAATGGATTATTTAAGTTATAAGAGCTAGTTAACAACAAGCCCAAACTAAGACTGAGCTTTCATAATCAATAAGTCTCCATGTCATTATTTGGGAACTGGCTGACAGGACAGAAAATGGCCTGTTATCAGTTCTTAAAGTACATCAGATACTAACAGAGGATGGATATTAAGAAATTGAAATTCTCAGCATATACCTCTGAGTACACAATGATTTGTGTTCTTACTTTGTTTTATTTGTGTTGTTTTGTTTGGTGGCCCTGGTGGACACGGATTTGTAGAGAAGAACATCCTAAGAGGGCAGTTTGGTCTACCATGATTTAAGAAGGGAAAAGGGGTTGCCATACCCCATGAATATGTCATTGACCTAATTTTTTAGGATCTACAATACAGAACTCTCAGGACTTCTCCCCATCTTGGAACAGCCCACTCCAACCTCTTGTTGAAGTGTTTGCTTTGCTTAGCTTCACTAAATAAATTTTCTACGTAAGACTGTAGCTCTTGCCTGATTTCTGTCTTTCAAGAAGACAAGAACCAAAAATGCCCTTGTACCAAGAGCCTTATTGCTTTGTATCAGCATCCAGAATATGCTAGATATTGTGTCATCTATATCAAAGATGAGTGAGAGACCATCTCTACACAGAAAGTGTCCATAGTCCACATGAGCAGAGCCTGCAAATGAAAGATTGTGATGAAGTTTTTAGGGAAGATCTACTCTCTGCAGAAGGGCTCTCAGGAGGAGGGTCCACTCTGTCTAGAGGAGGTTTTGAAACACTAATGGGAAAATTACAGGGTCTTCAAATACCATCCTAAGATTGGTTTCTATGGTTCCTTCCTGCTATAAAACTCTGTTGCATGTGTCAGAGATGAAGAACATAATCTTTTACTGGCTTACCTTCTAAAACAAAAATTCTCATATACCTTTAGGTAGTGAACTCCTCGGATAGATTAGGACAAAACTAACGTGCTAACAGAGGCAAAAGAGAAGCCAATGACTGTAACATCTACCTCCCGTGCCTGACACACATGGTATCTCTTAGAAATATTTCATTGTCATAGAAAAATGTTGAGAATACAAAATGAGTCTTTAAAATCAACTTAGAAGTATGATTTTTAGATAAACCCCGGTTACCCCTTGACCAATACAAAGATGTAAGCTTGGAAATCTTTATCATACCTTCCTGAGGAAGGAGAATAGAGAGGACCTCTGGAACAATCTCACAGAGACTAAGATAGAGGCCTATGAGAGAAACTTGTTAGCACAAAGAAAGACTGGAAACATTCCCAACCAAGGTCAGCATGTTTGTTAAAACAGAGCGAATATGGAACAACCATACAGTACAGTGTTTGTGTGTATTGTGTGTGTGGAGGGGGAGTGAGTGGGTGGTTGGTGTGCAAGAAAGATAGTATTCTGCAAATACTTATTGTAGGGAATGTCACCATGGAGCTTTTAACCTTTCCAACTCTAGTCAACAAAATCTCCATACACATTCTTTACTATATTATTGTTATTAACATTGTTTACCATCACTATTTTGAGACAAAATCTTACAAACCTTTCGCTGGCCTTGAACCTATTATCTCTGGAGCCAAGAATGACCTGAACTCCTGATCCTCCTGCCTCCACTTCCCAGTTCTGGTATTATAGGAGTGTGTCACCATGCCCAACATTTCTAATAAACTGACTTTGCTTCTGCTATTATCCATTTTAATATCATCATCATCGTCGTCATCATCCCTATTGGAAATAATAACCTGGAAGTCCCAGCTGGTGACCTCCAGGCTCTTATATTAATAAAGTTCTCATTACAATGAAATCTGAAATCTACACTATGTATACACACAGCTAGCAGATACCGTGTATGACACTATACTACCACCCTGCCAGTGAACTAGTGTGCTCACAATAGTTCTTTCTAGCTGCCTTTAGTTTTTGCTTTGGCTTTGGCTTGTTGTTGTCATCCCAGTAAGTTTCAACCCAATTCTGCACAAATCTATCCAGAAGTATGTTTTATGTTTCTTGTTCACAGCCTTTATTTGATACTAAGATATACCAAGATATACCAATGATTCTAATGCAGTCAGAATGTTAGAGCTTTACACCATAGAGTATTTTTATCCCATCAATAGCTTTGAATGATTTTTCACTCATGAACAGTTAATTCAGATTTCTGGCCCATTTATTTCTAAGACTTTCCACTCAACGAAGTCTTTGGGCCAAATCTGTGTTCGTTAATTTATTTAGGAACGAAAGCCTGTGCATTTGTTTCCGTGCTAGGAACTGGAGCCCACTTCCACCCCTGCTCTGCTGTCAGACTTAAACCTCCAGCAGCTTTTGTTTGTAAATATGAATTTAGTTCAGGATGTTTTCTGTCGGCCTGTGGGGATTCCGTGTGTGTGTGTGTGTGTGTGTGTGTGTGTGTGTGTGCCAAGGAAGCACAGAAAGTGCAACGTTGGAGGGTGCACTCTAGAATCACAACAGGGGAGGAATCCCCATGAAGTGTGCCATTGTTAGGAGAGGCGCCATAGCTGCCCTGTGGCACTTACTGTGCTGGCTGCCAGTGCCCCTCACACTGGAGGAAGATGGAGCCCTGCGCCATGAAGCATTTGGTTTTAGAACTGAAGTTAAACTGATAAATTAGACCTCATTTATTGAACAGCAGTTAGAGCCGATTGCCTGGGGAGTCGTTTGACACCTTTGAAGACCCTGCTAACTTAATTGGTGATAGTTTAGGGGCTGAAGGAGACATTTAAGCCAGGAGCAGCAGGACACCGTGCCGCATGAAAATGGAGAAGACAGGCATTCTCTCTGACAAGGGGAGTCATGTATAGATTTTTGTGTCCATTGTTTTCGCTTATTTGTGTGTGTGCTTTACTCAGTCAATCAAATATAATTGACACCACTGGGTTCTGTTGTTTTGTAGATGACAGGAGCTAATGCAAGGGAAAAAAGCTGGAAGTAAACTTCCCCCTGAAAGGCTATGAAAAGGTTTTTCCACCCTGCCTGTGACATTTTTTGCTCAATTGTATTAATTGATGTAGTGACAAGGCACTCGCAAAGATGATGGATACTGATCACGACACCCTTTGTAAGGGTGGCTCTCTCGCCATTAGCATAAGCGCTTGTTTGTGCAAGGGGCCACCAGCAAGCAGATAGAACAAAAGACAAAAACCTAACAAAGCAGACTACCTACCTCATAGACATGACAGAGGACCAGCAAGGGGTTCACTGGGCAAGGGCACCTGGCATGCTAAAGACAGACACCTGCTTAGAGGCAAACTCCCAGCTTTGAACAGAATATTTCTCCGTAGATATCATACCCAAAGAGGTCTGCCCCCAGTTTTAAAGCGTTTTTTCAAAACGCCAAACATTTCAAAGAGTTTTTATGCAGTCCAAAAACTTAGCTACAAGGGCAAAAACCGAGGAAAACTCACCAGTGTTGGAGTATCCCGGAATTAAAACAGCCAAATTATTTAGGCTAAAGCACAATTGGTGTCAGAACGCTCATTTCTTAGCCTTGGTGACAGTGCCAATGATGCGTTAGAGGCCACATGGCTTTGCAAGACAGTGCCAGGAAGGTATGGCTGTCGACTCATGATAAATCTACTCAAAAGTCCTTGACTACTTCAAAGGAGAGGATGCAGAGGAGGGAGTCCTTTGTGTGCGGAAGTCTGTCTGAAGGTTGTGAAAACCTAACCCATGGTGCATCCGAGTTACATTTGAGCTATGCAAAACCGCCTTCAGTCTTTCTCGGATCCCATCTAGGATTTAAATAGTCTAGGGCTGTTGTCCGAACTCAGCCTGGACTCACAGTGTAAATGTGTTTTCAATCGCACAAGGAAAAGTCGTTTGATTAAAATACAAGATTTCATTAGAGTTCATCCTTGGAAACGTCAAATATTCTCTATGTCTTCTATTAGTTGCTCTTTAAACTTTAAACTGCATTATTTCCTATTGTGGGATATAGAGGGAGAGTCTCTAGGGACCGTGATCAAAAGAAAATGTCCATTCTCTAAATCCTTGAGGGAAAAAAACCAGCAGTTACATTCACTCAACCGGAAGCAGGAAGAGACACAGATTTCACTTGTTCCCCAAATATCTCAAGAAAGTGTTGGGAAAGTCGCATCACAGAAGAATTACCACAATATATCTCTCGCAAAGCAAATGAAACCACTAATCCAGTTTGCCATTAACGTATTGATCAGTAGCACGCATACAAACACATGCAGGACGTCCCTAAAACTCTCAGAGTGGGAATCCCGTTCCTCTCTCACAACTCATTTGCTCACTCAATGCGTGTTTATTGGGTGCTTGCTCCGTGCACTCGGGCTGTCCCAGGAAGGCGGGTGTCCCAGGGACCGCATTGTTCCTAAGAGAGGCAGTATTGAGCAGAAGATAAACTCGGATGACCTGCAAGTGTGGTAAGCGCTCTCCATGATAGGCAACCGGTCCTACCAGGGTTTATAACTGGGAAATTTTGCTCGAGTTGAAGGATCAAGGGAAGTTGCTTTAAGGACACGGTAGCTAAGTTGAGATCTGTGCGATTTAGGGAAATTCAAACACACGGGAGTGGCTTCAGGAAAGTGAAGAGAGGCAGCAGAGAGGGGTGTGAGGGAGGGACAGACAGGGCCAGAACTTCATCATGAAGGCAGTATGATGCTGCTGTTTCTAGCAGCCCCCTCCCTTCTTTACCTTGTCCTTGGCTGTTATTTCAGACAGTGGCAGCCGGTTATGACATAGTGGCCCAAAGTCTTGAGACCGCCTTTCCCCAAGTTGACTGACAGCGCCTGTAGAACAGGAGACAACCACAGAAGCCACCAGCTGCTGGCGCTGGGAGATGAGCAGTTTGTGACTCCCCCATGTCTCCCTCACGTTTGGAGCAAAATGAATCCTACCAATGGGAAAAGACGAATTCTGCATTCCGGTATGCTTTGGAAGATTCCGATCAGAGAGTGAAGTGACCCGCCTCTGACGTGTGGAATGGCGGTGGCATTCCAGCCACCTGGGACTGCAGTTTCCGCAGTTTTAAAACCACTGGAGAGCAAAATATATTTCGCTTTTAAAAAAAATGTCAGAAATGAGACTGTTCTCTTGCTCCCAAAAATGCTACTAGAGGAAACCCAGGGGCTCAGGAGCAAGCCTTTGATGTCCCTGACTGCTGGCCCTATGGAGATGACAGCAGTGACAGAGGCAGAGCAGGCCCAGGTGGCAATCTCAACACCTTGTCAAGAAGCTGGAGCCCTTGCTCGCTCTCAGAGATGCCACAGAAAGCCACAGACTAAAAGAGGTCATGTGACCTGGCCTCAACCAGGTTCTAAGAAATGTTCTACGGTCATATTTCTAAGGTGATACTTCTACCAAAGCTGTAGAAATCCTGGAGAGGCAGCATCAGCATTGAGCCTGGGCTACCTCAGAGCCTGCTGCTCCTGCCTGAAATCACAACAAAAGACAAGGAACAGAAGGAAGGGGGTGGAGTAACAGTCTCACCCCACCTTGGTGATAAAGCTTTGTCCCCATCTGTTCCTCCGGCATCCTACCACTGCTCCTTCCCCTCTCTCTTTCAGCCGTTCTCATGTGTACATGAACTCCTTAAGTTACACAGATCTCAACTTAGTTATTGTTTCCTTAATAAAACTTCCCTTGACCCTTCAGTCAGGGTAAAATTTCCCAATTACAGACTCTCATAAAGCCTGTTACCTATCACTGAGAGTGTTTACATGCACAGTGCAAAACTGATCATTCATGAGTGCTCCTGATAGGACCCTTGAGAGAGAGCAAATGGCAAGAAAGCAGGGTAATACTAATACCCTGCAAGATATTATCCTGCAAGAAAGCAGAATAATATCTGTAATAATATTATTACATATACTTTTTTATTATCACCATACATTTTTGAACAGGCCACATGGGTTTACACACATTATTCTTCTATGTATACACCTATTGTCTTAGTTTTTATTGCTATGAAGACACACCATGACCACAGCAACTCTTACAAATGAAAACATTTAATTGCTTACAGTTTTAGAGGTTCAGTCCATTATCATATCAGGGAGCATAGCTGCACGCAGGTAGATGTGGTACTGGAGCTAAGGGTCCTGCATCTTGACCCGGAGGCAACAGGAACTTGACTGACTGTCACAGACGGAAGCTTGAACAAAAGAGACCTCAAAGCCTACTCTCACAATGACACACTTCCTCCAACAAGACCACACCTCCTAATAGTGCCAATCCCTTTGGGTACCATTTTCTTTCAAACCACTATACACACAGACACAGACACAGATACACACACACACACACACACACACACACACACACACACACACATGCCTGCATGCATGAGCATTCTACCTCACATCTCTCTGTGGTATTCTGAAGTGACCCAATCCAGAGAATCCTATCTTATCCGTGTTGCCTCCCTGAACTATGGTTTCATTCCCCATTTTACATTCTTGAGATAACAGCTAACTGGACTCTGGTTTGTGCAGTCTCTCAACCTACGGCAGGGCTTGAAGACCTTGTCACATGCTGGCTGAGTCAGCCTTGGAACATAGGCGTATATGGCTCTGCAGGAAGCTGGCTCCAAGAGTCTGGGTCAAGAGTCTCTTTCCATAGTTCATGCCTTAACCCAGCCAAAACATACATTTCCAGAGAAGTGAAAGTTCTCCTGAACACAGAAGAGTTAGCCTCGTACAGAAACACAGCAAGACTTCCCCTGACTCTGGGGATCCTGCAGGCAAGTGTGTGCTCACCTTCCTAGACAAGCTGCCCACCATTGCTCTGCCCTGCTCCTGCATTACCCCAAAGGCAGATTACTCAAGCTACCTCTCCTGAGCCTTCACCATGCTACATTTCCCATGACCTGCCCTCTGTGTCCCAAACCAGCCTTTATACCCAGTGCAGAAATACCCTCTATGCAGTGAGCTCCTGTCACCATACATGACACCAACCATGTCCCTAAACCTCCTGTCTCTGCTGATCCAATCAGAAGCCTGGCTTCCTCCTGGACTTGTATCTCTAAGGAAAAGCCAGAATACCAAGGTAGAAGAAAAGACATCTTCCTCTCTGCCCAGGATTCTCTCCTTCCTCATGGAGAAAACACTTCCTCTTTGACATTGCCTACACTGCCTTACCCCCCTCAAACTGCTGGCTCCCACTAACTACCAGCCATGTGTCTCATTCACTAGGTTTTACTTCTCTTCAGAGCCTTTTCCTTACCATGGTGAGCTTACCCAACCCTCCAGACAGCTACAGCATCAGGGAAAGAGTGTTCTACTGCTTGGCTTGTGGCTCGCTTCCTTCCTCACCTCCCATAGGCCAGGCTAGTCTGGTGTCTGTGCTGCAGCCACACCCAGAATTTTTCCACCTGCAGATGTGAGTACCGACTGCTCTTTCCTGATCTCAGTTTCCTGACCTCACAACTGTGGCATCAGTTGCTCCAATAGCACCCATTTTCCTATTCTTAGAAAGCTCAAATCTACTGAAACTTAACTGTTGCTTTCAAGGTCTTAGTCCGTCACCTCACTCACACCTCTACCCTCTGTCCTCCCACTGGAAAATGGCAGACATTGTGTTGTCCTAAACATCCTGGTGCCTTCCATGTCGGCTAATCTGGAAGGAGAAAAATCAGAGAGTCTCAAATAATTCATTTTTTCTTTTATTCCTTCCTTCCTTCCTTCCTTCCTTCCTTCTCTCTCTCTCTCTCTCTCTCTCTCTCTCTCTCTCTCTCTCTCTCTCTCTCTCTCTCTCTCTCTCTTTCTTTCTTAAGATAGGGTTTCTCTGTAGCCTTGGAACTCACTTTGTAGACCAGGTTGGCCTCAAACTCAGAGATTCACCTGCTTCTGCCTCCCGATTGATGGGATTAAAGGTATGTGGCACCACCACCCAGCTATAATTTTATTTTAGCAGTTCAGACTTCTTTTTTTGTTTTGTTTTGTTGGTGGGGTATTTTTAGGTTTTTGTTGTTTTGTTTTGTTTTTGAGGCAGGGGTTTTCTGTGAAGACCCGACTTTCCAGGAACTCACTCTATAGGCCACACTGGCCTTGAACTCAGAGAGATATAATTTTTCTTTTGATCCAACCTTTCTGTTCCTTTGTGGTAATTCTATTCCCTGTCTGCTCTAACTCCCAAAGTTTGGAAGTCTGTTTTCCTCCCACTATTTTTGTTTTCGGCAATGTAGACCTCAGACTGAAATAGGTTGATTCCTACATCTAAGGCGATTATTCAGATGCACCCAAAATATCAATGAAAACTGCTGGGATGGCATTGAACTGGGTGGTGTGATAGAAGCTCTTCTACTTGTGTGTCAGAGAAACCTTTGTCGACGATAAAACAATTGACTTGAGATTCAAGTGACAGAAGCAACTATGCAAAGAGCTTCCAAAAGCGCGATTCACAATGGCGCTAGCAAAGATGTTGCTGTGGATATGATGTTTGGGGAACAATGAGTAAGGGAGGACTGGTTCTTAGAATAGCAAGGAAAATAATATAGTACTGTTACTATGAGTCACTGAGTGCTGGGATCTCTCAGCTGGGTAAAGAAATCTGGATTGGTTTTTTGTTTGTTTGGTTGGTTGGTTGGTTTGGTTTGGTTTGGTTTGGTTTGGTTTTTGTTGCTGTTTTGGTTTTTCAAGGCAGGGTTTCTCTGTGTATCATTTGGCTGTCCTGGAATTCACTCTGTAGACCAGGCTGGACTCAGGGAGTGGCCTACCTCTGCCTCCCAAGTGCTGGGACTAAAGGTGTGCACCACCACCAGCAGCATTGGATTGGTATGTTACACACAAATGTAAGATATGAAAGAAGATTTTCTTTCTTCAGCTGATATCTATTACACTGTAGGGCTGAAATGTGATAAGAGGCTTGTACACAATTGGCAAGGGTTGTTCCACCAGCTACAGCCCCAGCCTCATTTTATTTTTCCATTTGAAAAGTGATGTAACTTGGAGTTTTCGAAAGAAAATCAGTTCCCAAACTCTTGCTTTTTTTCTTTTCTCTTTATTAAAACTTTATAATAAAAGAGCCATACATTCAAAAAAATCACACACAAAATATATCCAGACTCAAAAGTCTATGTGTACATCCTAATATATATGCTTTTCCATATCAGAAAGAGATAGAAATACTAATTAACTATGCTGGTTTTACCACTATATATTATACATACATCTATAAATTATAACACTGTGCCCCATAAATATGTATAGCTATTATATGTCAATTAAAATTGTTCTTTAAAAAAAACTATACACTACAAGTTAAAGACAAATAAAAAGGCAGAGGAGAGTATGCACACCGTGGCAGTTAGGGAAGGCTGGGAAATCCACCATATCCAAGACAAAATTAGAACTTCAAGCAACTATTGGGCAAGAGGCTTATGGACCATATTAGAGAGATGGCAGATGAAACCTACGAAATCTCCAGACTAGGCAGCAGCTGACATCTGAAAATGGCGAAGGAGACAGGAAGCCTAGAAAAAGTCTCAGGTAGCAATGTATCCCCAAGGCAGTGCCAGCCAAGCTAACTGGGAATACCATTTGAGGGATGTCTTATTAATCAAAATGAACCAGCTCCAGTACCCACCCTGTGCTGAGTCATCGGCTAGCATCAGTCCAGGGGAAGACATGCCTCAGTGTGATGGCTGGGCAGTTGGAGACACTTCTGGAAGATTTTACTGAGAAAGAGTTGAACATCATATTCCCGTGGCTGGGAGTGACTACCCCAAACACTAGTAGATCTACTGGAAAGAGGAACACTTAAAAACCAAAGTCATTGATTACTTGCCACAGTGGCTTTCAACCTTGGGCACCTTGGCCCACGTGATATTTGGCATTGTTTAAATACATTTTCAGTTCTCACATCTGATGTTGAGTTTAGGAGAAGTAAAGTGTGTAAGGCCAGCATCTCCAAGAAGCCAGGTACAACTATACTACATAGAAAACATCCAACCTTCTGCTACTGCAACATGATGGTATAATCCACACAAAAAAAATTACACTCAAAAACACATAAACTAAATTACAAGAAATCATATTGTAAAATCTCACAATGTACTTTAAACAAGTTTTTCCTTTTATGTTGGACTGCACTTGTCCTGTGCCTACAGAGTCTCATGTGCGGCATGCTCACAAGAAAGCATCAGGGTACCCGACTTAGAATGTCAGTGATGCTCAGGTCAAGGAACCTTGCTTTTGGGAGTACCCAACCCATGCCCCAATGTAACTGGAGGTTTCTCTCCTGTTCATCAGTTCCCGAATATTCACTTTGAGACTTAATATTAATTATAAACTGTTTGGCTGATGGCTCAGGCTTATTGCTAACTAGCTTTTGCATCTTAAATTAACCCATTTCTATTAATCTATGCATCACCACGTGGTTGTGGCATTACTTCACATCTTGCTTCTCTGGTGGCTGTTGGCTTCTCTCTGATTCTGCCTTTTTATCCCCTGTATCTTTGTTTGGATTTCCCACCTGGCTCTACTCTGCCTATTTATTGGCCAAATCAGCTACTTTATTAAACAATGGTAATAAAATATATTCACAGAACACAGAGGGGCATCCCAGACCACCCAAGGATCCCAGGATAGCTACTATGGATATAGAACAAGACATTTGCACACTGGAGCACTATATAGCAAGGTCAAAAGGCTAACACCTCTGCATGACCAAAGAAATATCTAATATATTTAAAGTGTATACTTTCCACCTTCTATATCACTGACTACAAGTTGGCAAGCAGGGTGGCACATACAAATAATCCCAGCAATCAGGAAGTAGAGGCAGGAAGAGCACAAATTCAAGGCCAGCCTGGTCTCTGGGGATAAACTCTGCCTCGCAATCAGCAGTGGGGAAGGTGAGCACAGACGGTTGACAATTCATATGCACATCACTCAGTGCATGGGCAGCTCACAGCATAGGCACAAAACCCCGTTTCAACCCTGCTCACTTCTTACATCCATGTGTGCAATCTATGGAATGAATTACACAGACTTTGGTAACTATATCAGGGTAGAAAATTGCCTATTTTTGTTAGTCTTGCTTCACACACTAGCTGTGGGGATATTTGTTCCATGTATGTGGCCAGGTGACTGTAGGATTGAAGGAAGACTGTCTTTGCTGTTATAAAGGAAGAAAATGACCTCAAACCGTACATTTCTCTGCAAGCATGCCTTTCTTTCTTCACTGCTACCTTTCTAATTTAAAATAGAATCATTTAACAAGTTTAGTTGCTGTTGGGGAAAAGAAAACCTCTGTTTTTCCTCCGTTTGGTCCACAAACACTGTCTCTTTATTCTGTTTCTTCAGGGTGAAACTGTAGCCATGAAACTGTACTTTGACCAATGTGCTGACAGATCGCCCTCAGGGCCAAGAGTGGAATTTCTCAGGGCAGATATAAGAATAAAAGTCTTGGATAAAATTTATTTGAAAATATGAAAGTCTCTCAGAACATGAGATCATTCTTGGCAGCCAAAGAAAAAAAAGAAAGAAAGACACAGAATTGACTATTGTGTTCCCAGTGTGCAAAAAACATGGATCAGTCTTCTCCAAGCCCAGCTGAAGGTCACAGGAAAAATTCAGACCAGGGAAACTGCTAAAAGGAGAGGAAGAAAAGCAAAGAAAAAAACCTATCCAGTGTCCTAACCCCGGCCTGCACCGATACCCCTAAGAGCAGGAAGGCAGATTACACTGTGACATAGGAATGTCATGGCAGTTAATCGTCATGGGAAAAGGGAGAAAGGATCACCTTGAGGAGACATCCTATGCAAGCATCTGGTTTACTCTTGTTTCACGTGACTGTGAACAATTACTAAGTGAAGTCAAAGTTTTATTAAACAGTCAAAAAGAATGAAAGAGGAGAACTGGAGGATAAAGATGGATTTCTCGGGTTCTTGACTTGCTTGAGAATGTGGGATCTTACGCTCGGCATGGCATGAATATCCAGCAGAAATATAACGTGATAGTAAAGTGGCAAACAGTCTTTCCTTTCTACAGCTCATGTAAGCTTCCTTCCAGGCTAAGGGGCTAGGACTGGTTTCCAATGGAGACCAGACCCCCACTCGTGGCAGTCACCCAAGGAATGGCGCTTTTAATTTAGAAGGAAAGTCGCTGATAGAAGCCATACACTGATTCTCTGAAGGGTGAGAACAAACCAAGGCTTTTAAAAACGGACCTGTGTCATTTAAATCTTTCTAAGACTCCATAAAAAGATAGCCTCCATGTCCAAAGGAGGACAGGAGCAATTCAGAAGTCAGAAAATTTGGAGACCACAATACTATTGATTCCATGACCTCAGAAAGTGAACCCTACACCACTGACCCTCTGGTTGCTCCCATAAACCTGCCTCTCTTGATTCACCTATCCAGGAACAAATCCAAAACATGAAATATGCTGGGCTCTTTGATAAGGCAAGAAGCACCAAAACAAATGCTTTTGGGGTGATTCCCTCTGCTTGGGAGGACAGTAGGGTTAAAACTTCAGCTTCCTTCGTTGTGTGTCTACTTCACATCCAGTACCCACGGCATCTTATTTTGAGTCTTCCTTTTGGCCATAAAATATAGATGGCTGGAAAAAAAGAAATAGCCACTAGCTTCAGCAACACACACGAGGAGCCTTCAGCTTGTAAAGTATCCGTCTCATGTAATAGAGCACAAAGCTTACTTGATGCGTTCCAGTCTTGACACCCTTCACAAATCAAGTCTGATTGGGTTTCTCATTGAAGCGATCTGACAGCTTGGCCAGAAGCCTCTCGGGGTTATTCTTCTCCTTCTTTTTTTTTTTTTTTAAAAAAAAAAAAACTTTCTTCTCCCCACCCCCACTGTGCCCTTACCTTGGTAATGGGTAAAATACCATGCCAGAAAGTAGTCAGCCTGGACGTGGTGGTATCCATACTTAGTTTTCTTTTTTATTTATTGTCATGCAGTTTGCTCCTTTAACTCACTCTATTGATCTCGAGTGGGAAGTGGCGGGGGCTGGACTGAGAAGGAGCATTGCTTGAAGTCAGGCATCTGTGGTTTGGCCCTGAGGGAAAGAAATAAATAATCCCGACCTAGAAGGAGGAGGGGGGGAGTTGCAAAAAGAAAACAGAAGACTGACTGGTTTGCCGGAGATCCCAGCGGATTCCTGCTTACACCAGAGCATCATTTAAGCCTATGTTCTTCCATCTACCTTGTTTGCAGTAAATAGCTGCCCATTATATCAGGTCAGGCAAGTGCCGGGGCGTCACAGCTCGGTAGTCGTGATCTGCTCGCAGAGCAGCAAGCGAAGTCCCCCAGAGAGCAAGCATGTGTGTCAAGTTCTGGAGTGGGCAAGGTTCTAAGAGACGGCTTATCTTGAGGGCTTAAAACACATAGGCTTTTCCTACTTGTTTCACCCACCACCCCGACACACACACACACACACACACAACCACCCCCCTCCTCTTCTCTTCCTCACCCCACAAATGCCCCTCCCCGGTCATTTTTCCTCTTGACAATCTGCCTGAAAGAAGACAGATGCTGGAACAGTTTTCTTGAAGTCGGCTCTAATTCCGGAAGGTGCAATCCACCGAACACAGCTCTGTCCATCTTTCGCAAAGGCTAAGAACCCGAGGCAGTCCCATCTATTATTTGTCTTGACACTAACACAAATATTTCCAGATGGGTCAGAGGCTGTCACTTTACTATCCTTACGTTCTTTGCCCTCAATAAATAAGACACATTAAAGTTCTTAAAGGCAAACAAAGAGCCGTACCCTGGGTACCATTTGTCCTGTGGTTGCCATGTTTAATTGAACATTTTATAGCTCTCTAATGTCATGTCAGGTTCTTAATGTGACATGTGTTCCTCTCTTACATCATCAGGGGCTAAGAACACCACAAACGCTCCCCTGGTTCCACGTGTGTGAGAAACAAGATTTATCCTGTGAACGTCACTGAATCATTTATGAGCTGTCTTATCTCACCCAGGCAATTCTGTAACTTGCAAATCGCCCGACTGGTTTGCTGTCTGGGTCTGGTTTACTGTAAAATCCCACAATAGTTTGACCATTTGAAAGATAGCAAGCTAAGTTTTGCTGCGGTGTAGAGTTACCCTCTATCTGTCTTTTATTATTCCATGTATTAGGAACATATATGAGGCATGGAAACAATCTGGGTGGGGGCGGCAGGTTGGGATATGGAGTCCTGTAGGGAAGAGGGAAGTAAAAGTGGCGAGTTCTGACTTCGAAAATGAGTTGCGCTGTGAGGCAGTTATCTATAGAGAATGCTGTTCAGATAGGAACAGAGGAGGACTCCCTAGCTGTGTCCCCGCCAAGAGAAACTCACCACAAGGAGACCTGACTACTATCAAAAAGTATCAAATGTTGGCTAAATCAACATTTCAATAAGAGGAAAAATACATGAAGATGGAAGGTAAGGAAAGAGAGAGAGGACTGTGGGAACCTAGATTTTTCTTTGTTTGGTTTTGATTTGTGTGTGTGTGTGTGTGTGTGTGTGTGTGTGTGTTATACATGCAAGTACAGTTGCTTGTGTGTACGTGTGGCAATAGGCTGGCACTAGGCATTTTTCTCTACCACGCTCCACCTCATTCTTTGAGGCAGGGTCTCTCACTCAACCTGGAGCTCACCATTTCGGCTATACTGGCTAACCAGTGAGCCCCCAAGAGTCACTTGTATCTGCCCTCCAATGGAGGACTCACACATACATGCCACCATGCCTGGCTTTTCCCTGAATCCTGGAGACCTGAACTTAAGTCCTCAGGCTTGTAGAGCAAACACTTTACACGCTGAGCTCTCTCCCCAGTCCCCGAAGCTGTGTTTTGCTGTATCATTTTCAATAAGGGAAGCCTTTGTGAACCAGGTAAATGGGCACTGACTTCTTGAAGGAACTACAAGCCAGTCTATAAGGTCATTGCCATACACAGAATTTCCATCCGCATGGAGTTCTACTGGTGGTTAGCCACACAATACAGTTTTCTCCCTGCTCACTATAGACTAAATGATTTACTATTTCAGGATCTATAACAATGTAGTTTTCACAAGAGCACAGCTATAGTGGAATATTTCCCCTAGTTTCTTAATGTCTCTATGTTCTCTTGGCTTAATATTTGTTTCTGCTCTCTGTTTATTTTAGAGACACTGTCTACACTTACGAAAGCCGTAAGCGCTCTCTATAAGGCCATCTTTGCTTTTGGTCAGAAGCATCTTTTGTTTGTTGAAAAGATTTAAAAATTCAATCATAGACCAAACGTGTAGGGATGTGTGTGTGCGCACACACCCGTGTGTGTGTTTGTGTGTGTATTATTATATAACAAAAACAAAAACAAAAGACTTGCAAACTCTAAAAACCAAAGTTGTGCTTGAAATTTTGTGGCGATTCCAGCACATTTGCTTTCATCTCCATCACAGATCATGAACATACATGAGGCAGCTGGCCATTCTTTCAGTAAGGATTGCATGAGTTTACCGTGTATTCATGTGATGAAACACTAATATAAATAACAAAGACTCCAGGTAGGTAGTCATGGAGGCTTGCCTAGCAACTGGAAAACCTCAGCCCTTCAGTTAATACAAACTATCTTAGAATTCCAAGACAGCATAGTGTGGGAAGTTGCTGGACTCGGATCACTATGAACCGTACTTCTTAGAAAAACAAAATAACGTGAGTCAAGGGTTCACTCTTTTCCTAAAGGTTTCTTGAAATTTGCACCAATGCCAACTTCAAATAGAACCGGCACCACAGTTTTCCTTAATCAGCTCATCATAAAGAAGGGCTGTCTGATCCATCCTTATTTCTCGGTCTCTCCCAGAGACTGTAGAACCTCTGTCATTAAAATGTTTTTTTTACAGATGAGCAACTTATATGAAGTCTATTGTAAATTTTCCATCTTCCTCGAGATGCAAATGGGCGACACATCGAAGAAATTCAATTATAAAAGCCTATTTTCATTCAGTTCCCAGCATGAAAATTTATGATAGGTTGCTATGTGCCATGTTTCACAAGACCATAAATGAATTCGGTTTCAATCAAAGGATCAACTCTGTCCTAATAGGTTCTGACTGGGCTGACACAGGCATCTTGACTTACGTTCTCAGAACACACAGCTCCGCAAAGCCATCTAAGAGATCAAGATCTTGCCAGGCCCTGTAAATTGTGCCATAATCTCAGCACTTGGGGTGAGAGGCAGGAGTTCGAGGCCAGACTGTGTTGCAGAGTGAGGACCTATTTCAGAGGAGGAAAAGAACGAGAAATGAAGATCCTATAAAATGGTTTCAGATCCCTGCACACATTTAGAGATCTTGCTCTAAAACGTTTGCATAGATAGATATATATGAGGTAGGACAATGGAGACATTAAATTGTTCCACTTTATCCAATGTTATCTAAGGAAGAAGCAAAAGGAAATGTTTGTCACCGATCTCCTGGGCACCCATTTGCTTCCCTGGCTTCCTTCATTTCTCTGCTTCTACCTTGTTCTCATCTGTCATAGCTTATTAATGCATTTCTAAGGGTGTTTTCTAAAATTCTTATGTTTAAAATATCAAACAAGACTGTTCCTATTTCTGTTTGAGATCTCCTTTTTCTAAAAGATTTCTTGGAGCTTAACATGTCAACTCATGGCTACAGAGACATTTGCAACAATCTCAGTACAGTGTGTGTCTGCTAAATTCCCATAGCAATTCTCTATATTTTTAAATCTTTCCAATCTTTTTCTTACTTCAGAATAGGATACCATAACCTATCGCTACTCTCAGTGAGACATGAAACTGTGGAGATCAATGTGTTCAGAGCTTCAGGCCCCAGAAAGAGGCACCACTGAAACTCGTAAAGAAGTAGAATAATAGTCCCATCCCTAGCCTTCATATTTATAGTAGAAAATGCATAAATGTTAAAAACAAAAACTTATAGAGAAGTAAATACTGCTTGTCAATGCTTGACTATTTTGTAGTCTATACCCCAGTGGGAAATTTTTTTAGCCCTTCTGTCTGAAATGGACATTATTTTCAGTATATAATTTAAAAATCCCCATATGCCCAAAATGAAAAGAGAAGGTTAAAGTCACAGTTCTGAGAAAGATCTTTAAGCTTCCTGACGGAGCTCCATTATTGCATCTGAAGCAATTCTCCCCCCGTGATTATAGAATGCTATTACGAGAAAAATTATTGGTGCTAAACGTCAGCGAGAGCATCAGCCTGGTGTGAGTCCTCAAAGGCAAGTCGAGACATTCCATGAGCTTCTTTTATTGATTGTTGTTCCCATGTACCCCTCTGGGAACAGAACAGCAAAGAAATGTTTTGATGGGAGAAAGAGTGACCTTTTCCTTGGAAGTGTTTTAAAGCTGTGATCTGCTGAAATAACTAACCGAAAGGATAACAAAGGGGAGGCGGGGGGAGCTTATTATATTGCAACCCATGGGGAAATGGACATTTTTATACTTTTCTATGAAATCAGAGGCCTGGTAAAATTCTTGAAGCTGGGTCTGAAATGCTGTGCTCTTGACTGCAATAAGGTGTAAATTTTTAAATAGCTAATGAAGGGTGGTGTGCCAGTTCTGGAGAGCCTGTGTGTGCGCCTGTCAGTGCACAGAAGAGTGGCACACTGGCAGATGTTGATAAGAGCTGTCATCCCTTCATGCTGCCCCACGCACATGCGTCTGGGTGTCTTCACCTTTCACAATGGCACGCTCACAGACCACTGCACTCCTTGATTGCAGGGGGGGAAGCTGAGGGCTTGACTACTTCCGCAACTTGTCTTAAGTCACACAATGGTCTATGGCTGGTTCTGATTTGGTGCCATAAAGCAGGGTTTACCACTGAAGAGTTTTAAGCTATTTTTTACTTGTAGGCTTAATCAGAAATCAAAGCCCTTTCCCAGTGTTTATGGATTTGTAGTTTATTTTCAGAGGAAAATTGTCTAATGTGTGTATACCTAATATGAATAACCAGCATTCTGGAGGAAAGGGGATCTTGGGTTCAAGGCCACCCCATGCTACATAGACTAAAAAGGAAAAAAAAAAAAAGCTTTGACATTAGGCCATTTGCCCTGGTAAAAACCAAAGTTACAATGTGTTTTTAAAATATTCTTGTTATAATTTTTCTGCTCGAGTTCAGCATTTTGGTCAAACCCAGTGTTCTTTTTGTTGTTGTTATTCTGTTTTGTCCCGTTTGTTGTTTATGTGGACTACTTTGTTTTGGTTTTGGTCACCGCCTCACTAGGTATATCCTGGATTAGTTTGGAACTTTAGATCCTCCTGCTTCAACTTCCAGGGTGTCGGGATTGTAGGCATGTGTCACTGTACCTGGTAAACCTGACTATTAGTTCTCAGGAAAAGAATCACCTCTTTATTAATTAGCAGTTCATTCTATTTCCCAAGTTTTTCTCAGCAGATTACCATATGTGGATTAACTAGATAAGGGCATGGGAAGAGACACAAAAACATGACCAATACATAAAGAGAAACAGCATTTTTCAGTTCCAGATAATGGATTCCGGACTTTTTGCATACTAGGTAACTATACTACAACTGGGCTTGACCTTTAGCAACCAACCATTTAATAAAGAGGCTATGTGAGCCTGCTGTCCTCTTAAGCAAGCCACTGAGGGTGACTCTTTAGTGTCAGCCATCATCAGCATTAATGCACAGAGAGAGCATACAATGATGGACATGCTGGACAATCTCCACAATTAAATAAATATCTAAACTTATCAACATCCTTGAAAATAAACTTACAAACCCAAATAAACCGAAAAGTGCCTTTGATAGCCATTCAAGTGAGTTAGAAAATATCAACTTATAATTCTCATTGTTGGAAACAAGATGAACAGAAAGAGAGAGAGAGAGAGAGACAGAGACGGAGACAGAGAGAGGGAAGGAGGGAGGGAGGGAGGGAGAAGGGAGTGGGGAGGAAGGTAGGTTTGAATCAAAATGCTGAGCTCAAGCAGGAAAATAACAGAAATCCACATCCTTTTGTTTATGTCATTATAGATGGCATAGTGGAGCCAGATGTAGTGGTGCACACTTTTGAATCCCAGCGCCTGGGAAACAGAAAAAGGAGGATCTCTAAGTTCGAGGCCGGCCTCATCTGCAGAGTGAGTTCCAAGACAGCCAGGGCTACACAAAGAGACCTCATCTCAGGAAAACAAAACAAAACAAATGAAAAAGCTCTCTCTCAGGGGAAGGGTCTTATTTCGTAGTTGAGGATGGCCCTGAAGTGAAGATTCCCCTGCCTCCACCTCCATCTCTGGAATGCTGGTTATTCATATTAAGTATACTTCACATTTGACCATTTTCTCATGAGATAGATCCTCTGAAAACAGACTTACAATGTAACAGGATTTATGTCGAGGTCCTTGATCCATCTGGTCTTTAGCCTTGTGCATGGCTACGGATATGGATCTATTTGCGATCTTCTACAGGTTGACATCCAGTTATGCCAGCACCATTTGTTAAAGATGTTTTCTTTTTTTTCATTGTACCATTTTGCATTTTGGCTTCTTTGTCAAAAAAATGGGTGTGTGGGTTAATGTCAGGGCATTCGATTTGATTCTATTGGTCTGCGGGTCTGTTTTTATGCCAATACCAATCTGTTTTTATTACTATAGCTCTATATTAGAGATTGAAGTCAGGGGGTGATGATGCCTCCAGAAGCTCCTTTATTGTGTAGGATTGTTTTAGCTAATATGGGCTGCTTTTCCATATGAAGTTGAGTATTGTCCCTAAGACAGACATGTGGGTCACCCTGGGAAGGGGAATTCGATGAGATCTGGGTAGAATGGGGTTGACGGGGGTGGTAAAGGGAAGGGAATGGAAGATGAGAACATGAGGAAACAAGGTGGTAGAGCAAGGACAGGGACAGAGTGGGAGAGCAATAAAAGAGAGATCTTGATAGAGAGAGCCATTATGGGGTTAGGGAGAACCTTGGTGCTAGGGAAATTCCAAAGAATCAACAAGGATGACTCCAGCTAAGACCCCCAGCAATAGTAGAGAGAGTTCCTGAACTGGTCTTCTCTTATAATCAGACTGGCAAATATCCTAACTAGCTTCGTAGAGCCTTCATCCAGCAACTGATGGAACCAGATGAAGAGATTCACAACCAAGCACCTGACTGAGCTCTGGATTTTATTGAGGAGAGGGAGGAGGGAATATATGAGCAAAGGAAATCAAGATCATGATGGAGAAATCTACAGAGACAACTGAACCAAGCTTTTGGAAACTCATGAACTCTAGGCCGACAGCTGTAGAACCTCCATGGGACTGAACTAGGCCCTCTATATATGTGAGATAGTTGTAAAACTTGAACTATCTGAGAGACCCCTGGCAGTAGGACCAGGATCTATTCCTGATGCATGAGCTAGCTTGTTAGAGCCCATTCCCTATGGTGGGATGCCATGCTCAGCCTTAATGCAGGGGATAGAGGCTTGGTCCCGCTCCAACTTAATGTGCCAGACTTTGCTAACTCTTCATGGGAGCCCTTACCCATTGGGAAAAGTGGATAGGAAGTGGTTGGGGTGGGGGTGGGGTATGACAGGAGGAGGGGAAGGGAGAACTGTGGTTGAAATGTAAAATGAAATTCAAAAAAAATTAAATTAGAGCCGGGCGGTGGTGGCACATGCTTGGCTCTAATTTAATCCCAGCACTCGGGAGGCAGAGGCAGGCAGATCTCAGTGAGTTCAAGGCCAGCCTGGTCTACAAAAGCTAGTTCCAGGACAGGCTCCAAAAGCTACAGAGAAACCCTGTCTCTCAAAAAAAAATTAAATTAAAAAAAGGAAAATAAACTTATAAACCCATAAACACTGAGAAGCCACTCTGGTAGCTGATCAAACCTACAAGGATGAAGTGAACAGAAAGTACCAAATGCCTAAAAGAGAGCAAATGAATGTTCCTCCGAGTTCTTCAAACATAAGCCCAATCACTGGGCCAAATATTAGAATGTCACTGGGTGAAGAGCGTGGGCTCTAGGGTTGATCTCTCTGTGTTCACATGCCAGCTCCACTGGTTCTAATCAGCCTGACCCTGGGAAAGGGCTTTACCTTTCTGTGTCCCAGGGTTCTTATCTGAAAAGACAGTGCTTCCCGATTTATATTGTTCTTGTAGGAAGGTGTCAATAAATCTTTGTCCCATCTCATAGTGCTCTGTACATATTTGCTATCGATAAGGTGTGCAGGTGGGGCCATATTTAGAGAAGGAGACCTACAAAATAGGTGGGTGGCTGTTGTTAGGCATCTGATTTTTTTAGCGAAATGGCAAATGCAAATATATGCAAATATACCTATAAACAAAGGTGGGGGGGGTTGGAGATTTTTGTTTTTTGTTTTTTCTTTTTTTCTTTTTTTGGTTTATTTGAGACAGGGTTTCCCTGTAGCTTTGGGACTTGTCCTGGAACTAGCTCTTGTAGACCAAGCTAGCCTCGAATTTACAGAGATCCGCCTGCCTATGCCACCTGAGTGCTAGGATTAAAGGCGTGCACCACCACCACCGGGTCTCTGCACAAGATTTCTATTTTACTGCAGTCTGACGAAGATGAACAAAGTCAACAATTTCTTTAAAGATAAAATGAAGCTTACCTGAAGTGTTTTCACTTTTATAACCCTTGACACACCTGTGTCTCTTCTTTTAAGAGAACAGTACTTTCTGAAGTGATATCACATCCAATGGTTAGCTCACCTATCCAATCACTATTTGTTAAGTACTTCCTATTTGAAAATCATGTTCAAGGATCCAACAGGCAGTGACAGCTAAAACAATAAAATCCTTCTTCTCCTGAACTTAATTCTAAGTCTCTGTGTGGTGGGGGAACATGTAAATAAATAAACAAGATAGTCATACACTGAGACAATTTCCAGGACCCAAATCACAGTGTGTCCTGCAAGGGACAAAGAGTTGGATCAAGGAAATACCAGTTTTCTGTGACAGTTGGATGTTTAAGGTGACAAGAGTAGTTATGGGCACAGTCTGTATTCTTGGAGGATATTTTATGTGTATTTCATCAATGTGGACATTTTAGATAATCTTTGTATAAAATAAATATGCTGGCTAATTTTGTTTCAACTTAATAGAAGCTTAAAGTCAATTGAGGGAACCTCAGTTGAGAAAATAATCCGAACAGATTGGACTGCAGGCAAGTCTATGGGCTATTTTCTTGATTGGTGATTGGTGTGGAAGGGTCCAGCTCACTATGGGTGGTGCAAGCCCTGAGCTGGTGACCTTGAATGGTTTAAGAAAAACTAAGCAAGTTGTGGGGAGCAAGCTAGTAAGCAGCAACCCTCCATGGCCTGCATCAGTTCCTGCCTCCAGGTTCCTTCCGTTTGAGTTTTTGTCCTGACTTCCCTTCATGATGGGTATAAACAGAGGCTTTTTCTGTCCTACCTGGTCCTTGAGACCCTTTTAAAATAATCACTCAGAGGCTTAATATTAATCACAAACCATTTGGCCTGTTAGCTCAGACTTATTATTAACTAGGTATTACAATTTTACCACAAGGCTTATGGCTTGTTACCTCACATCTTGTTTCCCCAACAACTGCTGACTTCTGACTTTGCCCTTCTCCCTTATCTCTGCTGGATTTCCCATCTGGCTCTATTCTGCCTGAATATTGGCCAAATCAGCTTCTTTATTAACCAATGGTAATAAGACATATTTACAGTATACAAGGTATATACAGTATACCCTACAGCAGATGGGCTGTGATGTGGGACTATAAACTAAAATAAATATCCTCCCCAAGTTGCTTTTGGTCATGGTGGTCTTCATAACTATAAAAGCCCTAACTAAGCCAACAAGCTCATATAGTCTTCACCTGTTTTACTTTCTCGTTTCTTTACCACCAAATTTTATATCCCCAAATACATATTCCTTGAATCGTAAATGAAGATGGCCAATCAGAAAATTAGAGAAAAAAGTCTAATCTCTCTCACATTATTGCCTTTCTGTTATGTGAGACCTATAAGACACTGGACACTGGACTTTACATGTCTTGCTGGGTTACTCTGTAGCTTTATTTGAATTATGTGTATATTTGGCAAGGGTTTTGTTTTACTAAGTATTGTTGGCACCTTGATTTTGGCACTTCAAAATACAAGCCATAGACCTTTACAGTGTTTCCAAGCCTTCTTTCTTGCAGACTATGTGGCTTCCAAGGAAATCCAGACCCCAAACCTCCTTCCAAGCAAAGCAGCAGCCAGAAGGTGGGTGCCGGCTTCCCATGATTTAGAAAATAGCTAGCGAGACCCTGAGGGCAGAGCAAGACTGCATTGCCTTGCGTACACAAGTGCACATCTCCAAATGCCTGCCAAAGAGAAACTTCTAAAAATAATTCTGCCATTTTAATAAATGATTATAACAATGAAAAAGAATCTTGTCTGTGTGCAATCTTATCCTCTCTGGCAGCTAGATTTATTACATTAATATGTGTTGAAACTTCTACAAATAATGATCTTCTGTCATCTGGAGAAGTCTTGATTTTATCGTGGTGTCACGATAGGGCCAAATATAATATCATGCTAGAAAAATGAGGCTCGCTTTTGAATAGGAACCAGTGTGCAGACAAGACCTTAGCCAGGCTGTGGGGCTGATGGGCATAATCTGTTACTTCTAGTGTTTTCTTTTTCCTTGCTGTTTGTTTGTTTGTTAAGTGATGTGAAGTTAGCCTCCTCAAAGAATGGAAAGGCTCCATTAACTCTATGCTAGGAATTGAACCCAGGGCTTTGTACACGGTAAACTGGTGCTTTGTCATTGAGCTCCGCGCCCTCATCCCAGTCATATTTATTTCTAGGCAATGAGTATTTCCTCTATAGACTTCGTTCAACAGTGTGGCTCTTATTAAGTACCGTGGCCCCGTTCGCTTCACATTGTAAGTTTTCACTTTGCAAAGAAATGTGTTCATTAACCCTGGACACCATTTAGTGTTCCTCAGAGCTTCACCTGACTCCAGAGTGAGAAGTAATCCCCCTAAATTTATTGTCATCCTGGAGGCAAACAATTTCCAACAAGACCCTGACCAAGTCAACATGGAAATTCTGCACAGAGTTAAGCAGCATATTTTTTCATGAATGGCTGAAGTTGGATACAAAGGGAAGTCACCACACACTGGAAATGAAAAGAGAATTCAGGGGTCTTAATGAACTTCTAAAAGTTCTTGGAGGTTATCAGACTGAGAGAGGACTTAATGGATTCTACAGTCTGAAGCCCCAGAAGAGGGCAGAGTTTTAACTGCTGGAAAGGTCAGTAGGGATGGTCACAGTCAGTACAAAGCAGATAGCTGGTAATAGGCTTCCCATTCCTCTCAAAGGTGCTTAGAATATTAATGTCACCATAAGCTAGGACATAGCAATTCCCAGTGAGTCAACAGCATATAAAACTTACACAATATGTTATAAGAATGCATCAGAAATCTATGACAAGTGCACACAAGCCGTGGAATCCTTGCATTTTCCAATAAGAAGAAAGACTTCTAAGTTACCCATGTCCCAAGTCAGAATCCCATGAGAAACTGGACAACGTTTTAAAAAGCACACCAACATAATTTTGCATATTAAATCTTTGAATGTAACTAAAATGTTTTTAAAAGCAATTCAGAGTTCCAAGTTTAGAATATTAAAAATATTAGAGAAAAAAAGACTAAAAACCCACTAAAAAGAGATTTGTCTTCAGATGTTCAAAAAAACACACACAGAGAAATAATAAAGGCACAACGAATAAGGAAACCAATCTCTATTGGGAGACTATAAAATAAAACCAGCTCCTTGGAAAGATGAAGAAAAACTTTTAAAATCCTGTCAAGGCCAAAGAGGAAAAAAATGAGAAAAATAGTAAGTTACCAACATTAGATTACTATTAGGCATGAAATGAAATCAATAAATCAATAATATTACAGAGCCTGTGGAACACACACACACACACACACACACTTACAAACTGTAAGCAAATACCTTGTCCCCTTGATATGAATAATACAAATAGCTTTCCATCTATCTTTTATCACCCTCCCCCAAACCACTTCAGTTTAACTGAGGAAACTAAAGAAGAAACTAAATTGAGATATTTTCTACAAAAATGCCTGTCCAGTACTCCCGAATACCCAAGGTGTGGAGAGTGTTTGTTACCTAATCATGAGGCCTAGCGTTCAAAGTTCAGCATCCACAGAACAAGCCAGGTATCCAGTACACACCTGGTTATCCCAGCTATTGGAGAGTGCATGAGGGGGGCTTGCTGGTTTGAAACCTAGCTAAGAAAGCATGAAATCCAAATTTAGGGAGAGACCCTGCCTCAAAGGATAAGTGAAGATTGATAGAGAATGCCTGACCCACCTTCTGAACTCTGTGTGCAAAGGCATGTGTACCTGCACGCATATGGGCAAGCAAGTCACACAAATGCATACACACACGTAAATAAGTGCATACATTTTTAAAATTGTCAAGGTCATTGAAAACAAGAAACATAAGAAAGCATAGATATGACAGCCAGCCATAATGCGATATTCAGAATGAGATCCTAGAACAGAAGGGCACATGAGGCATGAAGTAAGCAGTAATGTATTATAGACTTAACAAGTCAATCAAGAGGAAACTCTTGTGTTAAAGGTGCTCACAGCAGCCAAAAGAGGCCAGGAAGAAACTTAGGTTGATGACTATGTCTATGTTATTACTTAAGACTCAGTGCAGGGGCTTTACACTAGCCCAACCTCACCTACCTGCATCTCTTTCTACTGTGAAAGAAATGAAAATCCCCCAACTGAGAGCATGTCTGTGTATCTCTGACACCCTAGTTTCATAGACTTCCTAATTTCCTAGATTCCTAGAGAATAGCTAGCCCATTCCCTCTTTTCCAAGGAAGCTTACATGTTCAGGTTTCTAGACACTAGAGAGCTACTAACATAATGGGTTAATAACCTCAATTACTGTGTATGACTCACCCCCCCCCCATCCTCTTAGGCCTATAAGAAGGGACGCCTCTCCATCATACACACCACCCTTCTTTGGTGGGCATCTCATCAAAATCACTGACATGCTATCTACCTATCTATCTATGGCTTTGGAGGCTTGAACTCTCCTTAGAGACCCTGCTGCCTATCTGTTCATGACATTAATAAATCTGTGTCCTACTTGAAGGTCAAATCCCAAGTCTTTCAGTCAAAAAGTAGATACTCTTCCTCAAATTCATCACATTTAGGCACTAAATTGAGCACCTTTTGGAACGCCAATCATGCCTCAATTTTTATAGCCTATTAGGAAAGAACTAGTAAAACCCAATACTAATATTGACTCATTGTGACAAATGTATGTTAACTTTGATAGTTATTAGCCAAGGTGGAAATGATGGAGAAGAGGTTACTATGGGATTCTCTATACTATCTTATACACTTTTCTATTGATTCAAAGTGCACCTGAAATAAAAACTCTACTTAAGAAAATATTATAAAAGGATATTATTAATATTATGATTTATGTATAAAATATGCAAATAGCATATTCAATGGAAATAATCAAAAATTTAAAAAGCTCATCTTGTACAAAATGACATATGAAAAATTAAAAAGTAGGATGGATGCAGGGAGTGGTGGTGCCTGCCTTTAGGAAGGTAGATCTGTGAGTTCGAGGTCAGCCTGGTCTACAGAGTGAATTCTAGGACAGCCAGAAGGCTACACAGAGAAACCCTGTCTTGAAAAACAAGCAAACAAACAAATAAAACAAAACACTGAGCTCAGAGAACTTCATTGGTGAATGGTCTCAACTAATAAAGAATTAGTACCTACCATCCTTCACACATACAAACTATTCCAGAAGAAAGCAGAAAATACACAGTCTCACTTGTTTTCATTCTAATAAACTTGAGAAGAACATTACAGAAAATTTAATTATAGATCCACCTCACTAGTAAAACAGGCACAAAGAGTCCTAAAATGTTAGCATAGGAACCAGTGATTCGTGTAAAGATTAATATGGCATGACTCAACTAAGTTGAGTGTAAGAACTGAATTAAAACCTGAAGACAAGCTATCTAATTCATCACATGAAATGAGTGAAGAAGAAACCAGATGTGATGGCATATGCCTGTGATCTCAGAACCTGGGGACAGAGGCTAGTTAGAGCCAGCCTATGCTACTAAGGAGATCCTGTTTCAGGAGAAACAAACAATGAACATATTTATGGTACATAATATAATCATCTTGATATCTTTAGAAAGCCCCTGTTTATGATCTAAAGAGTATTTCAAAACTATGAATAGAAAGGGACACCCCTAATCTGACAGTGTCATTGTATATATAAGGAAGTAAAAACAGTTTGGCATAGTAGCACATGCCTGAACCACAGCACTCAAAAGGCTAAGGTGGGACCAAAGGTTTGAGATCAGCCTGAGGTGCTTAAGCCCAAAAACCCAAGGACTTGGAATGTAGCTCAACTATACACTGCTTACCTTCTCATGGCTCAAACCCCAGTATTGAAAATAAATAATAACCCCCGAGGATGCAGTATTAGAATTAATAGGCAAGTTTCCAACATCCTTAGGTTCAAGATTGATGCATGATGCAGTTTTATGTCTAATAGGACAAGAATAAAAAGCCATAATTTTTAATTTAAAGATACTACACACAATACCATTAAAATTCTTAGATGTCTAGTTGTAAAAGTCTTATAGACTTTTTTTTAACTACTGAAAGAAATTAAAGAGAAATTCTTGGAGCCATCTGAAACTGATTTGGGTATAATATATGAAGTGAAGTTTGAATAATATTTTTCCAACTAGCAAAACAACTGTTTCAGCAAAAATTAGTATTCTCTTGCTGATTTAAAATGTCATGTTCCAGGAGTTAGAGATGTGACTGGCAGTTAAGAGAACTGACTGCTCTTGCAGAGAACCCTAGGTCAATTCCCAGCATGCACAGGGCAGCTCACAGCCATCTGGGTCTCCAGTTCCAGGGGTTCTGACACCCTCTTCTGGCCGTGGTGGGCACCAGGCACACACATGGTTTACAGACCAGCATTATAAAACAAATCTTAAAATACCTCATTTCCCATACAGTAAAACCTTATTTCTTGTAGTGAGGAGCTGCGGGCAGCTTCCCACCGCCCGGCTCCTGGCCGCCCGGCTCCTGCACGGCTAGCTTTACACCCAAAATAATTACACAGAAACTGTATTTTTTTAAATACTGCCTGGCCCATTATTTTCAGCCTCTTACTCACATCTTGACTAACCCATATCGAATAATCTGTGTAACACCATGAATGGTGTCTTACCCGGAAAGATTCAGCATGTCTGGCCTGGTGGCTGGCTTCATTGCATCTCACTCCCTGAGAGACAGGGCGGTCTGGCTAACTTAGGAGAGGCATGGCATCTGACTGAGCCATCTACCTCACTTCCTTCTTCCTGTTCTGTCTACCCCACCCACCTAAGGGCTGGCCAAGGCAGTTTCTTTATTAAAACAGAAGACCTTCCCACATCAATTTCTTTTTAACGATATTTTTGATTAGCTTAGTCTTACACAAAAACAAACTTTAAATAATTTTTAAAAATAAGCCTTCAAAGTATTTAAGGGGCTGGAGAAGATCACTCATTGATTAAGAGTGCTTACGGCTCTTGCAGAAGACTAGGGTTTGGTTCTTAGCACCCACATGGTGGCTTATTACTATCTAACTCCAGCTCCAGGAGATTCAATGAATGCTTGGCCTCTGAGGGCAGCAGACAGATGTACAAATATATATATATATATATATATATATATATATATATATATATACACACACACACAAATATATGCACTGACAAATGCTCAAATACATAAAGTAATAATAAATAATTATCTGTAAAACTGCATTAGCAACTAGTCAAATTTTATTAGGCATGTGTAGGCAGAGATTTCCCCATCCCAGCAGCCACTTCCCAAATAACCACAAAAGAATCTTATTATTAATTATATATGCTGGGCCAACAACCCTGGCTTGTTACTAGCTAACTTACATCAAAATTAACCCATATTTCTTATCTATGCTTTGTTATATATCCCAGTACCATTTCTCAGTACGGCATGCCCATCTTGCTTCTCTCTGCGTCTGTTCGGGACGCCTCTGACTGTGCCCTTCTTCTTCCCAGAATGCTCCTAGTCTGGCTCTCCCACTTAACTTTATTCTATTCAGTTATTGGCCAGTCAGGTTCTTTATTAAACCAATCCAAGTGCCAAATGCTCACAATATACAAAATGATTATTCCGCAGCAGGCATGAGTGGTCGAAATAGAGGCAAGAAGCATAACACAGAAAGAGGGATTGCTTTATGCCATGTTACCTCAAATAACGTGTAGGAGGGATTCCTGATTTATCATGATCCCAAAGATAAGCACTTCGAGCACTTTACAATCAGCCGCTGTGAATTCCCTGGGTTTGACTGCAACTTGGCCTATTTTGGGAACATTTCTGTTTCTGAAAGTGTCAGTTTGGGAACGTAGCACTTACCATGAGGACTCAGCTTTGGTTTGGTTTGTTGTAGTCTAGGGAGAAGCTTATCCTGAAGGAATGGCCTCCTATGAATTTTTGACATAATTTCATAATACATTTCATATCTAATAAGACAATCTGTCACTGCATTTTCCAACTTCTTGGCCATTACTCTGTGTTCTGTAATTCTATAGTTGCTTCTCCCTCAAGTTAATAGAATTTTTTTTACTGGAGTCAAAATAGAAATCTTCTCATTAACTTGAAGAGAGGGAAAGCGTGGCTTGTTCCTGTTGCACCTCCCATTCAGCAAATTGTGCACATAAGCATAATAATCCCATGATTACTTCTGGTAGCCTTTAGTAGAGAAACTTGAAACTACTAAATCTCTCATTGTAATTAGAATGTTTACTAATTCATGTAGGCTTTGACTTACAAAGCCCCCAGCTAAAAGCTATAGTCCCATCGCTTGCTATATGACCATGGGACAAAAGCCACAGCTACTCATAAAAATAAAAGTAAAAAAACCTTTCTTCTTCTTTCTTTTCTTCCTTCTTTTTTGTGTTCTGTTGTTGTTGTTGTTGGTGGTGGTGGTGGTGGTGGTGGTGGTATGTGTCTTATTTGTATGTGCACAAACGTGTAGGTATGCATGCCTGTGCACACACAAAGGCCACTGGAGAGCATCTGATGTCTTCCGTCACTGTTTTCTTCCTGAAGCTAGAGTTTGGTTTTTGCTTTTCTCTTTGGTTTTTTTTCCCCAACAAGCATGGAAGCCAGAAAGCCCCAAGGATCCTCCTGCCTCTGCCCTCCACCGCATTAGGATTATAGCCATATGGGAGACCTCATCCAGTTTATTACCTAGATACTGGGATCCGAACTCGGTTTTTGTGGTTGTGCAGTGGGCAGTCTTAATTATTGAACCATCTTTCCAGCATCCAGCACATACGCAACAGGATTTTTCTGAGAACTGAATAGGATTATCAATAGCGAGGGGAAAGTAACACAACTGTACAATGTCACCCTCGGCACACAAGGAGGTCCCTTAATATTTTAGAAATTCTGTCTTAAACCAATGTGGCTTCAATATAAGAGAAAAATATTCAAGTCTATCTACTTTAAAGCACCAGTAGAAATTTTTTTGTTATTGTTGTTATTTGGTTTTGTTTTATTTTTTGAGACAGGGCCCTTCTATGTCACCCTGGCTGTCCTGGAACTCTCTATGTACACCAGACTCTTTCAAATCTACAGAAAGCCTGTGGAGTGTTAAGACTGAAGGTGTGACCCACCATGCCCAGCCAGAGAGCAGGCAATGAGACTGGAACAACAAAAGAGACCCTGCCTTGGGCAAGAAGGAAGGGGAGAATCAACTCCTGCAAGTTGTCCTCTGGGCCCTACATGCGACCCAGCACTCACACACACACAACATAAGTAAATGAATAAATATATTTTTTTTTAATTCTAGAGAAAGCAGGGTGTGTGAGGTGGCACGTATTTGCAACCCTATCACACAGGAGATGGAGGCGGGAAGTCAAGAGTTCAAGAACAGCTTGGCTACATAGCAAGACCTCTGTCTCAAAAGCACACACACACATACACACACACAAAAGTTTTTATGAGATGCTGGCTGCTTACATTAGATTTCATAGACTAAGATTTATAGGAAATAAAGAACTTAAAGAAGAAGACATTTAACAAAATTTAAATACAAAGTATTTCTGGGTAAGACCATTTTAGATTAAAACAATGCACTCATTCCTAAAGAAAAGACTCACTCGAATTTTTTGTTGTTTGTTTTTTCAAGACAGGGTTTCTCTGTGTAGCCATGGCTGTCCTAGAACTTGCTCTGTAGATCAGGCTGGCCTCGAACTCAAAAAGCCCCACCTGCCTCTGCCTCCAGAGTGTTGGGATTAAAGCTACCACACCTGGCTAATTCTAATTTGTCTGCTGCACTTTCAGATACTGGGGAATTATGAAGCCCCACAGAGGTTTGAACAGAAGAGGGTATGAAATATAGAGCCTGGCCAGCCACAGCCCTCTACAGCCCTCTCCTCTAACAAAGCCTGTTCCTACACAGTGAGCAAACAAGAACCCGGTGTCTTCAGATTCGACGCACGAGGCAGTAACACCACCACCACCAGGCAACTTCATTCTGTATTCAAGGTGGGCTGCTGTACAACAATTTGTTTCACAACCGAAAGTTGACAGAACAAATCCAAAACATTTCCATGGCCATGTTTACACGGCAGCGATTGGCGTCCGCGCTGGGTCTGAAGGTGGGCCTGAAGTCCCTTATGCTTTTTGTAACATTTTCAAATTCATTGCTGTCTTCTAGATGACAGGAAATTCAAGTCTGCCTTCCTCCTGGGAGATCTTTATTCACAGACAAGTCAAAAACCCTTGACAAAAGGCAACCAAGGGAACTTGTTGACCTTTTAGCTGTCTGCCTAACATCAGGGCAAGTATTGTTCCCTGATCAAACAAGAAATTCAATTTAAGGGGAAATTTAGAAGGGATTGGAGGCATTCTCGTTTTATTTTACCACGCGGGGCTGTCTTTCAAACTGAGAACAAATGTAAATAAAGCAGAGCCGCGCTCCCTTCCACGGATTCCATAACAAATATCTGGGCTCACAACTTGATGTAAATGAGACATCTCCTTACTTACCTCCTCTTCGCCCTCACCTCTCTGACCCTACACGCACACACGTTCACACAGCCGTGCACACAAATCACTGACACCGAAGCCTCATTTCTTTGCTCTATCGTTTACTTTACCCACATCGTTTGTTAATCTTGAAAAGCTGTGTTCTTTTATAATTAGCGGAAAGGACATCCCAATAAGGCAGCATGAGACACTCCTTATTTGTGCTATGTATCCAGACCGCTGAGTTTAAAGCTTATTAATCTTTTAATTATATGGAGGCTTACTTAGGTTACAATTTGATTTTAACACATATTGACTAGTGAAAATATGTTTCTCTCTCTCTTCGAGCTGATGAAACATCCATTCAGCAACAATGATTTAGCATCAGGAGCTGTGCTGGGATTATAAGGTCAAACCATACAGGACCCATGCCTCCAAGAGGGAAGAGCCTGGAAGTGGACAGACAGCGGCAGATCTGGTTCACCAAAGCACCTGAATTGCACCCACGGCTTTTAAGAGGAAGCCCCCCTCTATGAGGTACTCATGTTTCATGTTAATAGAATCTCATGTTCCCTGAATTTCTACAGAGACCTCATATTTGAATCTGCTCCCGCTAAACTCAGCACTTCTGAGGAACTTAATAATTCAATGCAGTATTGAGGTGCCCTGCGTAAGGCTGGAAGTGAGGAAAAGGAGGTCTCTCTTAGATCCATGAAACTTAACTTTCTTGAAGTGGTTGAAGTGGTCACACAACATAGTGTAAGATGCCAATAACAGCTCGTGTGTTGAGGATTATTAATCACTAAACAGAATGCGCTGCCAATGTCTGCACTGAAGGGCTCCTGTCTTCTGGGGAGAAGAGTTACCTGTGTCTTTCACCTTTGTACTCCCTGTGCCATAAATCTGCTACGATAAAATCACATTCAGTCTCCAACCAAAGACCAAAACTAAACAAAACTGGCAAAGTACACCTGGCGAGCGCTAAGCTCAGAAACAAAACTCTGCAATTTGGTCATCATGGCAAACCTGATTTTTTGCACACAGCTGCCTGAACTTGAACTGAGATTCACTACAAGGAGTAGGTGTATCAAGGCCCTGTTTGTCCTCTCTAATTCATCCACTCCAAGCAGACTTCTGTTTCAATGGATTAACCCAAAGGCGAATACTCGTTCCAAATGGAGATGGAGAGTGTGAGCCACTCACTCCAAAGCCCTTCTAGGCAGCAGGTAGAACCAATTGTTCCATGATAGCATGGCAACCAAGACACTGGCAAAATGACCTCTACCTCACTGCATACACAGCTAATCCTTTATAAGAATATGATTCCCCAAACGCCACACCCCTTACTATTCTTGAGCTCATAGAGTTGGTATTAGAATGTTTACATAGCACCCCAATTGCATGACTTTCAATTTGAGCTGCCTCTCATACAAAGCTGAGTTTCTAGCCTACAGCGGCAGAATGCCATGTGTTTAACATTGCTTAACATAAGGCCAGGCACCAGACTGAATGAAGCAGACACACGCTTTGGAGTTTTTACCAAGAGGATCAACACCAAGTACTTTTATCTTGACTACCTAATATTTCAAGGCATGAACATATACACAAATCTCCCTAAAACTGAAATGGATTTTGCCAACAAGTAGTGACTACTTAGAATGTGCACTGTGCTCCACGTGTTTTCTATTTATTCTACTTGCTAAGTGAATTACTAGTTTGGATAGAGTCAATTTTGTGACACAGGGATTTGTCACTTATAATTTAAAAATCAACCCATTCATTCCTACCTTCTCTCTGCCATGTGTGTGTATGTGAGAGAGAGAGAGAGAGAAAGAGATAGAGAGAGAGAGAAAGAGAGAGATGTTTGATTAGTATTAGTATAGTTTTGAGGCTGCTAATAGTATGCTGTCAATGGAACAGATTGAAATTTTGTAAAAATAAATAATAAATATAAATAATATAATAATAAATGTCTATTTAATAAATAAATATAATAAATAATAAATAATAAATGTCTCAGCTGGAGTTTCTATTGCTGTGAAGAGATACCATGACCATGACAACGCTTATAAAGGAAAACATTCCATTGGAGTGGCTTGATTACAGTTCAGGGGTTCAGCCCATCATCATCATGGTGGGGCATGGTGGCAGTCAGGCAGACATGGCGCTGGAGAAGTAGCTGAGAATCCTACACCTCACGGGCAACAAGAGTGGACTGTCTCACTGGGCGTGGCTTGAGCATATATGAGATCTCAAAGTCCACCTCCCCAGTGACACACTTCCTCCAACAAGACCACACCTACTCCAACAAGACCTTACCTCCTAATAGTGCCATTTCCTTTGGGGGCCATTTTCTTTCAAACCACCACATTCCATTCCCTGGTCCCCAAAGACTTAATGTCATATCATAATGCAAAACTGTATTCAGTCCAACTTCAAAAGCCCCCGAAGGCTAGAACAGTCTCAAACTTATTTAAAAGTATAAAGTTAAGAGTGTCTTTTGAGATTCATGCAATCTCTTAACTGTAATCCCCTATAAAATCAAAATCAAAAAGCGGATCACATACTTCCAATGTATAATGGCACAGGATATACATTTCAAAACATAATAGAGAAGGGAGCATAGTAAGGAAACACTGGACCAAAGCAAGACCAAAAACCAGCTGGACAAACTCCAAACTCTGCATCTCCATGTCTGAGGTCAAAGCACTCTTCAGATCTCCAACTTTCTTCAGCCTTGTTGACTGCAGCAAACTTCTCTGTCTTAAGCTGTTTTCACTCCCTGTTAGCAACTTTCCTCTGCAGGTATCCCACAAATCTGCATCTCTAACATCTTGGATTCTCCAAGGCAATCTAGGCTTCAACTTCACAGCTTCACACAATGGCCTCTCCAGGCTTCCAATCAGGGACACCCCTGACTCATGCCTGGCTTCAGTGGCTTTTCGTAGTCACAGGCACAAATTCCATAATCCTTTTCTTCTATTCTTAACTCCAGAACCAAGTGGCCAAAGATGCCAGGTTCTGCTGTTTGCTGGAGCTGGAACATGACCACCTGGAACATCTTCACCAACATTCTGTTTTCGATGGTTAGACCAGGCTGGTCTAAAACTCAAGAGATCTGCCAGCTTTTGCCTTCCCAGGGCTGAGATTAAAGGTCTGCACTGCCATACCTGACTCTAAACTTTTCTTTAATTCCTTTTTATAGATTGAAAACTTTGCAGGGTGGGATCTTGCCCTGAAGTCGCCACTCCCTTTATTCCACTTCCTAATCTGTTTACCTCCTAGAACACAGGATTTAGTATCATTCCACTTTTGGGTGTTTCTTTTTTCTTTAAATTTTACTTCTTGTAATTTATTCTGCTCATCTGGCTCCTTTTCACTATAAATCACTCTAGTCTCAGGCAAACTTTTCAGACAATGACAAAGGCAGTCACTTTCTTCAACAAAATACCACTAGAACTGTAGTGAGGAGCTGCGGGCAGCATCCTGCCACCCCGCTCCCGGCCGCCTGGCTCACACATAGCTAGCTTATGCCCCGAAATAACAACACACAAATTGTATTCTTTTAAACACTGCCTGGCACATTAGTTCTAGCCTCTTCTTGGCTAACCCATATCTAATAATCTGTGTAGCACCACGAGTGGTGTCTTACCAGGAAAGATTCAGCACGTCTGTCCTGGTGGCTGGCTTCATGGCATCTGGCTGTAGAGGCAGGGCAATTGTCTGAGCCATCTACCTCACTTCCTTCTTCCTGTTCTGTCTACTCCACCCACCTATGTTCTAACCTATTAGGCCAAGCAGTTTCTTTATTAATTAACCAATGAAATCATCACATAGATAGAAGACACACCTACATCATAGAACCATTTCTAGGCAACACTAAAATTCTTCTGAAACCTCTTGAGTCAGCCCCTCACACACACACACACACACACACACACACACACACACACACAGTTCAAATAACTCTTAGCACCACTGTCTTCCATGATCCTTCTAGAATGGCCCATTAAGCAGTGCTATAGCATTCCACTGCTTTCTTAACCCAAAGTACCAAAATCTAACTAATTCCTCCAAACAAAAGCAAAGGCCAATCACAACAATACTCCATATTGTGGCAACCCCCAACCATAAGATTATTTTGTTGCTACTTCATAACTGTAATTTACTGCTATTATGAATTATAATGTAAAAACTGTGTTTTCCAATGGCTTTGGGTGACCCCCATGAAAGAGTTGTTTGACCCGTCCTCCCCAAAGGTTGAGAACCACTATTCTGAACCATTAGCAGTTTTAAAAGATTTACTCTAGAGAGAATGTCTTCCAATGAAGTATCTTTTAATTTCTCTTCTTTCAGTGATTTTAGTTCACTATTTTGTTTCATTTTGGTTTTTCAGAGGAAGATAACTATCAATGACAGCCTATATTTGTAAATAGCATAACCAGCCTTAGGGAGGTTCAGAGTAACTTTAAGGTCCTACCTACCTTAGTGATATAAAATATGTAAAATACTGCTGTTGTTTTTCCTGAGGTGTCCTCACTTAAATAAAAGGCTGTGAAAGCTAAGGAGACTTTCAAATTATTTTAAAGACTCCTTGCGTGAAATTTTCAATACACTTGTGAAAAATGCCGCTGTCACAGCTGCCGCCTGATGAGACGTGTGTCCCAGTCTGTGCCTCTGCTGCAGTCTGTGCGACCACTGCTGCCAGGTGGCACCAGCTTCCTCGCAGCATCCTCCTCCTGGCTGCCATGAGGGAATAAGGCCGCATCTCCCTAGGAAGCTCCCACCTGTGACTCCAGAGAAATCTGTCTGCAGAAAAGAGATGGCAAGCATGCTTGGAAATTTGAATTATCGCTGTCATCAGTACCCTGCTTTCCCCCTGATGCTGAACCTTTGACATTGAGACAGTTACTTATTCATGTGTAACTATAATGTTTGCAGTTTGCATGGATGTATTTTTACAGGATTGCTTCAGATGCATTTATTATAATTGGTCTGAGCCTATTTCTTTAAATTATATAGCAAAGATCTTCACTGGTCCAAAGTGAATGTAGCGGAGAATGATAGAGGAAGAAAACACCAAACCTTGACCTCTAACCTCCACATGCATGCTCTTACAAGGACTGTCCATGAACATGCAGTCATGCGTACACCACACACAAAGATGGGGAGAAGGAGAGAGAGTAAGGAAGAAGAGAACAGGGAAGTGATGATGGACGCTGTACAGATAATCCCACACTAGCTCAGAACTGAGTATAATAAGGGGTTATTTATTTAGGGGTAGACTCACAGATCACAGTTTTCTACACGAACCGGGAACAGGAACCAAATCCAGAAGCCGGGAGAGAGAACAAGCACACACTTTATATGGGCATTTATAGTATAAGAGGTTATGCCCAGGTGGGCTGGTATTGTTAAGGCTACTGGCTGAAGGAGTTCCCACAGCAGGAAAGGAAGGAAGGAAGGAAGGAAGGAAGGAAGGAAGGAAGGAAGGAAGGAAGGAAGGAAGGAAGGAAGGAAGGAAGGAAGAGAAGGAGAGAAGGAGCAAAGAGAATACTGACTGTGTCTTTGAGTATGGCCTGTATCTTTTGGACTAAGGGGGCAGTTAAGGTATTGTGTTGATTGGAAAATCTTTTTTTGGAAAATCTTTATGGATGTAATTCACTGTGTCAACACAGCTCTGACATGCACCTATGAGTATAAATGGTGACCACAAAAATCAGCCTTTTGCAAGAGAACTTCTTTTCACCTTCAAAACTCCTAAAGGGTTTTCCATCAGCCTTTTTCTGTTAAATAGTGTATCTAAATTATTTTGTTTTGTCACCATGCTGGGGACTAAATCCATACCTCACACTTGCTGTACAAGCACAGTGTCCTGAACTAAGTACACAGCCCTACTTTTTCTTTTCAGACCATTGGAAAGACATTAGTGATACCCTTTATTAAAGAATATTCCAAAATTGTGGGATATTAAGGAAAAAAGTTTCATCACCCAAATTTGGATTTTTAAAGAAGTATCCTGCTTATATTTTATTGTTAGAATTTATAATGAAAATATTTCTTAAGTATTTTGTTTAATCAGAGATCTTTGGTTAGTTGACTGGTTATCTGGTTGGTTGATTGGTTGGTTGGTTTGTTGACTGGCTGGCTGGCTGGCTGGCTGGCTGGCTGGTTGACTGATTGGCTAGCTGGATGACTGGTTGGTTGATTGGTTGATTGGTTGGTAGGCTAATTGGATGGATGGATGGATGGATGGATGGATGGATGGATGGATGGAAGGATGGATGGATGGATGGATGGATGGATGGATGGATGGATGGATGGATGGATGGTTGACTGGCTGGTTGGTTTTGAACAGAGAAGAATTAAATTTAACTTTAGGGCAAAACGCTATGTGTTAACTTCTCTAGCTCTACTTTGTTTTAGTTTTATCTGTGATATGAAATAAAACTTCACTATGTATAGTACACTTAACTCATATGACTGATCTTAATTTCCTGGGTTGGGACTTAACAGAGGCACTAGAACACCAAGGCTGCAAAACCATGTCAGGGTACTTGCTTTCTCTTGTAGTCTTGTGAATGTTCTTGGGTTTATGAACAATAAGCATCTCTTGCCTAACCCTGGTCCTGGTCCTGTTGCCCTCTGACCCACAGAAATAACAGCCAAGTTTACTTCTAAATGGCTACTATTTTCTCCAGTCACTAGAGTCTGGGCACTGTTGCTCCCTAACCATGCACATGGAGGACAATGATAATTAACGACTTTCTTTCCAAATCTAATTCTAGGACTGAAGCTGCAGTTCAGTGGTAGAGTGTCTATGTCACATGTAGAGACCTGAGTTCCATCCCTAGCCTCATATACAAACACACACATCTAATTACAAAATAAGAACTATAGAAATAATCTCTCTTTACCATTCTTTTCCTTCCTTCCTTCTTTCCTTTCTTCCTTCCTTTGTTTAAAATAGGGTCTATATAGCTCAGGTTGGCCTAGAACTTTCAGTGTTACTCCATCTGACCTCAAACCATGATCTTCCAGCTCTAGCCTTCCAAGTCTGGGATGACATGCAAATGCTACTACACTTTCTACTTTATATTAACACAAACTCACACCATTTATACCTACCAGCATTGCTTCTTGATTTTTCACGTGGAAATTTGTTGAATGCAAATTATTATGTCATCTTGTTTTCCTGATGGCAAGGGGAAATATATGATGGCACCAAAAGCTAAGGCTTGGCCCACATGATTAGTGAACACCTTCCCCACTATTGCTTCTAACAGAAATAAATCACAACACTTGGCTTCCAAAAACCTCCACATTTTATTAGTATTTTATTGATTCATTTCACATTTACTTGTAATGTGGAAATCTTTAGCTGACTTTGTTTCCGGAGACAGGGTCTCACTGTGAACCTGAGCCCTGCTGAACTCGAACTCTCCAATTTCCTGCCCCAGTCTCCCATGTTCTGAGGTTACCGACATGCACCACCATACCCACCCCCGAGGCATACCTAAATCCCAAGATTTATTTCTACCACTGAATTACCTCAGACAACTTGCAGTCCTGCCCTTAGTCATTCTGACCTGAAGAGGAATGAGTCTCTACAAAGGATTAAAATAGAGGCTGGGGATATGACCCAGTTGGCAAATTACTTGTCTTATGAGTACAAGGATCTGAGTTTGATCCCAAAAGCACATGTAAAAAGCCCAAGCATAGTGGATGTGCTTTTCATCCCAGGGTTAGGAGGCAGAGACAGGCAGATCCCTGGGGCTTATTCACCATCCTGCCTAACCTACTTCGTGATTTCCAGAGTGCTAGGTCAGAGAGACACACTGCAGGGGAATAAAAAAGTTAATGATGCCTAAAAATGACACCCAGGGTAGACTTCTAACCTCCATATGCGTGTATGCATGCGTACACACACACACATGCACATGCACATGAGAAAGCACCACCAAGACTATTTTGCTATAACCAGAGATTATTAAGTATGAAGGGAATTTATAAAATGTAATGAAATCCTGAAATGTTCCATTTTATTTTAATAATGCATGTTAAATTGTGATTTTGAACAAATCAGTGTTATCCATGTGAGGTGGAGGGGTCACCAGCAGCTGCTGGTGGAGGAGCCTGTCAGCGCTTTCTCCAGCCATGGTACAGTTTTCTTCTACCATTTGCTTATGAAGGATTCTGAGAGGAGAAATGTTTGGAAGTTTATCTTAAAGCATTCCAAAACTACTCAAGTGAGGAGTGGCAAGCTATTTTCCAACAGCTAGGAATTTAGGATTGCTCTCCAAAGGTGAGTGCCTGCCATTGACAGGGGCCTTTCCCACCCCCAATTTCTGGGTACCTCTGGGTCTCCAGCCATCCATCCTTGTCTGTGGTATCCACAGGCTCATCCCTTTTCTTCTCTGTACTATATTCATTCCCGGTATTCAGTGGACGCTGCCCAATTAACAGCACACAGCCGCAATTCTGCACTGTCACCGGCTTGAGGATTACAGACTCAGAGGGGGTTTTACAGTTAGGACTCCACCAGGGATGTGAGAAGAGGCTTCCTGCAGCCTCCATGGTCCTGACACCTCCAAGCCTTCAGGCGTCCAGATGGAGCATCGCCACTCCTGACTCGAGGCCCTCCCCTTAGGGAGACGCTTCTGGAAGTTCCTGCACAGTATCACAGGCTCTCTGGAGACTCTGCTGGAACCCTAAACTACAAAGAGGACTCTGGGTAAGAGACACGAGCTAGCTCTGACAGGAAGCCCAGCCGAAACCTCGCCACCCTTCTCCATCCTGTGGGCTGAAGGCAGGAAAGAGAACAGCAGCCTCAGAATTTGGAAGGCTCTGGCAGATGGGGCTAGGCTGACTTATGATTTTCTGTAGCCCTCTGGCTGCCCAGGAGTCATACATAATGGAAAAAGAGGTAAATAAGAATTAAAAGGCTGAAGTCTCTTTTTTCTTCTGTCCTTTGATTACACCGCTGTTTTATTGATGCTTCCCCAAGGACAAGGAAACTCCCCTTATGTGTCATTGGTTCTGCAAATTGCTGAAGAATCACAGAAATGAAATACTTCACAGCAAATTTTTCTCTATTGCTTCTTTCTCGCAATACTGACCCTCTTAGAGTGGATGGCTTGCTCGCACACGGTTCTGTTTTGTAGCCCTACAGCCTCCCTGTCCCACCACCCCAAACACAATGTGTAATGTTACCGTGTCTTAGAGGCCAGAGGAGACCAAACCCCTCTTAGCGTAACATGAGCCTGGTGTAGCGTTCACTAGAGTAGGACAGAATTAGCTTCATATGATAGTGTTGCAGTCTAGAGGACGTGTCCTCGGCAGACAAGCCACATTCTTTGTTTGGCCACTGCTTGGGAATAGGGCACCGCTATTCAGAAAGCCAAATTTCTGGAGACTTGGTCTGGTTCAAACATTCTCCTGAGCACTCTGGCAAAAGGAATGTGAAGGAAGAGTGGCTATCCGAATTCTCTAGATAATCTCTCAGGGTTTCACTTTCCTTCACCAAAATAGAACCCGGTTCAGAATTTGATCTCCAATTCTGAATCGGTCCAGAAGTTTCTAGCATGGGAAAACTTCACTTTGTTGTTGCTGTTGTTGTTCTTGTCATATGTCACTTACCCTCCAGCCAAAAAATTCAAGGGAATAGAGAGACTGGTTCTCATTCCGCATTCTCGTCCGGCTGAAGGAAACATCTTCTAAACAGAGGGGATTTGGCACAGTAACAGGATAGACGACATCGAAGCAGAGTATGGCACCAGAACAATGCAGCCTCATGTGATGACGATGACCAGATCTTAAAGAGGAAATGCAACAGAAATGGAAACGGGCCCCACGTGACAGTCAGGATTCTTTGGCATTCGAGGCTTCCTGATCTTCTGAACTTCTGCTTGGTGAGATTTATTGGGTGTGGTTCACCAGCCCAGAAGAAGGCATGCTTGAGGAAGTCCCAAAACCCACCAGAGAACAAGTCACTCTGGGCTTTCATGGAGAGGCATCTTCTTCATTTATTAATTTCTTATTATTAATTAATTTAATGTCCTGCAACCAAAGTGTATGTTGTCTTCAGCAATAGGGTCTGTAGCCAAGAGCAATTTACTGTTTGGGGGGGATCTTCTGGGACCTTCCTGAACAACAGGAGGGAGGCCTAGCATGTCTAATCACTCAAGCACAAAGGGCATGCCCTGGCTCAACAGGACTTTACCTAAGCAACTCAGAGTGGGTGAGTCCAAGGTCATTTTCAGAAAAGATCTTTTCATCACTGTTTCTGGCATGCATTGTTTCTTTTATGAAATATGGGAAACCTAAAGCAAAAACCATAAAAGCCAATGGTTTCTAAATCTGAGCAGCATGACTACTTTGTTGACTATTTTTGAAAGAAGACAGCAATATTTAAAAGCTCCTTTCCTGATCACCTGAGCCCCTAAAGCAGTGGTTCTTAACCTGTGGGTTGCGACCCCTTTGGAGTGGTCAAATGACCTTCCAAAAGGGTTGACTAAGACCATCAGAAAACACAGATATTTACATTATGATTCACAACAGCAGCAAAATTATAGTTATTAAATAGTAATGAAAATGATTTCAAGGTTGGGGGGTCACTACAACATGAGGAACTGTATTAAAGGGTCACAGCTTTAGGAAGGTTGAGAACCACTCTTTTAAATAGTAATCACTGATAACATTTTATTGTATATTTTCCAAGATATAATTTTCTATAGGTTAAAATAAGTATACATATGAACACAGAGTCCATGCGTGTGAATGAAGAGGGCCGGGCCACTGTCACAATTGGATATTGATACTGTCTCTTTTGTTTTCAATCCAACTTTTGTGATTCTCGATTACTTTCTATCACACTGCTTTCTGTCGTTCTCTCTATGAGGATGATAGAATGGGAATCAGTCCCTTATAAATAACAGCAGATTAAAATCCAAAATCTCATTCACAAAATGGCTTAGAAAGCTTTCCTTGGGCATTGCTGGGTGATCATCCTGGATGCTCAAAAGGCATTTTCTCTATGCCTAGATTTTAGTTCTTTTGATGATGTTTTTATTTTTTGTATTTGTGTGCTCATACATGTTTATGTTCGTGAATATGGATACATATCTGTCATGTAGAACACATGAAGGTTAGAGGACCACTTTGGATGTCTCTTGTTTGCTGCTGTATACCCCAGACTAACTGGTCAGCAAGCTCAGAGAGATTCTCTCATCTCCGCCTTCCATCTCACCTCAGGGGCATGCCACCATACCCAGCTTTCTGTAGCCTGTGGGGATCTAAACTGAGGGCTCACGCGCCTGTTTCAAGTGAGGATGCATGAAACAGTGGCCTAGCTGGGCAGGGACCAGTCCATCGCTCATAATTCTATAAAAGAAAATTAAAGTAGCTTTTTAAAATTATTATTTCAACTTGTATCAGCCAACTTGACTTTTCCTCTGGCCTTTACAAAATGACCTGCGCATGCTTTGAGTGAATCTTAATCCAGTCACATCTCAGTTTCTGGTTCCTTTGGCTTCCTTCAGCTTTGAGGGGGAAAAAAAGCAAATAAACAAACAAAGTTTGCCCCTCCTTCATGAAAAAGACCACTCTTGTGTTTATCACCCATTAAGGGGCTCTAGTATATGTCTCCATCCTTCATTGCTGAGGGACAAAATAAATAAACATCTCATACACACTAAAGGTCATTTTTATTACTCAACACTTGCCATGATTTTCAATCAAATACTTTTTCCAAGCCACCATTCCAGGCTACCATTTGTTTCAATTTCATCGTTACAGGAGAGAAAGTTGAGCAGCTCTGAGTGCTGATTTTAGCAAGAACCAAAACAGAACTGATGGGAGCACTCTGCAGACACCGTTAGACCTAAGAAAGAAGCCATTAGGAGATTCCTGCTGCAGAAATGGTGCTTTCATGACTGAGAACAAGCAACTCTCTCTTCTTTGGTGCAAATGTCATTATGAAAGGGGGAAGGCTCCAGATCACCACGCGGGAGACATGGTCTGTTCTTTAACCAACTTTTACAAACACATTTAATGTCACCATCTAAATTACATGGGACAGTTTGACACAGGCACACTCTCTGTTTCGTTCATAGACTCTGTTCTGGAAGTGGAGGGGAAATAACCCCCTGCTTTTGTCTCTGGATCATCTTTGATAAGTCAGATCTTAAATAGAATTTGTCCAGAGGTCTCCTGTGAATGTAGGACGTGTCAGCCTTTAGATGGAAATAATTGGATTCATATCTGTGTTATGGTTTCAAGTTTCTGGGTCCTTTCTTGGTCTCCTGATGTAAATTCTTCATTGCAGGTCCAAGTAAAAGGAATGTGACAGGTTTAATACCTCAAGTAAATTATTAACTGTGAGGATGCAAGAAACAGTGGCCTAGCTGGGCAGGGACCAGTCCATCGCTCATAATTCTATAAAAGAAAATTAAAGTAGCTTTTTAAAATTATTATTTCAATGAAATATTTTTCTTGGTTAACTCTCTTACTTTACTCTGCTAAGTTTATTTTGTGTAATATAAAACAATCACATCTATTTGGCCACTTCTGAGTGTCTAAAGCCTAACATTCAAATGGTAGAGGATAAACTTGCCTAGGAAAAGGTGTTAGTTATGCATAATGTGTCACCCACTAAAGGTCAGGCGACTGCAGTTGTCTGAAACCATGACCTTTGTGAGAACAGTGTCAAGTCCAAATCCCAGTAGACAGACTTTAGGAAATACGAAATAACTTTTTTCTTCATAGTGGTTGTGCCTTTTGGCCATGGTCAAAAGAAAATAGATTTGACCATTAATTTATTGTGTGTGTGTGTGTATACATGTATCTCTGTGTGTGCATGTATGTGTGTATATGTATGTGTGTATGTGTGTAGTGTGTATACGTATGTTTGTGTATGTATGCATGTGTTTTATGTGTGTATTATGCATGTGTGCATGTGTTTGTATGTGTGCATATATGTGTGTATGTATATGTGTGTATGTATATGTGTGCATGTATGTGTGTATGTATATGTCTTATGTGCTGTATGTGTTTGTGTGTGTGTGTGTGTAGACAGAGTTTCTCTGTGTCACAGAAACTGCTTCCAAATAACCACAAAGAGGCTTAATATTAATTATAAATGCTCAATCAATAGCTCAGGTTTATTACTAGCTAACTCTTACAAATTAAATTAACTCATTTTTATTAATCTACATTCTGTCATGTGGCATTACCCCTCTTTCATCTTGCACCTCCTGTTTTCTCTCTGTGTCTGGCTGGTGATCCTCTGACTCCACCCTTCTTCTTCCTTGTGTCCTTAGTCTGGTTTTCCCACCTAGCCTTATCCTGCCCAGCTATTGGCGGGTCAGCTTCTTTACTCACAGCATCATTTACACCGTGTATAGATGGATTTTCCCACAGCACATCTGTGCAGCACGAGTGAAACAGCACACGCGTGGAGGTCAGAAAACAGCTTTTAGGAATTCTACCGTGGGTCCTGGGGATTGAACTCAAGTGACCAGACTTCTATGGCAGAAGCATGATACATAATTTCTACAAAACTTTCATGGTCCAGTTTCAACCTAAGAACCAGATGTCAAGTCTTCCCTCAGCACAGTTCCCCTAGTTTCTGCTGGAAACCCAATATTGTCCATATTCACGCCTACCAAAGTGACTGTTGATGCAGAAAAACCTCCTCCAGAAGTCTTCAATCAGGTTCTGCTGTCTCACAAGCCACTCTGCCTTCTGAAAGACACAAAACATCAACTTAAGGTAGAATGTAAAAGACTGAATGATTAGTGTCTCATAAGACTATATCAAAAATTATACTCACTTGCACGCTACGTTTTACCAGTTGCTTGGATCTTATAATCATTCTCAAAAAGGTTGTCTCAGAATGCTGAGAGAATCCCCCCCCCCAAATCCATGACATTTGCCAAGAAGAAGAGATTCATAAATGACTGAAACCATTCCTCAACTCTTAATTGACACGAGGGTCTCCATGTAGCCTGTTGGTGTCTGGGAGGCCACTCCTGTACAGAAGCACTCATTAGCTAAGAATGACTTTCCAGTGAGCAGATTCGGTGACTAGAATAATAAACAAATGCCAAATTACAGAAATGTATTAAGCCTCTGCACCCGCAGCTGAAATGAGCCCGTAGTCTCTGAAACTCCATGTGGGAATAAAAGCATGGCCCCCAGCTGGATCCAAAATGTGAGCGCAAAACCACTTTTTCTTTTAAAGAGTCTATATAATGTGTCCTAAGGAAATCATTCCAGTATTAAACAGACTATTGCTCCCATCGCTCAGTCTTCTGTTTGATTGAATGTCAGGGACCTCCCTCAAAGGGAGATGCTGTGTCAAGCAGCCGACTCTGCAAAGCAACCCAGGTTACTCAAACAAGCTCACAAAAAGAAGTATTTGAGCAGCTCGAGGCATCTAAGTTAATCTCTAGTTCAGTTTTTCCCAAGCACTCCCAATCTGTTCTTAATTATGCCTACTTGACTCAACCTTGATACATCCAGAGCCAAGGAGAGAGAATTGGGCCCAGGGGTTTCACATTTTCATTAAAATCCAGGGGTAACATTCAACCAACTTGAATTGTGGGTGGTAGCTCACCTCGAGACTTCTGCACAGGAAATTTGACTGAACACATGGAGCTGGGCTGTGCAACAAGATCACTGTTTGCTTTGCTAGTATGTGTGCACTAAATGGTACTTGGCAAGCCTTCACTCCGCCCCTTACACTGGCCCACAGCTAAATCATTATCTTTCCTGATAGCTCTCAGTTACCTAAATAAAAGGATCAGTTTCATGACACACACGAAGTGCAAACACATGTTCTGTTAACAGCAATGATAATAAGTTTCCAATTCTATTAACTACTTTAAAACAATGATGTCTAACTCCTGTGGGCTCCATCAATGCTCCGTGACGCTGCTGGATATAATATATATGTGTATTTGTATATGAAAAAATATATCTCAAGGGGGTGTACCTCAGTGGTAGAGCACTTGCCTAGCATGCTTAGGGTCCTATATTTGATTCCAGCACCACAAATCAAGAGGAAGAAGAGGAATACAGCATAGAAAGAGAAGTATTAAATTGTATGCATGAAGCCCTGGATCCACTGCCCAGCACTACATAAACCAGACATGGTGGATTACATACATTTAGAATGTGAAGGCAAGAGTATCAGGAGTTTAAGGTTGTCTTCACTTCTAATTGCAACTTTGACGTCAACCTGAGTTATATCAGACCCTATCTCAAAAACACAGAAAAACAAAAGGTGGGGAAAGATGAAATAAACTAGAAATTAATTAGAAAAGTATAAAGCTGTGTACCTTGAAGAGTGTCTATTATGTGAGGGACGCATTCTAGTTCCAACTTTATGGATAAAAATGCCATCTGCTTTTAATCGCAAAACACTCAACCTATTTGTTGTTGTGGCTTAGATAAATGGCTCGTTCAGTAGAGTGCTGCCCACACAAGCAGGAAGACAGGTGTCGAAATCTCCAGCACCCACATAAAAAGGTAGGCACTGCAGTGTACGTCTGTAATGGATCCCTAAAGCTTGCTGACCAGTCAAACCAACTGAACCAGTGATCTCCAGAGTAAGGTGAAGAGCAGCTGAGAATGCTCAACTTCTGAGCACCTGCGCCCATGAACACACATGAAGATGTGCATACACATATTTCACTCTAGACAAGTATTCTTATGTTGGTTAATCCACAAAAATAACTGTCATAAATGAAGAAACTCTTTGGAAAAACTCTACTCAAGTTTCTTTTTCTCTACTTAAATTCTTTAAAAGTTAAGATTTTAGTTCAGACATAGATGGGATACCTAACCCCATCCCCATCAAAGGCTCACAAAACATCATGGAAGAGTGGGCAGAAGGAAGGTAAGAGCCAGAGGATGTAAAGGAGAGCTGTGATATACTGGTTTCTGGTCATATGGATGCTGCACACATCAACTCACAGCAGCTGTGATTGTCTGCACACGATATGCACAAGACCAAGCCAAGTAAAATCCAGCACAAATGGGGGATGAGAATCCCATGGCCACAGATAGGTCGTCTGTGTTGTCGTGGATGGCCTCACACCTATGTGCACATGGCACTAATTGGATTCACAAGAGCAGCATTAATAGTAATTATTTTAAAGAGGACAGCAAGTCAGGAGGGAAATAGCTTATGTATCCTGGGAAGTTGAAAAGAGGTAGTGGGGGTGAATAAGATCCAAATACATTGTATACGTGTATAGAATTTCCAATAAATAAAAATATTATTTAAAAATAAAATTTGGAGATTTAAAAATCACATGCAGACAGGAAGAAAAGAGAAACACATAAAGATATAAAATGAATGGAAAATTTTGTGACTTATATAATGAACATGTGAAGAATAAAATTTGTAAAAAAAAAAATAATATCCCCACTGAAACATACTCAAAGGTCATCCATGAGAATGTCAAAAAAGAAAGAATAAAAACATTGACTAGACATATAAAAATATTTAGTCCTACTTATAACCAACAGAAGCAAATTTTCAGTTATATTTGGTGTGTGTGTGTGTCATGTGTGCATGTGTGAGAATTCTAGAGTACATGTACCACAGCATACTTGTGGAGGGCACAGGACAACTTGCAGGAGTCGGTGCCTCCTGGCACCATGTGGGTGTCAGTGATGGACCTCTTGCTGTAAGGTCTGGCCCCAGCACGCTTAGCAGCTAACTCATATCATATATCATATCATAGCCCACAAGAAGGCTACTTTAAAAGAGTGGGGGATCCTGAGCATTTAAAACTGGGTAGTATACAGATAGTGTTGGTGACTAATCTCAGTGCAAGCACTCTAAGTTTGTAGGTTAACCTGGTTAGACCGTATTCCAGAGTACAGTTCAGCAACAGTGTGTAGGATGTGAACATGCTTAGTAACTAAGCAATGAGTTCAACTCCAGGAATTAACCCATGGGAGTAACCAAATTAAAGATCAAAACACCATCCATCTACATATTACATAAGTATGAGCACAAAAGTGTGTGTGTGTGTGTGTGCTGTGTGTGTGTTGTGTGTGTGTGTGTGTGTGTGTGTGTGTGTGTGTGTGTGTGTGTTTGGTGTTGTATATACAGTCTGATAAAACCATGAAATTATCCAAATCTTTGAAATACTGGGATTAGTCACATAATGTGTTAGAACACTCCTACACAATAAAATGAGCAAATGTTCAGAGCTGGAGAGATGGCTCAGTGGTTAACAACCCTCACCCCTCCAGTTCCCAGTACCCACATGACAATTACAGCTGATCTGATGCCCTCTTCTGGCCTCCTCTGGTAACTGCACACATGTGGTACACATAAGCTCATGCAGACACAAGGACATACAAAAATAAATCCTTTAAAGATTATAATTTAGAAATATATATTGCTAAGGATCTAGACTAATGATAGCATGGTTGCCAAGATTATTCAGGCCCTGGATCTGATCACCACTGGGGGAAAACTGACCTTTGTAATGTTTTCATTTTTCAGTAAATGTATATAATTAAATTAGTGTTAAAATGAGAATATTAGTTATCTCTGGACTTTGAGAGTTTGATTTCCTTTTTCTATATACCATCTGTAATTCAACATTTTACAGTGTACATAGTAATTTTATAATAAAAAAATCTCACCAAACACACCAACACTCTCCCATAATCCCAATTCTTGGGAAGCTGAGAAAGGTGGGTTTCAAGTTCAAGAACAGCCTGGGGTACACAGTGAAACCTAGTCTTTAAAGGAAGGTGAGAGAGGAAAATAGAGAGAAGGATGGAGTACCAGAGAAGTAAGAAAATGGGAGAAGAAAAGGGGGAGGGATAAGGGAAAAGAAAGATGGGAAGAGAGGGGAGGAAAATTTTTAACTCAATTGATATTCTCTTCCCCAGACTCTGAAATAGCAAACAACATAAAATAGACAAAATATCAAAAAACTAGGAATTAAAATATTAAATACTGAACCTCTACAGTAGGAAGGATCACCCTAACAATTTCCTCTACCAGTTGCAAATAGTTGGTTTCTAAATCACAATTTTTAATTTCTAAATTGCAGCTTTCCCCTTGATCTGTAGAACATAAAAAAGCCTGTGTGAATTCTAGAACAGCAATAGATATTTATATTTCTTTTCCTTCCCAGAACTTGTAGCATAGTTCTGTTAGAAATACAGGTAGTATTTAGTCAATAAATACTACTGTGACTGTCTTATTAGAAAAACCCTTGGAAACCATCTAGTGCTGATGATGCTAATCTGTATTAGTTCAAAGGCTAAACTGTTGGGTTATCTAAAAGAATGAAATAGCTTGTCCTTCACTGAGACTTCCTCTAGGTCTAATTGATTAACCCTAAACAGAGTTAAAATGTAAGATGCAGGAAAGAGAGATTCTTTGATTTATAAAACAAGTCACTGAACTGATATGACTATATTATTTAGCAGACAGGCATGAGACACAACACTGTGAATTATTTGAACCATTTCTAAAAACCTCCTATTGAAGCTAAAACGGGTCCTACGAGCTTGAGTATTAGACATTTGTGTCCTCATCTACTGAGAAGCATCATGTGGACACCTGGGAGCCACCAACAGACAGTCGGAAGATGGTGTTTTCAGGTACATAAAGCCTCAATATATTCATCCAGTAGTCTTATACCCATGGAACTTTCAACATAATAAACATTAAAACTAAATTTTATCCATTCTATACTGTCCAGCTTTCAAAAACTAGATATATTGAATGTGGTTTGAAAGATATTGAGCCCCAAAAGGAGTGGGCACTCTTAGGAGTTGAAGTAGGTGTGGCCTTGTTGGAGGAAGTGTGTCACTGTGGGAGTGGGCTTTGAGGTCTCTTTTGCTCAAGCTTCACTCAGTGTGAAAGTCTACTTCCTGTTGCCTGTATGTCAATATGTAACTGCTCCTTCTCCAGCACCATATCTGCCTGCACGCCACCATGCTCCCTGCAATGATGATAGTGGACTAAACCTCTGAAACTGTAAGCCACCATCTCAGTGAAATGTTTTCCACTATAAGAGTTGCCAGTAGCCATGGAGTCTCTTCACAGCAGTAGAAACCCTAACTAAAACATTAAATTATATCACCTCTGTGAGTCTTTAGGCACACTAGAGCAGAGGACCCATAAATCTGTAATATAATGGATTATTTTCAGTTCTTTGTACCAATTCATCTTTTCATCAAGAACTCACGCATCATGGTTTTTACATCTTCATCTATGTTAAAGCAATGAGTAATCCTTAAAGATTTAATCCTACTCTCCTAGACTGGCCCTAGGTAGTGGGATGTCATCTGAGGCTCCACTATAATTAGTATTGTGTGGACAAGGAGTTGCTCATTTTCATACAAAATTTTATTTCTAACTTTCACTTTTGGTGAAGTTGTGGCTTCACCAGATTCATTCAAGCTGTAGATGAGTAATAAAGGACATGTTTTCAGAACTAGACTATATTAGAGATTCTGACTTAAGAGATGACAAGTGCTCACATTTAGCCCTATTTACTTTTTCATTAGCAAACAATTTTTATCCAGGTGGTGGTGCCACCTGCCTTTAATCCCAGCACTCGGGAGGCAGGAGCAGGTGAATCTCTGTGAGTTCAAAGCCAGCCTGGTCTACAAAGCAAGTTCCAGGACAGGCTCCAAAGCTACAGGAGAAACACTGTCTCAAAAAACCAAAAATAGAAAAGATTTTAAAAAAGCAAAAATGATCTTAAGCTGATTGTGAGAAAAGCTCAAATCTATCAAATCAGGAATTCCACCAATGGCACTTGGTATCTGAGTTTGTAATGATACCAGAGTGGTATTACTCAGACAGGTGACACCTATCTAAGAACTGGAATTTCAGGACCACTGCTCTGACTTCCTGGGTTAAATGTGCATTTGGATAACTGAGCATGTCTGACAACCGATCCTGGGTAATTCTCTGCATAAAACTAAATAAAGTGCATAAACCCTGCAAATAAGTTCCTGGAACCTGCCTACCCCAAAAATGTATCCCATGGGATATTTATAGGTTACATTAAAAAAAAGGGGATCCATGACCGAATAACCTTGGCAAGCTGGAGGTTAAACGAAGGAAATACATTTCTTCGCTCTGGAATTCCTCAGGGCCTTTAAGCTGTGACTTTCCTAGAGGAGCATAAGATAGCATATCTCTAAACTATGATCCCAAAGAGTATAATTTCAGAAATGCTGAACTAGGTGTACAATTATAGGCGTGATCTTAGTTTTATACATTTCAATTCTCATAGTACCTAAAATGATACTGAGTAATGCATGTACGGTTGTCTCACCGACTGACTTCTCAGTGAGAAAGAGGTAGGATTATCACGCAAAGTGTGAAGGAAATATAGGTTTTAAAACTCTGAAATACAACAGCGAGTCTCTGCCATTGACTCTGTTATTTGTTAGTATTTCATTTCTCCTTCTGGACTCTTGGCATATCTCAGAGTAACCACTAAAGCAACAGCTCCCTTGTGAGTGACCGATCAGCCTTTCACCTACTAAAACCAAATACAAGGCTTCACAGATCTAAGGCTTGCATGAGGAAGAAAGCTGTAGCTATGGAGTGATGTTGGAACCATGACAGCAGAAACACCAGAGAGACACGGAGCTTAACATGCTTCAGGAGGTGAGAACATCTCACATGTGCCAATCTTGCTAATCAAAATGGATCAGCCTTTAGATGGGAACATCAGAGGGTTACCAAGAAGGAGTATAGTCTGAGCCCAAGAGATTTAGCTTGCTAGCGTTGGGGCCACTCCAGCACAGAGGTCTCATGGAGCCTCATTTGCCAGGTCACACTGCACAAAACCATCACGTAGCATCACGCGAAAATGAAATTGGCCAGGGAACGGGGAGAGGGAAATGAAAGGAGCAGTTGCTGTCAGCAGTTCTCCTGTTCAAGGATTGAGGCTAACTTGTTTGATATTTTTAGTTAGCTTGGTACTAACTGGTATGATCCATTTCACTGGAGGAAGGCCAGCCAGAGAGGAAACCAAATGGCTGAGGATTAAAGGTTTATGGCTTATCTTTTCATATAGGGAGGAAAAGAAAGGGGGGAGTCCTATCTCAGAGTGTTTGAAACCAAATTGTTTTTCACAGTATGCAGCGTGTTTGATGGAACACGGGTGGCTTGTATGAGGTCATCCACGGGGATTAAGAAAGCAGTGTACTAAGGTTAACAAGCTGCAATCGTAGCAGAACTAGTGAAGGATTATAGCTGGGCTGATTCATCAATTACTTTTAGCTGCAGAGGCTCCAACAGAGGCAGAAGCCAGTCTACAGATTTTGGCAGATGACAGATCAGCTTGGTCAACAAAGACCTTAACAGCAACGAACACTCTTTCTAACTTCATTTTTCACCTCCAAAGAGAGGGAAATCCCACTCATGCCAGTCACTGCCATTCAAAAGCATCCAAAAGATAACTGTAAGTATCTATAGGCTCTTGAAATCTGAACTTCATGAAATACACCAAGCCTAGTCTCTGGATTAGACTCCATTCATCCAATACATATTGTATATCATTTATCAAATTTCACTCTTACTGTTTTCCTGTTAAAACTAAGTTTTTAGTTATCATATAACCTACTTTTTTAGAAATATTGTTTTTGGGTTCAGAACATGGTATATATTTAGAGTCTCAATAATCTAGAGGCTGAGTCAAGAGGATCAAGAGTTCAAGGCCAGAATGGGCTACGTAGCAAGACTATGTTTCAAACAACAACAAATATATTCATAATTTCTAATTATGAGTGTTAATGAATGCTTTCCAATGCATGGAGAATATGAATGAGTTGAGTAATAAGCTTTAGGTAGATGAGATATTTACAAATAACTAGATATAAGAAGATATATTTGTGATATAAAAATGGAAGGGTGAGCAATAATTAAGGAAAACAAGCTGTTTAAAGTCCTCTGCTGTTTACTAAATTAGAGACAACAGGAGACAAAGCTGTGTAAGTGATAAGCCATGGTGTACTTATCCATGAGAGGAGATGTCAGCATAACACAAAATAGATATATCGCAGAAGAGACACGAGAAAGGACATTAGGGAGTCGAAAACTGGCAAGCCATCATCGGAAGCAAGAATCAAGAAAAAAAATTCCTGGAAGACCTTTGATTTGAGACGTTCAAGCTAAGATGTAGAGAGCAAGAATGAGGAGTAAAGTCATGGGTGGCATGAAATGAGGAGACGAGCAGATAGCAAAAGAATACTATAGAAAGGATCCTGCGTTAAAGGCTTGGGCTACAGGTGATACAGCTATTGAGAGATGCCTGGATCACGAGAGTGCTGAGGTACTCAAAGGGTTAATCTATGAAGAGTTCACAGCTGAATGAACTGTTCGAAGACATGGTGAAAAGAAGGATGTCACTGAGAGAGAGCATCTTTGTCCCTAGCCCCTTCCCGTCTGTCTGTGTGCTTCCCAGAAACCATGAGGTGAGCAACTTTCTGTTTTGGAGGGATGGGGGTTCGAGACAGGGTTTCTCTGTAGCTTTGGAGACTGACCTGGAACTAGCTCTTGTAGACCAGGCTGGCCTCGAACTCACAGAGATCCGCCTGCCTCTGCCCCCCGAATGCTGAGATTAAAGGCATGCACCACCATTGCCAGGCAAGGTGAGCAACATTCTATTGGTGCTCTGCCTCAATACCGCCCCTCAATAATAGGGCCAAGTGACCACGGATTGAAACTCCTGCAGACTTGAGCCAAAATCATTTTTCCTCCATTAAGATGATTTTTCTCAGGCATTTTATCGTAGGGGCAAGAGATAGGCTTTGATGTCTAATTTTATGTTAACTTGAGGCAGCTGGAGTCCTCAGAGAGGAGAAAGCCTCCTTCCTCAGAGAGAGAGGAAAATGCCTTAATAAAGCTAGGCTGTATTTAAGCCTGTGGGAAATTTTCTTAATTGTTGACTATTAGGGGAAGACTCAGACTATTGTGGGTGGTGCCTTCCTTAGGTTGCTGATCCTAGGTTCTATAAGAAAGCAGGCTGAGCAAGCCATGGGGAGCAAGCTAGTAAGCAGCACCCGTACATGGCCTCTGCATCGGCTCTTGCATCCAGGTTCCTTCTGTGTTTGAGTTCCTGTCCTGACTTCCTTCTCTGATGAAGTATAAGCCAACAAACCCTTTTCTCCCCAAGTTGCTTTGGTCATGGTGTCTCATCACAGCAATAGTAAGCCTGACTAGGACACTGATAAACACAGTCCATGTTGGCTTAGCGGGAGAATCATGTACACATAATGAGAGATTTGCATCAAAAGAATTTGACCACAAGTCATATGGAGTAGTGGATATTGAAGAAAAGAAAATGCTGGTTGGAGATTTGACTCAGTTGATGGGACATTTGAGAAGCATGCATCAAGTCCTGGGTTCAAACCCCAGTATCACATTAAACAGGATTGGCATCACATGCCTGACATCCCTGTATTCAGGAAGTGAAAGCAGGAGGTTAGAAATTCAAGATCTTTCTTGGCTACATAGTGAGTTCAAGGTCAGACTGGGCTTCATGGGACCCTGTATCAAAAAGGAAAAAGAAAGACTAAGAAAGAAAGAAGGAAGACAGGAAAGAAGGAGGGAGGGAGAGAGAGAGAGATGGAAGGAGAAAGGGGAAAAAAGAAAACATCAATTAGAGGAAAATAAAATAGATTGTACCAACATTCATGACATGCACAATGAAAAAGTTCTGTTTGGATATCTCAGAGTTTTGACAGTCTCATCTACATCCAAATATTTATGGAACTTAGCAAGGTTTATTGAGCAATTGAGGAGCTGAGAATTCATTCGTGTAGATTAAAGGTTGAATCCCCTTCAGAGAAAATTTCCAGTTCTCCAGCAAACATCTTACAAGCTCTTGCCATGTGCCAGGTGCTGTGCTGGGCAAGTTAAGAGAAATTTAAATGCAAAACAGGCTTGCAGAGTAGGAGTTGAGAGTCTAAGTTTTTCATTCTAAATCTATCATCTAGAGCAAACACTTCTCCCCAGTTCCTTCATAACCCAGAAATAGCTCTGTGTCTATAATCACTTGGATGGCGGTTGTTAGCCTTGCCAGGTATAACATTTTTTAGGATCATAAGAGGGTTTGTGGGAAACATTCTTACGAACAGTCATAAGGGCAGGTTGAGGCAAGGAGTGAAGAAAGAGCTGAGCTCCCAGAGTGAGCAGAACAGAGGAAACCTTTAGAGGAATCTCTGAGGTTAGGGCCTGAACCCAAGCCTCATTAGTGTGTCCATTACTCCACCAGAGTGAGCCATGATGGAGCCATCAGCAAAACTCTGAGGCAAAGTCAGGCTAAGTCCAAGGGTTGAATCCAAAAGCCAAAGCGGTAGTATATACTTTTCCAAGAGGAGTCTCTGCCTAGCATGTAAGTGGTGAGTCATGTAAAGATTATAGGAATCTTACTATCCCACTGGTTAGTAGTGTAATTGATATTTATTGACCTACTATGTGCACAGCACTGCTACTGAGTATGCCCAGGTACAAAGCTGACACAGTCTCAGGCATCATGAAGTTTGGGGTGCAGTAAGGAAGGTGGCCAATGGATAGTCATAAGGAAGTGGGGCTACCCCTCAGTCCTGCTCCAGTTCCTGCCTACCAGAGCATATAACAAGTTACAGGACGCAAGTCATCAAAAAGGAGGGTGTAGTTCAGGAATACAGGGCTCCCCGTGTGTGTGCAAATCTGGGTAAAATCCTAGCACCCTATACAGAAGGAGGCGGGGGGAGGCAGAAAGCCAGCAGGACTATACAGTAAAATTTCACCAAGTGTGGTGGTGCACACTTTCCCACATAACAGGTGGGAAGTTTATGGATCAGAAATATGTCAGGATGTGTGCTAATCCCTGATTGGACCTGATGAGAAATGTGGTGAATTGTAGGTTTTGCCTTTTTAAGCCCCCGCAAACCGGGACTTGGGCCATTTTCTTGAAACTCAGAGACAGACCTGATTAGAGAGCCCATCCGCGTGGCCAGCATTTAATTAAAGCTTGCTTCCAACTTGTCTTTAAATTGTGGTAGTGCTCTTATTCCCCACTAGTTGGGTTAACGCATATCCCTCAGCTTCTGGCAATCAGTAATCTAAAACACTTTCTCTGTCTGTAGGTTTGTCTATGCTGGGCATTTCATATACTTGGAATCATAATACACTTCTTTTGAACCAGGCTTCCACTCTGCATAATGTTTTCAAGACTTGTCTCTGTTGTGCCATGCAGGAATTCTTTTTTTTTTTTAATGCCACAACACTCCATTGTTCAGATGAATGTTCCAGTACCTTGCTTGTAAAACCAAACTCCTATGAGAGTACAGGTGGCCTTATTCATCCTTATCAGTATCTCAGAGAGGACAGGCTGTCTTGCCACGGGCAATCAATTTCCAGAAGGAGAAACTACACGGGAGGCACAGACCCTATGGTTGTAAGAATTTCCTCATTTCTGAGCCCTTCTTCCTACCTCCTATAAAGGATCACAGCCATCATTTTCCCCTGGAAGATCCCTCAATTTCCCAAGGGAGAGAGACTGTCCCTCACTGTGAGCACTAATAAACACAGTTCCTTCTGTTAAAGGTCAGACTCCTGTCTCTTTCTGCCTTCTGAATCTTTATGCTGCCTCAGAAATTTAACACCATACACATTTTGGTTTGGGGTTGCTTTTTTGTTTATAACAGTGTCTCACTAGAAACCCGAAGCGGGTCTTGAACTCACTATGTAGTAGAGACTGGCCTTTAACTCTTGATCCTCCTGCTTCTGCCTCTCCAGTGCTAGTGTTACAGAGATGACTGCCATGCATGGCTTTACATGTGCTTAACTATTGAGTGTGAAATGTCCCCTGTGGGCTCACATGTTTGAAGACTGATTCTGGTGGTAGGGCTGTTTGGAAAAGTAGTGGAACTTCTAAAAGTTGAAGACTTCTTGGAAAAAGGAGGTCCCTGGGGGTAGACCTTGAGACTTCATAGCCCATTCTCACTTATCTGTCCTCTACTTCTTGATGTGGATGCTTTTTGACTATCTGTCTCACTATCTTGCAGCTACACCCTCCCTGCCATAATAGACTGCATCCCCTAAAACTAGAAGGCAAAATAAACTTGTTCTTCCTTAGGTTTATCATCTATCATCTACCAACCTATTTACCTATCTACTTATTATCCATCTTTCCATCTTTCTACCTATCCCCCCTCTCTCCTTCTCTCCCTCTGCTCCCCCTTTTCCCACATTGCCCTATCCAACTCCCTCATTCCTATTTGTGTGTTCTTACACTGCCTCTCAGTGTCATCTCAAGACCTTTTGTGTGTGATTTTTTTTTTCATTTGAATGTTTTTATTCTGTAAGCTGTTGACTGAGTTTTCGTCACACCAGGTCCCATAGCTGCTTAGTCCCAAATAAACACACAGAGGTCTACGTTAATCATAAGCTGATTGGCCTAGTAGATCAGGCTTTTCTTATTAAGTAATTCTTGCATTTTAAACTAACCTATTATTCTTGTCTGTGTTAGCCACATGGCTTGGTACCTTTTTTGGCGAGGTAGTCACACCTTGCTTCCTCTGTGGCTGGGTCACAACTGCAGACTGTTCTTTCCTCTTCCCGGAATTCTCCTGTTCTCATCACCCTGCCTCTACTTCCTGCTTGGTTGTCCTGCCTATTCTTCCTGCCTGGCTACTAGCCAATCAGCATTTTATTAAAATACAATTGACAGGGCACAAACCATTGTCCCACAGCAGGAAGCCTTATTTCTTTGTTTGCAAAGGATTTATTGTAAGTGAATCAGCAAACAAAAATCTGTCTTCGTGCAAGTGAAGGCCAGAGATGCAGGACATTGGACCAAGTGGGAAAGAACTCAGAGCAGGTGCCTGGATCCATTACTTTCCAAGCATAGGGCCTGGAACATAGCAAGAATAAGTACAAACACATCCCCTTCTCTGATCCCCTATGTGTAACTCCTCACCTTGACGCTGCTTTTGTTGGCACATGCAACAGAAGGGGAAAATCCCAGAACTAGAGAGACAAAGTGGCTTCTACCACCTCAGTCAAGTTTTATGCCTTTCCCAGTCAGAAAGAAATATCTTAAGGTTGATGCTCAATATGCTATAGGAAGATGAAGAAGAAACATTTCAAGATATGGGCAGCGGCAAGAAGCTCCCAAATAAGAGCTATAATAGCACAGGAATAAGTGCAAAACTCTACCAGTAGGATCCATGAAATTAAACAGCATCTCCACAGCCTAGCACACCGTGAGCAGAATGAGGAGTTGCCTTACAGAACGGAAGAGAACTCTGCCAGCTGCATGTCAGATGAGACGTCATCATCCACAATCTATACAGAAATAGGCCAATGCACAGTTCTCAAAAAGAAGCACAAATGACCAATCAATATTTTTAAGTCTTCAAAACCCTTAACCAAAAAGGAAACATGAGTTAAGATTCCAATGGGCTTTGTATCTCACCCCAGTCAGAATGGGTGTAGGCAAAGAAGAATCGGTAGTCACTCTCGAGGAGAGTATGAACTGGGGTAGTAGTGTGAACTGTGGAAATCAGTATGGGGGTTTCTCAGACTAAAACTAGAAGTCCCGTATGAGTCAGCTATACCATTCTTGAGAATGTAGTATATGGAAGGACTTTATGTCCTGTCACAGAGATACCTGCACATCTTTTTAGATGGCAGTCTTCACAACAGTCAAGAAATCAAACCAGCCTAGATGTCCATCAACAGATAAATGGATAAAGAATATGTGGCAAATATACATAGTAGAGTTTAACTCGGACATTAAGGGAAATTAGATCATGATGTTTGCAGTAAAAAGAATGAAATTAGACATTGTTATATAAGCCAGAATCAGAAAAAACATACCATGTATTTTCTCCGCTATGGGGATCCTACACTGTGATTTTTTTTATGGATGGGTATGTATGGGAAATAAGAAGGAGATCCATAGAAGGGGAAGATAAGAGGGGTAGAATGAAAAGAGTTTGTAGAATACTTCTAACCTCAAAAGAGAAAGGAGTCACTAAGGGAGAAAGGGGACTAACAGAAATGGGGAGGAGGGAATAAGAAATGGATGGGGGAGAGACATCTACAAGAACAAAGCATACATGAAAATGGTATAATGGAACCCGTTACTTGGAATGCTGATTTTAAAGCTTAACTTAAGAAAGAAGAGCGGGGCGATGGTGGAGCATGCCTTTAAACCCAGCACTCAAGAGGCAGAGGTACATGGTTCTCTGTGAGTTCGAGGCCAGCCTGGTACAGAGTGACTTCCAGGACAGCCATAACTACACACAGGAAAAGTCTGTCTCAAATAAAAAGAAGGAAGAAGAAGAAGAAGAAGAAGAAGGGAGAGAGAGACAGAGAGAGAGAAAGAAAGAAAGAAAGAAAGAAAGAAAGAAAGAAAGAAAGAAAGAAAGAAAGAAAGATCGTGAGTTTGTGCTAGCCTGGGCCATATACCAAAGCCTTAGCATGTGTGCATGCACACACACACACACACACACACACACACAAATGCACGCACACACATACACATACACCACACACGATAGATAGATAGATAAATAGATAGATAGATAGATAGATAGATAGATGATAGATAGATAGATAGATAGATAGATAGATAGATAGATAGATAGATGATAGATAGATAGATATCCTTACAGATCACTAAACTACAACTTTTAAATTTTTATTTTTAAAATTATCTTTTTTGGATACTACAATATAATGACATCATTTCCTCTTGCCCTTTCCTCCCTTCAAAGACTCCCATATAACCCTCCTGCTGTCTTCCAAATTCATGACCTCTTTGTTCATTAGCTGTTGCTATGTACACACACACACACACACACACACACATATATATATATATATATATATATATACTTCCATATCCCTAAATATATAAATACAACCGGCTCAGCCTGTATAACATTACTTGTATGCATGTTTTCAGGGCTGACCATTTGGTATTGCATAACCAGTTGGCATACTCTTCTCTGGAGAAGACTTTTTCTCCCCCTCTCAGCATCCTTAGTTGCCTGTAGTTCTTTGTGTAGGACTCGGGTCTCTTGGGCTTTCCCGCAATCTCTTTAGCATGTCCATTGCTCTTGCGCTAGCTCAGCTCATGCTTTAGCAGTTATGTTGGTGAGGGTTTATGGGTGTAGCTTCTGACATTCCTAGGAGACACGATCTCACAGCAAATCCTGATCCTCTGACTACTACAGTCTTTCTGCCCCCTCTTCCGCGATGATCCCTAAGCCTCAGGTACAGAAATGTTGTGTATATGTTTCTATTGGGACTCAGCTCCACCACTCGCATTCTGATTGGCTGGGGCTTTTTTATAATGGTTTCCATCTATGGCAAAGAGTACCTTCCTTGATGAGGGGTAAGGACCACACCCGTCTGTGAGTGTAAGGACAAATATTTATGTGATGTAGTTAGGAATTATGCTGATTTGGTTAAGAGGCAATTAGAGGTTCTTCTTAGAGACCCATGACTTCACTAGCTCTGGGGAGATAACTATCTACCTTAAAAAAAAAAATCCCTATGATACACACAATGCCGCCTATAAATATTCATATATAGTTTAAAAAAAATTTTCAATATGGGCTGACAATGCTCCCTCTAAGAGCCAGAGATAATCTAACAAAACCCCTAACACCAGGAATGAGAAGCCCTCTTTTGGCTTGTTGATCAAGGATGGCCAAGAGACTTCTGTATTGCAGTACCATGATCCTAACTTTGCAAATATGCCTCCCTTATCCTCTTTTTTGGATTTATTTTATATGTATTAGTGTTTTCCTTTGTTATATACAAGCACCATGTGCATGCTTGTCACCCACAAAGGCAAGAAAGGGGTATCAGATTTGCTAGAAGTTACAGAGAGGTGTGATCGGTCATGTGGGTGCTAGGAATTGATTTTTTTGCTCTTTTTACTTTCTCATCTTACCAATTACAGCTTGCTTTTCTAAAAGTATTCCTTTGGTTTAGGCTTTAACTGGGTGGAAATAAACTATACTTTACAAAATGTAACATCAAAATATGCATTTCTCTCCAATTACCCTTATCAAATAGACTTCAACAGTGAAGAGTTTTAATTAAAAGCTGTATCCTATTGGTCTTATCTGTTACATGTAGAATGCAGGGTCCAACAAGGATACTAATGTTCCAAGTCATGAGTTAACTGTGGTTGTATAATGAAACCTCTAGTGAGCAACCTAATTCTTTTTCCAGAATGTTAGAATACCAGATTGCCTGGCAAGGTATTTTTAAAAAAAAATAAATAAATAAAGACTTTTCAAAAAATCCTTATAACTCAATGCTTCCTTTGTATTAGATGTAGTGACTTATTTCCACTCCAGCCGGAGAATTAAGTTTGAAATACTGTCCAGAATATTCTGCCTCAAAGTGTGACGTGCTGAGCTGCTTGATGGATATCAGGAGCCTGTTAAACATGCTCACATAGTGATGTCTTCACTATGCAAACCTCTGGGTAGTTCAAACATTTGCAACAAGCCAAATGCTCCTGTGAGAGAGATCTTAGTTCCATCGGTGCTTTCGGCATGCCTAGAAGGATTTAGTATGCAAAAATGCAGATAACTCAAGACTAATTATCAAGGACGAGGAAACTGTCACAGATGGTTTTCACCGTACCAAAACATGCACATTGGGACACGTACATGCCTTGGGGACTCAAATCTGGGTTAGATCTAACCTACAATCTTCCAATTTAATGATCCCTTCAGATATTAAAGTATGGAAAGAGAAACTTAGTGCCAAATTTGACATAGATGTAATATTCCACCTAAATACATCTTGGTAGAATAAAAGTCACTCGGTGGAAGTATAGATTTTATTAAATCTAGTACTTGGAGATAGAAAAAATAAGCCATAAATTATTTTAAAAAAACATTTAAGTTGCTTGTGTTTTCTCAACAATTTGTTTTACTCATTTGCCCAGCGGGGGAAGAAAGTATGCTACATCCATAACGCTCGTTAAGGACCTGGGCCAATGGACTCCTAGAACAAGGAGAATTTAAGAACCTTTCAGAGGGAAAATATGATCTTCATTGCTCTTTCCCTTCCCTCCCTGAGTCATGCCTCCTATTAAAATTCTTGGTTTCCAATTTACTCATTTAAGATAAATGATGCCAAAATTCTGAAAATCATTTAGGACCACTCAAAATATTTATAAGGGAGCTAGCTGAGAAGAGCGCTTGCCTAGCAGGCTCGGCGCGCTGGGCTCAAGCCCCAGCACCTCATAAAACAGGCATAGTAGTTTAAGCCTGTAATCCCAGTACTCTGGAAGTGGAAGCAGGAGGATCAGGAATTCAAGGTCATCCTCCACTACAGAAGAGTGAGTTTCAGGCCAGCCTGGGCTACATGAGCCCATTTCCAAAAGAAAAATTACAGAGAAAATAGTTATAGTTAACAAAAGAAACTTTGTCATCACAGGCTTTAATTAGAATAAACAAAAGAGCAAATGCTGTTAGTCCAACCGAAAGAAATGGACTCCGAACCTGATAAATTCATTCTTATACTTTCTGGAAGATCAGGGGAAAAAAAAACCCTTTCTGAGGTTCTCTCATTCTTTAATAAAGAAAAAACATACAGATGGCTGTTTCCACTCTGCCTTCCTTTCTGCGAACCACACTCCAGAGTCAGCAGACAGTCCCATACGCCGAAGCTCTTATCCCCAAACTCCCTCCGCCATGGGCTCTTCCTGCAACCCATATCTAGGATAGAACACTAACATTCCTCCAACTCCATGTTATAAAGAAAACTCCGAGGTTGGGACCAGTTCTGGGCACCTTCACCATCGGCTCCTATCTTTGCCATTCTAACCAGCATCCTTTGCTCTCCTCCCTCAATCACTGAGCTGTGGATCTAAGTCACCATCATCCCAGTGGCAGCAGTTGACAGGATGCTATTCTCACCATATTTGACTTAATAAGGCTAGCCTTAACCAGAGAAAACAGCCCAGAAAAAGAACTAAATGCCATCCACAATGGGAAAGCTTCTGACTCACTGGAAGACCGTGTCTCAAGACAACAATGCAGAATGGTAGAGGAAGAAACACTTTTCTTTGTCAGCCTCTGTGTGTGCCCACATGATCATACACACCTACATATACATGTATGTACCACACATGTATTCTACATACAGTCTTTCTCCCCTCCACATACATAAAATCAACATATTTAAAAAATGACAGAGCCTGACTGTGGTGGCACATGCCTTTAATCCCAGCACTCAGGAGGCAGAGGTAGGTGGATCTTTGAGTTCAAGGCCAGCCTGGTCTACAGAGTGAGTTCTAGGACAGCCAAAGCTACACAGAGAAACTCTATCTTGAAAAACAAAGCAGAACAACAAAAAGACAGAACTAGTAGTATTACTATACAGTAATAATGAATTATCCACAAAAGCAATCAAGAAAATAATCTCACTCTAGCATCAAAAATAAAATACTAAGGAAAAAATTTAATTATTGGTGCAGGAGAATTGTCTGTATTCTGTCAATCATGTTTTAAACAAACGCTGATTGGCCATGCAGGTGGTACCGGGCAGGACAGAAACCCCAACAAGCAGGCCCCGCTCGTGTTACAAATTATAGAATAAAAAAGAAGACCACCATACTGAAAACTTAATGATATTAAAGAAATTGGAGAATATATAAATAAATGGGAAGAATAACCTGGTTTCAAAACGGGTACAGAATCTCAAAAGAATTCTTCTAAGATTATGTACAATATGGTCAACAGTTATAAGCTAGTCATCAGGGTCTGCAAACTGAAGTCACTATGTCACGCCACACCAGTTATCAACAAGACAAGCAGGAGTGGGGAAATCAAGAAAGGGAACCATTGTTTTTGTTGGTGGGAAACAAATCAGCATACATTACAGAAGGCAGCACCAAAATGCCTCAAAAACCGAACGTTAGAGCACCATACAACCCAGGAATTTCATTTCCGGGTGCATACCCAACGGAAGTGAGATAAATATGTCTGGAGATGCCTGCATTCCTGTATCCGTGGCATCGCTACTCACAGCAGCCAAGATACGAGACCGATAGGTAAAAACCGACAGATAAAAAAAATATTCCAGTCATGGTGGCACACATCTTTAATCCTGGCACTCAGAAGACAAAGACAGGAAGATCTCTATGAGTTCCTGGCCTGCAAGGCTACATAATGAGACCCTGTCTCAAAACACTAAGGGGGTATAAAATGAAGTGGAGGAGGAAGTAGGGAGGGGAGAAAAGAAGGAAAATAGAAAAGTTTGTTTTTAAAGCTGTAAGTGTAAGAGAGGGGAAATTGAAATATTATTTGGTCTTAAAGAGAGAAAGAAATCCTAACTTTTGGCTTCTTCCAAATTTGGCAGCAGCTGGCTTCTCTGCATTTTCCCCTGTAACTAGAAGGGGCTGCATTATCTATCATCGCGATAACTCAAAAAGATCTTTGCCAAGGACTTTGTCTACCCCCCTACTTTTATCATACACATCTTGCAAAATAGCGACCTTGAATCTGAGCAACAATGCTCCAGGCCACATCTGAGTGGCCACATCATGCTGCAGAAAAAACATAGAGATAGAACGTGTCAACCCTTGGATCAGCAGTCTCAAAAAAGACCTTGAGCTATGCACAGTAATTCCAGTATTTCTCAGGCCTACCCTTCTCAAAGCATATTTCAAATGTCTTTCCTTAAGCCCTCAACTTCCAAATTCTCCTTTACCCTCAAAAGATTGATGACCCCTTTCAAAATAGTTTTATAATTTTGTCCTTCCTTTATGAAAACAGCAACTACTGCCTTCTGTGCCAGAACTGACCTTCACTTGCATGGGCCAAAAATGTTTCCTGAGCCAACAACACGAACATCATTTAGAAAAATTGCTTTTGTAATGGCAAATTCTCATTTTGCCCTGGGCAACTGGGCCTAGTGGTTTGTACCTGTAACCCCAGCACTTGGGAGGCACAGGTACGAAGCTCCCAAGTTTGAAGGCAACCTGGTTTGCAGAATCAAAAGCCAGTTCTCATAAACAAAGACAAAGGCACGTTCTCCATTCTCTAGGTCAGAAATCCTGGGAGTGAAGGCAGCAACCTATGTCTTAACATGCCCTCTAAGTGATTCCTGGATAAAACCAAGGACTAATTATAGAGCAGAACAGCCTACTGTCCTCCGCAAAGCTAAACTCCAGCGCTAGCTTTAGAGTTCCCTCCCTCTTGTGCTTTCTCTGTTTTGTATATCAAGCATTTTACTCTTGGCTGTTCTCACTGCCAGCTTTTACGGAGCCCTTCCTTCACCCAGGACCCCTTCACACGACTCGTGTCATCTCAAGTGTTCCGGCCCTCAGAACATTCTAGCCTCTTGGTTTGTCTTCTACCACTCTAGTTTCCTCTGTTTATTGGGCTGCCCTCTTCTCTCTCATCCCCCACTAATTATTGACAATTTCCCCTTTCGTCTCAGTGTAGCAATTTCTCTAAGGAAATTGTATTGTGTTTGAAATTCACCTATAAATTAATTCATAATAGTAGCGCAGACTTCTGCCCAGGTCATATCATTTCTTCGGGGTTCTCCAAGAATTCTAGATGCTTGTAATGTATGATCCCTCCCCAAGAAAGAGTAAGAATTCTGTATTTTCCTTTTCTTTTTTGTCATCCTGGTGGAACTTTCCCTTTATCTAATGATCAGCACTTCCCATTCCTCCAGGTTTCAGTTCCAACATCTCTCCCTTTAAAAAAGAGCTTCCTGTACCAACCTAGTACTCATTCCTTTCCATCTTCACTTCATTTGTATTAGTTGATTGGCACTCAGCTCATTAATACAAGCTGTACGCAAACAACACTGTAGTGACTCACCAGACATGATATAGCCCAGGGCTAGCCACAGTTCCTGGCACACAGAAGCCTCTTAAAAAGCTCATCCCTATAAGGTAGCTTGATGATTATGGCAGGTTTGGGTTACTTTCTAGAGGAACTAATGTTTTACATGAACATAAAGACTCTAACAATTTAGAAAAGACCTATATGTTCATTCCTGAAAATAAAAAATATAGGAGGCTGGAGAGATTGCTCAGTGGTTATGAACACATATAGCTCATGCAAAGAACCCAAGCAGAGTTCCCCGTCTCCTCAGTTGGCTCACAACCATGTGAGTCCCATCCAAGGGCTCCCAAATGCTCTTTTAGCCTCTGTGGGCACATGTACTAGTGTGCATATACCCACGCACAGGCGTATACACTATTTTTTTAAATACAGATAAATTCTTTTTTTAAAAGATAAAGAGAAAATTAGGGACTAGGGAAATGGCTCAGTGGATAAAGTGTTTGATACACAAGCATGAGGATGTGAGTTCAAATCCCCAGAACCCATGCAAACGAGCTAGGTAGGCATGGTAACCAACTTATTAACAATTAACCCCATGTTTAGAAGGTGGAGAAAGACAGTTGATGCAGTGAGCTTGAGGTTCATTGAGAAATCCTGTTTCAATATACAGAGCAATTAAGGAAGATACCCCAGCCCAACACTGGGCTTCCACAAGCACAGACACACACACATACAAACGTAAATACACACATGTATGTACACCACACATGTATACACATACAAAAAGTTATTGGAAAGTAGACTGAGATCTACATATGGCTTTAACAACAGGGTATTCACACAAAGGAAAATTGCTGGTCATCAGAAATAGGAAATAAGGGGCAGGAAATGAGAACAGAGCCACACAGTCACTGTGAGATGCCACACAAACACTGTAGAGACACCATCCAAAGGAGAAGGTTTTGTTTGTATGAGGCTTCGTAACTCTATTAACCCCTCTGAGAAAAGTCAATCAAGGATCTCAAGGATATAGCAGAGCATTATCTTTTCACCTTTCTCCGCCCACCCTGTAAATGCTTTTCTCTATTTTATGATGCCAAGGAAATCATGAGGCATATAGGAAAACACAAAATGTAGCTGGGCGGTGGTGGCGCACACCTTTAATCCCAGCACTAGGGAGGCAGAGACAGGCAGATCTCTGTGAGTTCAAGACCAGTCTGGTCTACAGGGCAGGTTCCATTACAGGCTCCAAAGCTACAGAGAGAAACCACATCTCAAAAAACAAAAAAACAAAAGAGAAAGAGAGAGAGAGAGAGAGAGAGAGAGAGAGAAAACACCCAATGTGCAGGGACAGAAACGCATAAGCATAGAAGGAAGGCCGTAGTTTGTCAACTACACTATGTATCAAAAGATGAGACGCAAGCCGGGAGTGGTGGTGCACACCTCTAATCCCAGCACTTGGGAAACAGAGGCAGGCAGATCTCTGAGTTCGAGGCCAGCCTGGTCTACAAAGTGAGTTCCAAAACAACCAGGGCTATACAGAGAAACCCCCATGTCCAAAAATAAAATCAAATGACACTGCCACCATTAAAACTGACAATAAAAATGCATTTAAACTGTAGGAACTTAGATAGAAACTAGGTATGGAACAGCTCCACTTGCCTAAAGAAAGGTCTATCTTGGCCTGCATAAATAGCAAGTCAGAAGTCTTTCTAACTCTGTCAGATGATCAGTATGTCACAGCTTTCCCCCATGAGGCGAAACAAAACTTAACGATCATTGACTCTCTCTGAAAACAGCCAAAATCACGTCAACAGATGGGCGACTGTCAATTAGCCATTTGTTAACCAGTATGGGTCTCTTGGCAACTCTCAAAACCTCAACAAAATGAGAGGGGAGGCATGAACAAGGATGGAAGGATAAGGCCTCCTTAATCTCATTTTTAATTTTTCATCATATTTTATATGCTTGATAGGAAAATACTATGGTGGGAAAATAATGACATGAGGGGGTGAATTTGCCAAACATCAACTGCTGAACATCAATTTGCCAAGACCATTCTGGTCTCCCATGTTCCTCAGAAAAGTGACCTTTCTAATGCAAAACTGCTAAACTTAGCCATCAAAGGCAGAGACCACAGTCCAAATTCTCTCCAGTTATTTTAAAGACACAATAGGACTGGTGGACACAGGCACTCCTCACAGAGACTGTGGCAGCACACACAGGACCTGCACAGGGTCAAGCCAGATGGGTCCAAGCACTGAGAGGGGGAAGTGAGAATCAGATTTCTCCAGTGAAGCATCCCTGGGCTTCTCTGTCAACCACACTCTAGGACGGGCCTTATGTTTAGGAGTGGTTGACCAGCACAAAACAAATGCCATAGGGTTTTGGTTTTGACAAAATTTTTGTTTTACTTGTTTTTTGTTTGTTTGTTTTGATTTTCATTTTGTTGTTTCCTGTTTGGTTGGTTAGGTTTTTTGTTTTTGTTTGAAAGAGAGAGGGATAGAACACATGAAGTTGTGTGAATAAGGAAGTGGGAGGATCTTGGAGCAGTTGGGAAAAGGGAAGAAAAATCAAATAACTATACATATATAAACAAATGTAAATAAAAGTGGGAAACAATGAAAAAATAGCAGTCCATCATTAAAGGTATTCAGTGTTTGCTCCTAAAATTTTCATCTCAGTTTCTCCATTAGAACATTAAACATTAATGTTCAAGGACAAATCTGAACATTTTAAGTAGAAAAAAATTATATCCAAGAAAATGTTCTCATCTCTAAGGTGTTTAAGAATCAACAAGACTGGTTAAAATTTATGTTTATATTTATAAAACTTTTTTCAGATTCCATCAGAACATGGTGGGCATGCTTGTAATCCCAGTTTGTAAGAGATTGAGGCAGGACAAGCATGCATTCAACACCAGCCTAGGCTACATAGTGAATCTTCAAAAAAGTAAGGAGGGAACCCAAGCAGGGCAGTGGTGGTGCACGCCTTTAATCCCAGCATTTGGGAGGCAGAGGCAGGTAGATCTCTATGAGTTCAAGGCCAGCCTGGTCTACAAAGTGATTTCCAGACATCAAGGACTATGCAGAGAAACCCTGTCTCAGGGAAAATGGGGATTAAGAAGAGGGGATTTCCAGTGGGAAGGCCTGTCACACAAGCCTGATAACTCCCCTAGAAACCACATAAAAGTGGAAAGAGAAAACCAGCTCCACAGAGCTGTCCTCTGACCTCCACACCTGCCAAATAATAAAAATAATCAATAATTTTTAAACTTAAAAGAGGAAAATGTAAGCTACTGAAACTATAAGGCAAAGGCAAGCTAGATTATTGAAATGCTAACATTTTACCAGGACACGACAACTTTTCACAGCTTCTAGATCAAGTGCTTCTCAGACTGTCTTAACAGTTTCCTGGGGGTCTTGCTATGCTAGTTCGAGTTCATGGTTCTGCAATTCTAGGAAGCTGCTTGGTGATGATCTTCAACTTCACATTGCCTAAGAGTCCCGTGGCTCCTGCTTTAGCTAGGGTTCCTGTTGCTCTGATGAAACACCATGACCAAATCAACTCAGTCAGGAAAGAGTTCATTTCAGCTTCTATTTCAGATAACAGTCTATCACTGAGGGAAGCCGGGGCAGGAACTCAAACAGGGCAGGAGCCTGGAGGCAGGAGCTAATGCAGAGGCCATCATGGGGAGATGCTGCTCCTTGGTTTGCTTCTCATGGCTTGCTCAGCCTGCTTTCTTTATTTTTTTATTTTTATTTATTTATTTATTAAGCATACACTGTACTGCTGGCAAGGAAGGCACCAGATCTCATTACAGATGGTTGTGAGCCACCATGTGGTTGTTGGGAATTGAACTCAAGACCTCTTACTCTCTGAGCCATCTCTCCAGCCCCTCAGCCTGCTTTCTTATAGAACACGGGACCACCAGCCCAGGGATGGCAGCACCCACCATAGGCTGGACCCTCCCATTTAAATATCTAATTAAGAAAATGCCCTACAGCTGGATCTTAGGGAGGGATTTTCTCAATTGTGGTCTCCCCCTTTCAGATGACTCTAGATTGGGTCAAGTCGACCTAAAACTATCCAGCACAGTTCCTTACACTGATACTCAAACATCAGAGGCCACCATTATCCCCCTCAAAGGTAGTCAGCACACTAACTGCTGATCCCACACACTTTCTTATCACCCCAGAGGCACAGGCTGGACTGACAGAGTAGCAAGCACAGAACATCAGTCACCACCAGAACCTCATGGAAGTAAAAGATCCTCCCCACACTGCAGGTCTGGGTGGTGCCAGAGTGCCAATATTTCCAGCAGGCTCATGGCTGACCCCACCTTGTAGGCTGCAGTTACAGGCCACCTCTGGGGTGGTAGTATCTTTGAGAACTGGATTTCAGAACTTGGAGATTTTCCCTTTTCAAACTCACTGGAAAGTAGTTGCAAACAACAAAGACGAGCCACAAAGAGTCAAAAGCACCATGGTCTATGATTTCCTTTTTGGAAAACAGAAAGCACACGAAACGTAAGGGATGAAGGATGTCGTGCTTCAATTTCAGAAACACAGCAGTGAGGTTTGATAGCGCAGCCCGTAATCTCGACCCTTGAGAAACTGCGGCTGGGAGAGCTCAGTTTTGGTCGAGACTCGTTTTTTAACAAAGATCAGAAGAGTTTGTGCAGCTAGAATGTAGATTTCTTCTGCCTCCCTACCACACCCTGAAATGATGGGCCACTTTTCTCCATGGTCTCACAGCCCAGTGACAGGCAATGGTGACAGAAAAGGCTCCTGCAGAAGCGCTCACTGTGTGGGGAGGTGATTTACGGGAGGAGGGTTTCTCACCATTTTCATGTGGCCTTATTGTGCCATTTGGGTCCAAAATCATTTCTGTGATTGAACATGCCAGAGACAAAATTGCTCCTTGTCACCTCCACGTCACCCTTAGTGCAGGGTATAGAATAGTATAAATGTACTAGGAGCCTCCCTCAAAACCGCCAGATTTTCTATTTCTACCAAAACACATTTTCTAGTCCTTTGAGAAACATTAGAAGTCTTGTTAAAATGATGTATCCAATAAGCTTAACACAAGAAGGCACCAGTATTCACCATGGTAGAAATGTGTGTACGTAGTCATAAATATGCCCAGGAACTGTTAGGGGTCAGACACGGGTAGAGCAATGTGAAAAATGGAACAGGATCCCAGGTCTCAGGGAGTGTGCGCTGACAGAGAGGCGGGAACCGCACAATAAGTAAGCAAATAAGATCAGGTCATAAGTAATCTGAACGAGAAGCAAACAACCTCAGGTGATAAAGAAGCTGCTCCACCAGGCTGCAAAGTTGGAGGAGGTTTCTCTGGTAAGGTAACATGAGTCATGAAAGATAAGAAGTCAAACACAGTATTCATGACATTCCCTAGGCCGTAAAAACTCCTGAGGCCTCAACCCTACACAAAGAACTATAGTCAACAGAGTAAAGCTAGGAGCCAAGAGCACACCAGTTGCTTCTCCAGAGCCAAGTGGTCAGCCCTGAAGACATACATACAAGTAGCATTGTATGGACTCAACAGGTTATATTCAGGAATATACATCACACACACACAAAAAAATAAATAACAATAAATGAAAAAAGAAGCCATGAAGGAAAGTGTGGAGGGGTATATTGGGAGGATTGGGAGGGAAGAAGGACAATGGAGGAATGTTGTAACTAAAATACAATCTCAAAACTAAATTCCCTAGCCCACACTCATGATATTAATGTAGAATTAGGGCCAAGGAGGCCATTTTCAATGACGCACAAATGGGGAAAGTTTAGAAGGCAGAAGAATTGGGTGTTTTTTGGAAAAGGGGAGGTGGGAAAAGGGTAATGGGTGGCACAGAGGCCACAGGTTGCCACCAAATCCACCTGGGCATGTTTTCTGGGTAGGTTACATTCTGAACCCTGCCTCTCAATTGTTTTCGAACTGGCATATTGAGAGAGTCAAACCCCATAGTGAGGTTCTAACCCTGACTGAGTCATTTCCACAGTGAGAGATAATTATTTTCAGGTTTGAGCAGTCATGAGGTCCAGCCCCACAGGAACACACTTCAAAGACTTGGCAGCTGTTCTCAGTCTGTCCATTTCTGGAACAACAAAAGCCAGCGCTGAACTCTTGTCTGTCTGGTCAGCATGGTCAATCAAAGTTTACCGAAAACTCCCGCAAGGCAGACCCAGGTTAGAGGTTCTTCATTGAATACAGAGGAATGGGATACAGCACCTCAGTCAGAGCCTAAAGCAGACTCTGTTCCTCTCCTCTCCTCTCCTCCAATCCCACTCTCCCAGTCTCTTTGCATCATTCGTTTGAACAGTGTCAACTTCAAAAAATGTATTTATTAATTCTTTGAAAAGGCCATACAATATATTTTGATCAAACTCACTCTCCATCCTTCCCCCACCTTCTGCTAGAACAATTCCCACTATCCCACTGCCCCCTACTTCATGCCCTGCTTTTTTTTAATAACCCATCTAGTCCAACTATTTATATAATATGCTCATACTCCTGTGTGGTGCTATCCGTGGAAGTACAGTTGACATACCAAGGGCCACACCTTAAAAGAAAACTGACTCTCCCTGCCCAAGAAGCCACCAACTGCCCATTGCTCCTCAGTTTGAAAGTATAGGTGCTGGAAAAGCCCTTCCTCCTTCATGGCAGAATGCCAAACGGCTTGATCTGGCACATACCTTGTGCCAGCAACCGAGTCAGCTGTGAGTTCAGGAAGCCCGTGGTCCTGCCACATCTGGAAAATACTGTTTCTCTTTGGACTATCCTGTCACCTCTGACTCTTACACTCTTTCTACCCACTCTTTTTCAGTGGTCCCTGAGCCTGGATCAGGAGCTGATACAGATGTGTCATTTGTGGCTGAGAACTTCACTGACCCTTAGCCTCTGCACACTTTGACCCGTCTTGAGTTTCTGTATTAACCGCTGCCCACGCACAAAGAAACATCTGCACAGAATCAACATTAAAGGCAAGTAGAGTTGCCAAAATATTCCAAAACCAATGCTTTACGTAGTTTACGTCTTGCCTCTTGGTCTGCTTCTCTCAGTTAACCTTCTTCACATTCAAAGGGGACAGTACTTAGTGTTCACAAAGGCTCTCAAAAGTGGTGAGACGCCAGGTTCATAGAGGGCAACTGTGAACTGGACCATCAGTCTAGTCAAATGTGTGGAAAGTGAACACTCTGGCTGCAGTATTCCCCTATCTGTGTTCTCAATTCTTCTTCTTTTTGGGCTTCCCAGAGCTTTCTTCTAAGGAAACAACACCTATATTTATCCTCCGTACATCATTCCCAACTCTGAACTTTCTCATTCTGTTCTCTGCCTTACAACATACTGTCTTTATTCCCATCCTAATCTATTCCCTAACGGAGGTTTCGGCTGGTGGACTTGAAATGTTGATTCCATTGCAGTGACTTGTCATGAGTGGTTCCTGCTAATAGCAGCATCAATGTAACATGGGAAATTATAAAAGTGGCCCTCCTCTGGTTCAACCCCCTGAGGGTGATGGGTTCTTGCTCCAGAGATTGAGAAATACTGTTGTGGAATTTAACTGAGGAGAAATAGATGAATGTCACCTCTAGATGTCAATCTATTTTTTTTTCTTAAGGGGGACATCTTTTAAATCTTTTTTTATAAAAACATAATTATGAAAATTGAAAGATCAGTGTGTAGAGAAAAAGAATTTCACTATATTCCACAAGACAGACACGTAGTAGCTACTGACTCTTGCCACACATCCCTTCAAGGGCTTCATTGATGACAAGGAAGCTTGTTTCTGAAAAGGATACCTGGATGTGTGTTCAGAAGCCATCAGAGCTAGATTCAAATGTTGTGACACTCAGTACAGCCTGTGTTCAGCATAGAGAGTGAACAGTTTCGTAAAGCGTCCTCCCTTGGGATATTAATGGTCAGCCTCTAATCACACATCATTTATTGAATGTGAAAGGCGGTCTGGTGTGGGCAAGGTGTGATGACCTGGCAATTTATTTTACTTCTTGGAGTCATGGACCAGTTTCTCTGGGTTCAGTGAGGTCAAAGAGCTTAAATGTTATCTAGGATAAGACAAACACATAATTTTCTCTTGTTTTATTCTCCTGGTTTTTTTCTTTAATGATTAATTAAGAGACATACCCTAAGACACATGACATTGGGTTGTGCTTTACAGTGATTCATAAAAGCTAATGCCTACGAGGTTAAGCTTGCTTAGGAGCCCACAGGCCAGACTTTCCATTTGAGGGAAAAATTCTTACGAAACCTTAACCCGTACCCGAATCTTCCCTGTACAGTACCATCCTCCTGGGCTTAAATTTTCCATCAAGGTTCAGACTTCTCTGCAAAACCCCTTTAGAGGGATGTGGCTGGCGGGGTTTGAAAGTCAAGAAAACAAGCCTGCCAGGGCTCACCCTGAGCAAAGAAAACATTTTCTGTGTGACATTTAGGGCCAAATGAGGGACCAAAGTCTTCATTCTTTTACTCCGGACTAGGTTTACGTCTCCGCAGGCAATGTGAAATGGAGTGTGGAGGAATGATCTCATGAAATAAATTAGTTTAGACAGGGTGCCTGGTTTGTTCCCACCCCCACCGTGTGTGTGTGTGTGTGTGTGTGTGTGTGTGTGTGTGTGTGTAGCCAGCTTGAGAAACAACACTACTGAAGAAATGAACAAGGAGCAGATTTGAGCTTTTTGTCTATATTCCACCACTTATGGGCCAGGTGACCTTGACCTTGACCTTGAGATGCTCTGTAAGCTTGTTTCCTCCATTCTCTATCATAGGTATGACCCTGTAAGACCTAAGAAGCCAGGGTGAAGAGGAACAGAAAGGCACAGAAGGACAGAACTCTGTGGTGATGCATCAAAGCTCAACATTGCTGCCACTAAATGTCCCTTCTAATATTTGCATCCAGTTCTGTAGAGACACACGATATCTGTTCTTGGGCACATGCTGACACACCACAGGCTTTGACCTTATGGTGTCTCCCACCAGAACCCCGGAGCCACACATGTCCCAACGGCGGATCAAGCCACTATCTCTGTCGTGATCCCGACCACAGCTGCCTCCAGAACAAGATATCAGAGTTAGGAAATTGAATCTGAGGTTCTCACATGGAAGGCCAGGGCATTAATCAGGCTGAGCACGCTGGGGGATTTTCAGCTGAGTTGACTGGTTGGGTTCATAAAACCTCTTTCATTTTTCATCGGGAGATTCCAAGTTTTATATATTTATTATCCCGCTCATTATGTCACAGCCAGCAGCAGATTTTGCTTGTAGCGGCGCCTAGCTGGGAATAATTTTGGAAACCACAAAGCATATGAGGGTCAGATTGCTGGGCACCAGCAAGCCAACCTTGCTCTTCATTAACAGACTGAGTTAAATATTGCTTGCATTTACACCCTGCTGTGCCCTGCCGTTACAATGGTTTTTGTTGTTGTTTTTTTTTTTTCTTTCCCCCATCTTACCTACAACTACAGAACATGGGGATAATTCAGCCTGGACTTCACCCACCTCTTCCACCTTATAGCAATTTCAAGGAACCTAGTGGAAACATAATTTATGGAACTCCTTGTGTTCATACTGAAAGGCATTGACCATTGAGTGGCAAGAGCAATAACAGTTATTTTCATGACCAGTGTGCCTCAGTGAAATATGGTACACCAGCACCTCTGCCGCCTTCGAGCCACGGTATACCCTTAAGAAACTGATGTCCATGGGTGGTTGTCAGTATAGATCAACCTAAGAGGAAAAATATGTTCCCCGAGAAGTTCTTTGGCCTGCACTGTAATACACAAGGAACATGGTGATTACAGATGGATTTCTGCCTCCTTAAATGTTTCCATTCTTTTCCCACACTGCCTCCTCTGTGAGTTCATCTGGCTCATATTTGACCATAAAAGAATGAGTTTAGGTCACTCACTTTCCATAAAACACAATTTGAGTCTCTCTGTCTTCAGAGGTAAAGTATTTATATACTTCACTTAGCTTTGTTTTTATAAACCTAATGAGATTATTAACAGTTCTCTCCGGTGGGAAAGAGTTTGTGCTTTCAGTGCAGACAAGATAAAAACAAACGGGCAGAGAGGGGAGAAGACAGAGATGTACTAACAGAAGAGGAGAAGGGGAAGGACGAGAAAGAAGGCAAGATTTATGCTTTCACACTTTGGAATCCAAAAGAGTAATGGCCTTGGTGTGAGGAGTGTTTAAAGTTCCATGAATCACATCCCAGCAGGGTTCCTGTGCCTCAGGAGGACACCAACAAGTCAGCCAGACCGGCTCCTGTCTGCAAGTCACTCCAGAAATTCATGACCACACACCTTTAAAAAAAAAATCTTGGAGCTTGAGAGATGGCTCAGTAACTAAGAACACATTAAGAAAAGAACTCTTCTCTTGAAGAGGACCCAAGTTCGGTTCCCCAGCGCCCACATAGTAGCTCACAAGCAATTGCAGCTCTAGTTCTAAGGGATCTGACATCCTCTTCTAACATCCATGGCACACACACATGCATATATACAGAGAAAACACTCATCCATATAAAATAAAACATAAGCACAGGTAGCAGTGGCACACACCTGCAATCCTAGCACCTGCAATCCTAGGACATCCTGGTCCACAGAGTGAGTTTCATGACAGAACTATTACACAGAGAAACCTGTCTAGGAAAATAAAATAAATAAAACTTAAGTTTTTTTTAATCTCAAGATGAGGCTAAAGAGATGACTCTGCTTTTTTGTTTTGTTTTGTGTTTTTTTGTTTGTTTATTTGTTTGTTTTGTATTTTTGAGACAAGGTTTCTCTGTAGCTTTGGAGCCTGTCCCTGGAACTAGCTCTTGTAGACCAGGCTGGCCTCGAACTCACAGAGATCTGCCTGCCTCTGCCTCCTGAGTGCTGGGAGTAAAGGCGTGCATCACCACTGCCTGGCAATGACTCGGTTTCTAAGAGCACACATCAGTCTTGCAGAGGACCCAAGTTCAATTCCCAGAACCCACGTCAGGAAATTCACCACTACCTGTAGTTCCAGTTTCAACACCCTGCTCTGGTCTCTAGGGTTCATTTCACTCATTTGAAAGAGTACACACACACATGCACACACACTCACAATTCATGTACACATACTTTTGCTGTTGTTGTTTGTAGAGACAGGATTTCCCTTGTGGCCCTGTCCCGGCACTCACTCTATAGATCAGTCTGGCCTTGAACTCCTTGATCTGCCTGCCTCTGCCTTTAAGTGCTGGGATTAAAGGCATGTGCCACCACCACCTGGCATAATTTTAAAATAAAAAAATAAAATAAATCTCAGGAAAAGTGCCAGCCAATAGACTGACTCAGTGGGTAAACTTGTCTAACAACAGAACCCCTGGTAGAAAAAAAGAATAAAGTCCTGAAAGTTGTCCTCTGACCTTCACAGCTACGCCATGGCAGCCACTTGCATGGGCTCACACACACATCAAATACACACAGACACTGATAGCATTACTCTCCTTAAATCTCAGGAAAAGACAACGTAACAGTTCTTAGTTTAAAACTGAACTCTAAAGAACTGGGTCATTGAACAACTTCTCCCCAGGACTTAACATCATACCCAGTACACTCCAGAAATTATCTCGGAGAGATGAATGAGCAAATGCAGTGTCCCTGATCTAGCGAGCTCAGGGCAGGGTGGTGTGGCCTAGTGGTTACGAGCCCCAACTCTGAAGCCAGATTCAGCAGCACAATACTCACTCTGGCCACCTCTTTGAACTTGAAGTTTTCTGCTCCCATTTTCTATATCTGAAAAATGGTGATGTTGGGATCTACTTCATAGGTGGTAAAGATAATTGAGAATAATATTCCGAGGATCATGTGTGGCACATAGTAAATGTTATCAAAGTGACAGTATATCTACCATGTAGTAAGTTCTAAGGAACACCAGTCACATCCAAAGCTACTGAGTGATGTGAGGTAGAACAGCCCAGGGTACAACTTGAAATATCATGATAGCCCTGGTTGTTTGAGATGTATCACTACTACACTCTACCTGGGCCTGTTCCAATACCCAGAAGTTAAACAGAGACCCATGTTATATGAAGTCCAAAATAAGAGAATCTTATTTGCATGTATAAGAAAGCAAAACATTTTCTATCATGTCCTAAACCTTTTCCCTGCCCACACACACACACACACACACACACACACACACACACACGCACACATACACACACAAATTCATCTTCACTAAGAGATTGGAAAGGTTTTCACTCAAGTAGGCCACACCTTTGGCCCAGGATCAGGTCAATGCCTCGAGCCAAGAGCCAACAGATTCGCCAGCCTAAAGAGTGCTCTGTGATGAAATTATTCCATGGAAGAAAATGAATGGTGGTGCTGGGAAATACTTCATAATGACTACCCAGGAGTCTGTCTCCAGGATGTTTGGCTCCATCACTATAATGAAAGGAGCTCTATCACACAACGGACCAATGCAACAGCGCCATCTGAGAGCATTCCTTCCAATCAAGCACAAAAGGTCAGTGGCCTTGAGAGCAGAGGAACTAAATCCACCCCTGTGAATTCTCAGGACTTTCGCTTCCAGTCCTCACCTTGGTGTCCTCCCATCCTTATATAGATTTACATATGCATTTACATTTATAAACTCAAATGATTCTTCTTTTCTGTTGGAGAAATCCATTTTTTCCAAGAAACTTGAGGCCTTTATAAGTTCATTTAACAGAAACTCTTTTAAATGTTGAGTTTCTTTTTGCATATTTATCACAAGGTAATCAAATAGCTACTCACAAATTCCAGCCAAAAAAGAAAGCTGTGTCGCCCACAAGACTTTGTATCCTAATTTCTAGAGTTTAAAAAAAAAGTCTTGTCTCTCTCTACCATTATCACACAAACATGGCTAGATAGATCAGATCCACTTTATAATTCCCTAAGAATGGCGCAGACAAAAAGGATTATAGATATGTAAAAGGAAGATAAGACATGGGGCTGGGAGTTCAGTGAAGAGAGCTTGCTAGCATATACAAGATCACAAGATCCTGGGTCTTACCTTTGCACCAAAAAAAAAAGAAAGAAAGAAAGAAAGAAAGAAAGAAAGAAAGAAAGAAAGAGAGAGAGAGAGAGAGGGAGAGAGGGAGGGAGGGAGGGAGGGAGGGAGGGAGGGAGGGAGAGAGAGAGAGAGAGAGAGAGAGAGAGAGAGAGAGAAAGAAAGAAAGAAAGAAAAAAAGAAAGAAAAGAAAATATATTGAATGTGTCTAGATTGCTACCCATAGTGAATGATGGGAAATGTAGTACGAATGTGTGTACAGGGAGAAGGTTGTTACACAGTTGGTTGAATGCTAGTCTGTCATGCACAAAATCCTGGGGTCAGATCTCTAGTATCAAATAAAACCTTACACATTAGCACATGCCTGTAATCCCAAAACTGGGAAGGGGGATGCAGCAAGATCAAACACCCAAGAGCAATGTAGTGTCTGCTCAGCATCTCTTAAGTGCACAGGTCTGTGAGAACCACCTGTCCACACACAGCACAAGGCAGAGGTGTAGCAAGATGGTGGGCACCTCCAGTGAGCCATTTTCTGTTTTATTTTGAGACAGGCTCTCACTATGTAGCCTTGGCTAACCTGGAACTCAGAATGTAGACCAGGGTAGCCTCAAACTCAGAGATACTCTTTCCCCTGCCTCCCAAGTGCTGGAATGGAGTCATGGGCACCACACTGGCATCATCTATTTGTGTGTGTGTAATTATATATTTTATATTAATTAAAATGTTTCTCATTTTCCTTTCATCCCTACAAACCCTCCCATCTACCTCACCCTGTTCTCCTTCAGATTAATGGCCTCTTTTTTCACTAATTGTTGATGCATGTATATGTGTGTGTATACATATATATGGTACTGGTATGTGTGTTTTCAGGGATGACTTATTCTTAGTCTCCTTATTCTTTAAAATTTGAGACAGAGTTTTTCTGTGTAAAAAATCCTGGGTGTTCAGTAACTTGTTTTGCAGACCAGGCTGGTCTTGAACTCAGAGAGATCCAACTACCTCTGCTCCTGAGGGCTGGGATTAAAAGCATTTGCCACCTTCACCCGGCTATATCACCTATTTTTAAGGAAAACAAAAACCAAAAACTGAAGTGTGCCCTTATGTAATATTACAAAAGTCAGTCCACAGAAGCAGAAACTTTCCTATTCCCAATGTAACATTCTTCCCAACCAAAAAAAAAAAAAAACCTTGCTATTTATTCATTCAACAAAAATATAGCTTACTTGTTATTCTGTGTATGAAGCACTAACTAGAAAAAAAATAAACAAAAAACATAAGAATTTAGTGATTTTAAAAACTGTCTTTGAAATGCTTCTTGAAGAAAGCTGAAAGAATGGTTTTGAATACCATTCAGACTTAGCAATTAATTGTTGGAGGCACATAGAAATGAACTGCATAATTCTGTGTCATTGTACCAAATGGAAGCAACTTTAATATCTATAAAAGCAGAACAGGGAGTAAATGTCATAATAGTTATTGCTTAAAGTATTAAGTATAGAAGCAATTTCAAGTAATTGTTAATTATATATACTATAAAGGAAAATTCCTCCAGACATGTTAGTAAGTGAAAAAAGCTATGGAATAATGGCAATTCATAACGATTATATTAAGCATAATTTTACGGAAAAATGTGTATTTATAGATAGTGGCTATAGGTGGACACATACTTAGCAGAGGGCAGGGCTAAAATCCAACATAGACACCTGGATTCTGGGAGCTAGTGAAAAAGAATGTTATTCATATTTTTGAGGTCTCAATTTACCTGAAGAATATGTTAATTTATTTCTTATACAGTCAAAGCTTTGTTTTAAATATTTTATTTTTATTAGTATTTGTTCATTCAATATGTATGTAATATGTATGTGCACCATGTATATGCAGTGCTCACGGAGAAGACGTCAGATGCCCTGGAACTGGTGTGATAGATGGTGAGCAGCCATGTGGTTGCTGGGAATTGAACCCAGGTCTTCTGAAAGAGCAGTAAGTATTCTCTTTTTTTCTTTTCAAGACAATGCTTTTCTGTGTATTTCTGAATGTCCTGAAACTAGCTCTGCAGACCAATCTGGTCTTGAACTCACAAAGGTCTACCTGTCCTAGCCTTCTGAGTGCTGGGACTAAAGGTGTGCGCCACCACCGCCTGGCTGCAGTCAGTACTCTTGACCATTGAGCCATGTCTGCATCCCCTAGATTTTTAAAATATTTTAATAATTTAGCCAGATGTGCTCACACATACCTGTAATCTCAGTACTAGGCTGAGGCAAGAAAAATCACAAGTTTGAGACCAGACTGGACTATGTAGTACATTTAATGTCACCCTAGACTACGTAGCAAGCTGTAGGCCAGCCTGGGCTACATAATGGATAGTCCAGCCTAAGCTCATATCAAGACCCTCTCTCATGAAAAATTAAGTGCCTTTAATAAATTATCAAAGATTCTGACATACTAGTAGAATTTTTATACCTATAACTAAACAAGCAAGCAAAGCTGGTTGATAAATAAAAATGACTATCAAAATGGGAATATTTTATATTTTAGATCACATTAAAAATACTATTGTATTTTGCAGGCAAATGGATGGAACTAGAAAAAAACTATCCTGAGTGAGGTAACCCAGACCCAGAAAGACAAACATAATACCTACGCACTCATAAGTGGATATTAGACTTAAAGAAAAGGATAACAGGCTACAATGATAGCAGGCTACAATGCGTAATCTCTAAGAAACTAGGTAGAGGACCCTAAGAGGGACATGCATGGGTGCCCTGGAAAGGAGAAATAGATAAGATCTCCTGAGTAACTTGGGAGTGGGAGGGGAAGGGGAGGGGGAAGGAGAATATGACGGAATAGGATAGTTGAGTTGCGGGAAGGACAGAGAAGAGCAAAGAAAGAGATATCTTGATTGAGGGAGCCATTATGGGGTTAGGGAGAAACCTGGTGCTAGAGAAATGCCCAGGAATCCACAAGGATGACCCCAGCTAAGTCTTAGCAATAGTGGAGAGGGTGCTTGTACTAGCCTGTAATCAAATTGATGACCACCTTAATTGTCATCATAGAACCTTCATCTAGTAACTGATGGAAGCAGATGCATAGCTAAGCTATGTAATCAAATTGATGACCACCCTAATTGTCATCATAGAACCTTCATCAAGTAACTGATAGAAGCAGATCCATAGCTAAGCACTGAGCCGAGATCCTGGAGTTCAGTCAAAGAGAGGGAGAAGAGATTATATGAGCAAGGGGGTCAAGACCATGATGGGGAAACCCACAGGGACAACCAACCCAAGCTAGTGGGAGCTCACTGACTTAGACTGACAGCTGGGGAACCTGCATAGGACTGCCCTCAGAATGTGGGTGACAGTTCTGTGGCTTGGGCAGTCTGTGGGACCACTGGCAATGCAACCAGAATTTATCCCTAGAGCATGAATTGGTTTTTTGGAGCCCATTCCCTATGGAGGGGGGGATACCTTGCTTAGCCTTGATAGAGGTGGGAGGGACTTGGTCCTGCCTCAACTTGATATGTCAGACATTGTTGATTCCCCATGGGAGGCCTTACCCTTTCTGAGGAGTGCTAGGGGGAAAATCGGGGAGGCGGGGGAGAAGTGGCTGGAGAGGGAACTGTGGTTGGCACATAAATTGAAACAGAAACTTTTAAATAAAGAAAAAAGATACTATTTAATGAAATTACTCCTGGATTTCACTCTCACATCATGTTGATTTACTTAAATTTACTAAAAGAACATTTACAAGCCACAATGCCTCTGGCCACAGAAAGACAAGAGGACTGTGGGACACTCACTGTGGAGCACCAGGAACCACGTAGAACCTCCGCCCATTTCCAGAGTTTTCGAAGGGAACACAAGATGGCCAATGCATTGCTCTATGAGAAGCAAGAAATTTTACTTGGTAATTTATGTTTTAGTGAGACTATATTAAAATAAGGCTTTAGTGGAGATTTTCAGAGATATTTAGTTTCCTTCCTAAGACAATTAAGAGCTATAAGGTCCCTTTTTCCTGGACTCTCTAACAAAAGCAACTCTGACTCAGAAATCCTCGAGTTGATGGCTAGTTTCTAAATGAAGTATTTTTCTAAATGCCGGTTCTAAGAAGCTTAACTGTCTGAGATTATCTTAACTCTGATCCCGAGACTGTTGTATTTAAAATTCTGAGACAATCATCTCCACAAATGACCTGTCCCAGTGGAGAACATGGGATCAACGCAGGTCAAGCCCGCTGTGACTCAAGCATGTTCTTCGGGGATAGTCCCGTGGATCCTGACAATTACATGCGTGAGCAGATGGGGGCAGCCAAAAGTCAGTTGTCTTTTAATGCAGAGGGCCTTAGACAATTTATGAAGTAAGTTTGCCTTCCCTACTTGTGTTTGTTTGCACTGTCTCTAAAATAAGCCTGCTCTGCATTCTCAGGAGTGTTCAAAAGGGAGACAGGGATACACATGGTTTTAATAACGACCTACAATGTACGTAATCCACATAGGATAATAAAAGACCTTTTAGTCTGCTCAATTGTCTGTTAGATAAATATAAACTCCAGCCTGGTTTCCCTGGCCACTTAGCACACTTCTGGGGGCCTCGTTCCAGGTCAGCGGGTTGAGGCCCCAGGAATACACGCTCATTGTTAGCTCAGGTAAAACATTTTTTACAATCAATGAATCGTTAAGCTCAGTGAAGGTCACTCACACCCTTAACATTTTTCTTCACGATGTTCTTACACAGCCTGAGAAAGACAGGCAGGTGAGAATTCCATCTCTGCATGTCAAGGGAAATTACGAGCCCTCGATATCAAAGCCTCCAGCCATCTCTGACTGCCTGCCTTCCTCTGGGTCCTCTCTTCCCGATGTTTCCCCACCGCACTGAAATATTCAATATTTTCTATGAGAAACTGGTCAGATTCCTGCTCTCCTAGGAAATGGTGTGGACATATTGATTTCTTCAGTGAATGGTCTTTTCCATGTTAATCCTGTTACGCTGTGTTATATTTTTGAGACGGGGGGGGGGGGGTCTCATCTAACACAAGCAAGTCTCAAATTCACTAGGTAACCAAGCAGAGCCTTCAAATTCCTGATCCTCCAGCTCAGGCTCCCAAGTGTGGACCATGATTTTAGAGTTACACAAAACAAAGAGGCCGTGAGCCACCGTGAGCCACCGGGGCACAGTTCCATAATCTGCTTTCTTAATCTGTAGAGTTACACAAAACAAAGAGGCCGTGAGCCACCGTGAGCCACAGGGGCACAGTTCCATAATCTGCTTTCAAGGTAAAATCACAATAAAACTAAAGACACAGAAATCACTCCTGCCTTCCAACTTTACCTCCACTTCCAGTAAATGACAAAGGCTCAGAGTCAAACAGACTTGTCTACAGTAAGAGCTGGGTGAAAATCTAGCAGCCACCTAATTCAAAACACTCACTTCTATGTGGGGGAGCAGGGTGCAAAGGGAGCAAATGATCTGACTGTACTTCGTGGTTGAACTAGAACCCGGCCCTCGAGCCAAGCAGCAAGAGATGAACATTCAGACACTGTTTATAGCCGATTGAAAACCTTTATTCCAGCAGGCTGGGACCACACCCAAGTGTTGGAGCAGTGTGTGTGTGTGTGTGTGTGTGTGCCCTAAATGTAGTCCCTAGTTTCCAGAACACTGGGTTTTTCAGGGCAGAGACGTTGTTGAGGCATTTCAGTCGGCAGCTTGGGGTGTGGGTATGGGGTGCGCTTGGCAGAGTAAGCAGTTTAAAGCAAGCCATTTTAATGGAGGTTAAGATAAGTGGTTAGCTGGCTGGAGGGGGTTCAGCACACACAGGCAGCTAAGATGAACAAGGAGCTGGAGGAAGTTCCGCACAAACAAGCTGTTTTAACAAAGGCTAAGATAAGAGAGCTAGGAAGGCATCCCGACCTTTGGTTCCTTGAATAGAGTTGGCTAGTTTTCCCTGGGACTCCCCATCAAGGCGATCAGATTCTAGTAAAACCTGGAAAAGGATTCAGCAAGAACACAAGATGGAGGAAACTCTGCACTGTCTTTTCCTCTCACACCATTGATTTTTAAAAGAAAAAAAAATAGGATTAGACTATCTGGAGACTGTCTACAAAAATAAAACTTAAATAAATATTAAAATTAGAAAGTAGAGTGTCCTTTGGGAGTACACATATGTCAATGCAAATCTGAAAACATTGTAAGAACAATTTCAGGTGGACAGTATTTCAAACTTTCTTTCCTAACTACGAGCTTCTATTTATCTGGATGAACTCCTCTCTCATTTTTACCATATACTTGAAGTGCGTACGTGAAGCTGCAGAAGTATCATTTCTTGGGCTGTTTTTCTGGGCCCCTGAAGAGATCCCGCTGTGTGAAATACTTGAGCTAGAATATGATAATAAGGCGGGCGGACGGCTGCCAGCGGTAATATGGTTTCCATTAGCACATGGTCCACATTTATAGTTGAAAACTTTATTAGTTGGGTTACCATTGGATGCTCAGAAATACTTTCTGTTTGCAAGAAGAAAACACATTCGAGCAAGGTCAGTTGGAGAAAAGTGCGATATTTGCAGGCAATGCCAAGGATTGGGGCTTCGAGAGCCAAGTCAAATAAGGCACAATTAGATCTCTTTTGGCTTCCAGCCTCTCAGGATTCATAAATCCACATTTTAGCAGACTCGGGGAGCGAGCTTCGTCTTCATCACATCTTGTTTCCGTTGGCCCATCTGCACAGCCCAGACTCTCTCCTGAAGGGCACTTTCAGCAAATATCGTACGTCCGGGATCTTGATAACCCTTTTCCCAAGCTGGGTTTTCCTTTTTCTTTGTCAATGTTTTTGAACAGAGATCATATTTTATTTTGTTTACAAAAATAAAGGGTAAGAATGTATTTATCTACATGGCCATGTGAAGAAAACAGACGTCAAAAGCAGTAATTTTAGAAAAATATCGTCTCAACCAGCTCTAAAGCTGCCAGGCTCATTTACCAAAAATGGACACTGGTTACTAAGTCTCTGATGTCCTGATACACAGTGTGGTCTCAAAAATAGAGGAAAAAAATTTAAGAGAAAGAAATCTGATGTACCAAAACGTACCTTTACACATGTAAAATTTTAGGCCAAGAGTTTACATTTCATCATTGCTAGATGCTAATGACGAGAAGACGGAACACATTCCCACATTTCAGAGGACCTGCACTTGCCTGGAATCCCTTCTTCATATACTCATGCCTCACCCACCTAGCCATTACCTTCTCATGCATTCCCAACCCTGGTACCTCTGAGTACTGAGTTTTTTGGCTCTTAAATTGCAACAAATTCCATGAGGACAGCACAGTTTTCAGATGACTACAGACTCACTCATTCCTAGGGAACAGACGGATCTGAGTTTTGGTGGCAGACGGTCATCTCTACTGGTTGTTTTATCTGCTCCATGCTAAGTCCCATTTCTTATGTCACAGTAAACCTAGCTAGGCTGGGAAAGTTGCCTTTGCTTTGTAATTGAGAAATCGCAAGAGACTTACTAGAATTCTCTGTGTCTTGATTTCTCCTTAGTTCAATCAGGATAGATAGTAATCTTTATTATTCAAAACTAATATGAAAAGATGCGTATGTGGTATGCATCATGCAGTTCCTGGTACATAATAGAGTAATGATAATCATCATAATAACTTCTTCTCTGTCTCTGTCTCTCTCTGTCTCTCTCTGTCTCTCTCTCTCTCTCTCTCTCTCTCTCTCTCTCTCTCTCTCTCTCTCTCTCTCTCTCTCTCTCTCTGTATCAGGGAGAAAATCCAGGACCTTGTAGGCTAGACAAGTGCTCTATTAACAAGTAAGCTACATTCCCAGTGTGGTAGATTGTTTTTATGTTAATCTGTCACAAGTCAAAATCATCAGAGAGGAGGGAACCTCAATTAAGTAAAGGCCTCCATGAGGTCAGGCTGTAGGTAAGCCTGTAGGGCATTCTCTTATTTTAGTAATTGATGAGGGAGGGCTCGACCCATTGTGGGTGGTACCACCCCTGATCTCTATTAGAAAGCTGGCTGATCAAGCCAGTAAGCAGCAGTCTTCCATGGCCTCTGCAGCAGCTCCTGCCTCCAGGTTCCTCTCTCACCAAGTTCCACTTGGGTTCCGGAACAGCTCTGAAAGACAATGGAAAGGGGTGGTTAGTGCCTGTAATTATCTAGGAGATGTCTCAGGTGACCTATGAGGGATTGTTTACATTAGGCTAACTTCTGGGCATGCCAAGCTTGTGTGTTAACTCAGGTGGGAAGACCCACCATTAAGAAGGGTGGTGCCATTCCCTGGACTTTGGTAATGGGCTGCATAAAAAAGAAATAGCCAGCTAAGTCTGAGCATTCATCTTTCTCTGTCTTCTGATTATAGATATAATATGACCAGCTGCCTCAAATGCTTGGCCATGATGGACTATTCCCTGAGCAGCACACCAACTGGTTAGCCAATACCAAGTGGTCAATCTTGAAAGCATATTCCTACAAGTACCATTGTGCTGGCCAGTTTTGTGTCAACTTGACATGAGCTAGAATCATTTGGGAAGAGAGAACCTCAACTGAGAAAATGCCTCCATCCATTTGGCCTCCGATAGTACATTTTCTTGATTGATGATTGACATAGAAGGACCTAACTCACTGTGGATAAGTCCATCCCTGGGCTGGTGGTCCTAGGTTCCATAAGACAGGCTGAGCAAGCCATGAGAAACAATCCAGTAAGCAGCGCTACTCCATGGTCTCTGCATCGGTTCCTGTTTCTAGGCTCCCTCCTTAAGTTCCTGCCCTGACTTCCCTTCCCTAGATAATGGACTACAAGTTGTAAGCTAAAACGAACACTTCCCTCCCTAAGTTGTTTATGGTCAGTGCTTTATCACACTAAAAACTCTAAGACAAACATTATGTGGATTGAACAAGTTGTATTTATATATTCAGGAATATATGTGTGTATATGTGTATATGTATACAGATATATGTATAGATATTATTAAACTCACCTGCTAAGAATAAGATCAATACCATAATTTTGAGCCAAATTTGAAGCCAGCTTTAATTAAATATTGGCCAGGATGATGAACTCTGGCCAGTTCCATTCCTGGGTTCCCAGAAAATAGCCATGAGTCATGTTTTGCAGAGGCTTAAAAAGACTTTAAAACCATAAGCCATCCAGCACGTTCAAACAAGGGCAACCATATATCCTGACGTATTTCCTGCCTGTGTTCTCCCACCCACAAGTAATCAACCACGTCCAGTACAGTTGGATCAAGCAAATTTGTTTGGGGAACAAGCACAAACCTTGTTATCTTTCATAAACAATAGACTCCAGCTTTTCAGGAATTATCTGTCCTTGGGCAAGGGGCTTACAGGTTAGAGGTATTTTTTATCTCATGGATCTCTTAGGCACAATAATGAAAATGTAAAACATAACTTTTGACTCTCACAATATACACATAGATCTAAAAACAATTTTCAAAGAGTACAGGCCATACATTTGAAAGAGAGCAAGATGGTCACCTGAAGAGATCTGGAGATGGGGAAGTGGTGTAATTGTGTGGTAATATTAAAAAGATATTTTACAATAAAGAAAAGTTTCTTTAAGTTACTATTTTTGAGTCTATTCGCTGTTTGTGTGCATGATATGGGGCATGATCACGAGTGCCATGATGTTTGTGCGAAGGTCCAAGGACAACTTTCAAGTCTTAATAACTCTCTTGTTCCACCACTGGGAGTCAGACTTTGATCTGCAGGCTTGACTGCAAACCACTTTTACCACCTTCCTTATCTCTTTATCACCCTCCACTTCCCTTCTGTTGTATTTGGGGTATTAATCTCAGCAACAGGAAGTTAACTCAGACAAGGCAAAGATAAGAGAAGACCTTCAGAATCTCAAGAATGGGGATTGAATGGAGTGTTACAAGGACTAAGTTGAGCATGGACTTGGGGACTAGAAATCCAGAGAGTCACAAATGTCCTAGTGCCTGAGAGTGAGGAGGGAAGCCAGCACCAAAAGCCATCACCACAGCACCGGTAGGAAGTCATACCAAGGCAGCAGACACCTCTCTCATGCTCCAAACCCTATGTGCCACCGAGAGGAAAGATGGATGAGCAACAACAGCACCCACCCAGTCTTTGGCTCCCTCAGAACAGACACCGTCCGCTTCTTCCTCCAACCTGGACAGAGAATGCTCAGGAAATCTCTGTTGAATCAAGGTCTTGAGTAACTATTTACTTCAGTGTCAAAGTGAAATGGCACAAAGAACATCCCGACACAACCCCCCACAGCTTAACTAATTCACAGACAAACAGAAGCAGCTGTGAGAAAGGAGAAACGCCATGGGAGCAAATGTGATCACCAGGCCAAGACAGCCAGAAATTAAGAGGACCTGTGAAGTTCAGCAGATAGTCTAAGTAGCTTGAGCCACTAGAGGGAGTATGTCTAGGTTCAAATAAAATAGGATAAAAATTGCACTCGAATGTTTAATTAACAGCCATAAGGCTTATGCCCAGGTATAATTCTTTCTCTTTTCAAAATACAAATAATTCAAAAAGACAAAGTCCGTGAAAACTATGCAACACCAAATTATTTCTCATGACACAAAGACAAAATCAAATATTGATTTGTGAAGGCACTGTGAATTTCACTTTTTTTAGTATTTGTTATGACTCTATGTATATGTATTTTTTTGTTTGTTTGTTTTTCGAGACAGGGTTTCTCTGTGTAGCTTTGGAGCCTGTTCTGGAACTCCCTCTGCAGACCAGACTGGCCTTGAACTCACAGGGATCCGCCTGCCTCTGCCTCCTGAGTGCTGGGATTAAAGGCGTGCACCACTACTGCCTCGCCACGTATATGTATTTTGTGTGTATTATGTTGTGTGTATGGGTGCAGGCACCACAGTGTTCGTGTGAAGTCAGAGGACAACTTTCAGGGTCGGTTTCTCCTTCCACCATGGGATCCAGAGAACTCAGTTCACAGCAAATGATTTTACACACTGAGCCATCTTGCCAGTCCCTGAGAATATTTTCCCCTAAATCCATTTATTCATTCACCTATTTATTTGGTGACTGTATATGTGTGTTTGAAGATTCAAAGACAACTTTTGGGAGTCAGGTCTCGCCATGTGGGTCCAGAAACCAAACTCAGGCCCTCAGGCCTAGCAGCATCACCTTAATCTGCTACCCTCCTCATGCCCACCCACAACTTGAGCTCTTCTGAAACTAAGACAGGGGCCTAGAGAGATAGTTCAGTGATCTAGAGCACTGGATGCTCTTCCAGAGAACCCAGGTTTGATTCCCAGCACCCACATGGCAGCTTACAACTGCCTGTAACTCCAGTTCCACGGGATCTGTCACCTCCTTCTGTACTCCATGCACAAGGGGCATGCAAATGGTAAACAGGCAAATGTGCAAGCAAAACACCTAAGATACATTAAAAACTAAAGTGTTAAGAATTGGGAGCCTTGGGAGTCAGCTGGTGGTGGCACACATCTTTAATCACAGCACTCTGGAGGCAGAGGCAGACACATCTCTGTGAGTTCGAGGCCAGCCTGGTCTACAAGGTGAGTTCCAGGACAGCCAAGGCTACACAGAGAAACCCTGTCTCAAAAAAGAAAAATAAAAAACAAAAAAGATTTTTCAGTCTTGGGACTGGAGAGATGGCTCAGCAGCTGACTGCTCCTTTTTGTTTTTTAACCTTACCTTCTTTTTGGATTGGGGTATATAAGAACTTTGAACATTTGTATTTATTTATTTATTTACTTACTTACTTACTTATTCTGGTTTTTTTCAAGACAGAGTTTCTCTGGCAAACAGTCCTGGACGTCCTGGAACTCACTTTGTAGACCAGGCTGGCCTTGAACACAGTAATCCGCCTGCCTCTGCCTCTTGAGTGTGGGGATTAAAGGTGTGCACCACCACCGCCCTGCTGAACTTTGAATAATAAATTTGAGGCAGATCACAGTATTCACTGGAAGTACTTCCGATTTTATCTGTCATCTCTTGTTTATTTCTTTCCCCAGTCCACACTCCCCTTTTCTGGAATGTTTGGACCTGACAAGCTGGACCTAGCAAGCCAGACCCGACAGCAGAAGGCAACCAGTGACAACCTCTGGCCTCTACATTCATGTACACACATGCATGCATATGCATTGGCATGCATGCATGCACACAAACACACACACGTGCACATGAGTTCAAGACCAAAAATTACTTTAAAAATGAGTTCCCGTCTCAAAAACCCAAGGAGTTTGTTTGTAGCTCAGTGGTAGAGTACTTGCCTAGTATATACAAGGTCTGCCTTGGGTTTGACCCCATGTACAACAAATAAATGTTTGCTAGCATTTCATCTCTAAGAACACAAATTGTTTTCTTTGGTTGAGTGGGTTGGGTTGGGTATTCTCACTGATGCAATTCAAGGGATTAGAACGATGCCTAGCAACTAGAGGCTGCCTCTGTTTATCAGTGATGGTACTGAGCCTTTTGCTCACAGACATGGGCATTTGAAATTCCCACTCTACAGCAAGTTTGTTCTCCCTGAATGAATTTCTCTTAGTAGAGAAACACTCTTTTGGACACTGCTCAGCTGGGTGTAGTGGCACATGCCACAACCAGGGAGGGTGAGGGTGGCCTTTTTATTTTAAGTTTTTTGCTTATGGACATCTAATTGTTATAGTAGTATTAGTTGACAATTAATTGTATTTATACCCTAGTTTTAAAAAATAGATGGATCGTGTATCTATAGATATGTTTCTAGACTCTATTCTACTTTATTAATCTACTTTCTTAAGCATTTTAGTACAGTAATATCTAAATGTTTCATATGTTTTAGAAATATTTTAAGTAGCATGCATTAACTATATATAAAACAATGGGTTTCTTTATGATATTTTCATGTATGTGATGCACCTTTTAATAATTTTTTGAGACAGGGTCTCTCTATGTAGCCCCAGTTGTTCTAGAACTTGTTGTGTAAACCAGGCTGGCCTTAAACTCACAGGGATCTTCCTGTATAAGGCGGTTCTCTATATTGGGTTTCATGGTCTAAATTAGTGAGGATGACTGACCAGGTCTCTTCCTCAAGAGGGCACCAGATCTCATTACAGATAATTGTTGAGCCACCATGTGGTTGCTGGAAATTAAACTCAGTACCTTTGGAAGAGCAGGCAATGCTCTTAACCACTGAACCATCTCTCCTAGTCTTATTCACTGCCATTGTCTTCTCTTGTCCACTTCCTACTCATGTTGACCCCCTTCCTCTTCCCAACTAGCCCATCTTCTATTTTCTTCTTCCTCTTTTTCTCCTCCTCCTCCTCCTCCTCCTCTTCCTCTTCTTCTTCTCTTCTTCTTGGAAGAACAATTGAATATAATATAGGTGAATACATGAGGTGTCAGTACAGACACATGGGCATCTTGCCAGTGGTTACTCCCTCCTGTAGCAACCATTAACAATCAATACAACCTCAAGGACTGGTGAAGTCTCTTGAGCCCTTCCCCCTTCTATAATGGAATGATGATAGGTCCAGTCTTGTGCAGGTAATCAGTGATGCCGTTGTTGTGGAGGATTACCAGAGAAGACTGCTCAGACATAGGTTAAGCCAATACAAAGTCTGTATTAGCAGACTGGCAACTACACTGGATGTTTGAGATCCCAGTGTAGCACAGAGACTTTCTTGGAGTGAGCTATTAAGCATGAAAACCACATTCTGGGTTGGCATACTTCAGTTAACAAGAACAGTTAGCCAGAAACAGAACTACAGAAGCCAAAAATCAAGGTTAGTACACTTAGAGACTTTTCCAGAACTAGGAACTTTGATTAATGAGGTCTCTGTTTTCATTTTGGCAGGTGATACTACCTACATGCTGAGTTTTATGGCCTGAAAGGTACTTCTTCTATCATGGAGTAAGTTGTGCTAAGGCGGGGGGAGGGGGGAAAGGTGGAGAGCAGTGACTACTAATGTCTGAAGTCCTGTTACGACTGTGAGTTCAAGAGTGTTCAAAAACCATGACCACAAGACAGTCCACATCTCTCCTATTCCCCAGAGGCCACTACATTTTTCTCCACCACCCCCCCCCCTTCATAATGTTCTCTGAGCTTTGGAGGGACTGATCTGGCTGTCCCATCTAGGACAGAACACCCAGAAGTCACTTATTCTCCCAACATTAGACCAGTTCTGAGTCTCTATAGTTACCTCTTCCCACTGAAAACATGAAGCCTCTCTGACCATAGCTGACATCAACACTAATATATGACCATAAACAGTTATTTAGGGATTGATGGGCTTATCATGTCCATACAAAACAAGAGCAGTAACTTCCCCACTAGAGTATATGATTTCTTTAGCCACCAACTTTTGCCTGGGTTTATGGTACCACAGGATGATGTCATTTGGCCACCTCTATTTTTTTTCTTTTTTCTTTTTTTTTTTTTTTTTTGACAAGGTTGCTCTGTGTAGCCCTGGCTGTCCTGGAACTCACTTTGTAGACCAGACTGGCCTCAAACTCGCAGAGATCTGCCTGCCTCAGCCTCCTGAGTGCTGGGATTCAAGGTGTGCATTAACTACTGCCCTGCAGGCCACCTCTATTTTCAAGCAAGCATAAAGCATTAGACTTAGTGAGCGAATCACCAACACAGTACAAGTGGAAATGGCCACACTTATGTTAGACATCTACAGGAGTATATGTCTTCTACTTGCAGGATTTGATGACCATTCATTGGGCTAGCCTCAACAAAACAGTAGGTCCCTACGTGAGGAGGAAGGAAAAGACTCCTGGTGTGTAAACAATGAGCAGCATTTACTGAAGCTAATTTCCATCAATGCATTCAGTCTTTCCTCTCTTGAAGTTACCAAACAGGTTCTTAAATACGCCAGATAATTCAGCGCTGATTCCTGCCTCTGATGGGCAAGGAAGGAATCAAATTCTTAGCAGCCAAGCCCTTCTCTGATTAGTTTGGCCTGAGGAAATCCTGATCGTACCTTCAACATTAATCCTAAAGTGAACAACTTATCCTGATAACAATATTGCAATGTTGCTGGCACGTATCCCTTAGGAAGAAACTGGAAATCACAGTTTACCTCACTCACGTAAAACCATGAGCATAGCTCATATAGCAGCACCACAAAAAAAAAAAAAAAAAAAAAAAAAAAAAAGCAGGCAGAGAGGCATGTGCCTGTAATGCCAGCTCTAGGGATATTTAAATTTTGTCAGTTCTGTTTTTCCAGAGAACCCTAGGCTAGTCCGTAAACCACAATCCTCCTGCCTCAGCTTACCAAGTCGTAAAATTACAGGTCTGTGCCACTATGCCCAGCATGAATGTCTGAATTTTGGCTTATCTGATATCTCTTCATGATTATATTTATATTATACATTTTTAGGCAAAGATACCATGGAAGTTATGCTGTGCCTCTCCAGTACATCTTATCTGAAGGAGTGTTATTTCAGCGTCCTCGGGTTTGATGATATCTTTGGTTTCTGGGTTAAGGTCGGATCTACAAAGTCTTCCCGTAATTCTTCACTCTAACTCCTGAGTACTTCCTAGAAGAGATGTTGAATCTCGGCAAATATTCTCTGCCTCATCAAACTTTCATCTGTAAATTTTAAATATCCATTAATGATTTTATGATAGGTACTTGGTGAGGTGTTTATCAAATGATTTTATATTTCCGTTGTTGCTTTAATATTTATTCATTATAAATTTACACATAAAAAGAGCCATCTACTCCCCCCACTACTTTTTTATTTCTTATTTATATCAAGATGGGGGCATGGTGTATGTGATGGCTGATGACAGGTATGTACTACTGTGGCTGGTTCCTGCAGAAGTGGGGCTGGAATCCAGGGCTTCCTGCACACTAGGTGCTCTATCAACCTGAGCCGCATTCCCAACTCATGACTAGTCATTTTCTCCCATAGGTTAAAATTAATTACTTAATGCTTTTTCTTCTATTCTCTATTGTATAAACACTCCTTCCAGTTAGCTCCCCCATGCCCACTTTTTGAGACAAGGTCTCACTACACAATGTACCCCAGACTGGCTTTGAACTTCTCAGCCCCTCTTTTGCCTGGATTTCAGGTACACACCACCAGACCAGACTCCCATGTCCCTGCAACATGACTTCAGATCCCCCTGAAGCCTCCTTTACTTCCTAGAACTCCAAGATAGTTCAACCCCTCTAGCGCTTTTCTTGCCCATGCCATAGTGTCAGGTTAAGAAGCAATCTCTGGGCTGGAGAGATGGCTCAAGGGTTCCAAAGGTCCTGAGTTCAATTTCCAGCAACCACATGGTGGCTCACAACCATCTATTATGAGATCCGGTGCCCTTTTCTGACATGTAAGTATATATGCAGAGCACTTGTATATAAAATATATATAAATAGATAAACAAATAATAAATAAAGCAAACTTAACAAAGAAAGAAGAAACATTTTCTAATTGTTTATATTGGGAAAGAGATAAGTAGAACACTTCTTTTTTTTCTTTTTCTTTTCTTTTTTTTTTTTTTTTTTTTTGAGGCAGGGTTTCCCTGTAGTTTCTAGAGCCTGTCCTGGAACTAGCTCTTGTAGACCAGGCTGGCCTCGAACTCAGAGATCCTCCTGCCTCTCGAGTGCTGGGATTAAAGGCGTGCGCCACCGCCGCCCGGCTAGTAGAACACTTCTAACTCTACACTCAGAAGGGTTTTTTCTCAGAATTTTTAAGTCCTTCTCTGATACTAACATATAGAGATATTTGCCAGAAAGTAAGTTACATAGAAAACAAGTTAAGTTATAAGGGACCATTTTTGTTTGTTTGTTTTTTGTTTTTCAAGACAAGGTTTCTCTGTGGATTTGGAGTCTGTCCTGGAATTAGCTCTTGTAGACCAGGCTGACCTTAAACTCATAGAGTCCACCTGCCTCTGCCTCCCGAGTGCTGGGATTAAAGGCGTGCGCCACAACCGCCCAGCCTAAGGGACCATTTTTAAACGTCAGCTGAATCAAACTTAATTGTAATCTCTCCGGCTAACTTTTGGCCTCCTTGTTATTACAGTGCTCCATACAGCATGAAATGCAGTTCCCTTGATGACCAAAGGACTTCTCCCATTTCAGCAAAATAAGTTATGCGACTTTGGTAAAGAGTGAAAAAAGCCCTTTCTTTCCCTTTCCTTTCCTTTCTTTCCTTTACTTCCCTTTCTTTCCCTATCCTTTCCATGTCTTTTCTTTCTTTCTAAGCTACTCTTTTTTTAGTAGATTTATTCCTTTTATTTTATGAGTAGTTTGCCTACATGTATGTATGTATGTGTAGCGAGGAGCTGTGGGCTGCGTTCCCGCCGCCTTGCTTTCGGCCTCCTGACTAGCTTATGCCCCAAAATAATTACACAGAAACTGTATTCTTTTAAACACTGCCTGGCCCATTATTTTCATCCTCTTACTCACATCTTGACTAACCCATATCTAATAATCTGTGTAACACCACGAATGGTGTCTTACCGGGAAAGATTCAGCACATCTGACCTGGTGGCTGGCTTCATCGCATCTCTCTCCATGAGAAGAGGCACGGCAGTCTGCCCCAGAAAGCAGAGGCATGGCAATTTATTAACTTCCCTTCCCAGCATTCTGTTCTGTCTACTCCACCCACCTAAGGGCTGGCCAGTCAAATGAGCCAGGCAGTTTTTTTATTAGCCAATGAAATCAACTCAAACAGAAGACTCTCCCACATCATGTATGTATGTATGCATGTTATCCATGTGCATGCTTGGTGCACACAAAGGTCCGAAGAAGGCGCTGGATCCCCTGGAACTGAAGTTACAGATGGTTGTGAACTTCTGTGTGGATGCTGAGAATTGAATTCAAGTCCTTTGCAAAAGCAAGAAAGGTTAGCCACTGAGTCATTGAGCAAACCCCCACCCACCCACCAAAGTCCTTTCTTTATGAGATCTTCAACATCTAGGAAGTTCCAAAGAGCTAGTTCAATCTCTGGTCTGACTTCTGGGGAAATAAAATATTTTAGCCTCATTAAGGAAAATGAGAAGCAATACAAGATTTTGCTATAGCCAGGCAATTATGGCGCATGCCTTTAATCCCAGCACTCAGTAGTCAAGGGCAGGAGGATCTCTGTGAGTTCAAGGCCAGCATAGTCTACAGAGCAAGTTTCAGGACAGGCTCCAAAGTTCCACTGCCTGCTATTCCAAAGACCCTGAGTTCAATTCCCAGCAACCACGTGATGGCTCACAACCATCTATAATGAGATCTTGTGCCCTTTTCTGGCCTGCAGGTGTACATACAGGCAGAACACTGTATATATAATAAATAAATCTTAAAGAAAACATATTGCTATAGGTTATAGACATCAGACTCCATAGAGTCCTCAGCGAAGACTGATAGTCCATTCTCTTCTTTATAAATGAGCAAAGCCCTCACATTTCAGATGGGCATATAGCACCCAGAGTAAGGATGCTTTCCAAGTTCCACTAAACATACATGTGACAGTATGGTCAAGTTTTGGTAAATGGTTATGAATGAAAATGATATGATTCTCCAGTTACTTTGTTAAAGTAGGAGGTCCTTTTCACCACTTCCTTTTTCCTCTCCTCCCTAATGCCAGTGCTATGAACAGTCTTACAAGAGCCAGAGTGGCCATCTTAGCCAGAAACAAAGCAGTCACATGCTAACTAGGTCACATGGTAAAGGCAGTGAGACAGAAGGGACCTGACCCTTGCCATCATGAAGCTGCCACTTTAGATAAAGTCAGTTAACCTTTACCTCAAAGCCTAAGGCGTCAGTTTGTTTAGTTTTTCCTAAGCCATTGTTAGCTGGGGATCTTTGTTAAACGGGAAGCCAGTAACTCTTATTTTTTCCCTTCAGAAATCTTAGTTAAACTGTGAGCAGCTGCAGTTGGAAGGCAAGCCATAAACTGTCCAAGCCTGCAACCAAGGAAACAAACTGGAAAAAAATCATTCTGTAGGGTGTTTCTTGACATCGGAGGGAAAGCCCCACAGAAGAGATGAAGTTAGAGATAACTACAAAGAGAGAGGTCGGTGCTTTTAAAAGATGCTGTCCCGTTTGAAAGCTACATGGAGCATTAAATATAGTGATCTGAATACTCAAAGGATTGGAAAACACAGTCCTTCTACAGCATACACTGAAATAAGAGCTAGTTCGTGGGTTATAGCTCTCAGGAAAATGAGGAAAATACGGGAAAACGAGAATGGAGCCCCCATGTCCCTCTTAAGCACTTCTGTTGAAGATGCCCCTGAGAGACAACGTGAACTAATCCAACCCCAGTATCAGACTACAGCTGTGGTCTGCCCTCTCGAACTATTATTTCTAGTTTTAAGATTAATTAATTAATTAATAATTTATTATTTATGTGTATGCATAGGGGTGGGGCTTGTGGGGGTCAGAAGAGGGTGTCAGAACCCCTGAACCTGAAGTCACAAGCAGTTGTAATCACATGATGTGGGTGCTGAGATCTAAAACTCTTCATTGGTGAGTCATCTCTCCAGCCCCACCCATGATTTCAAATGGTGTCAAGACTGAGAGGCATATGTCAGTTTGAATGTAATGTAAATACAGGCTCTTGTATTTGAACCCTTGGTCCCCAGCTGACTATGCTGTTTAGAGAGAACCTTTAGGAACTGCAAAAGGCTTTGGGGTTATAGCCTGACCCTACTTCCAGCCTGAGCTCTCTGCTTCCTTGTTGGCTGCCAAGATGTAAGCCAGCTTCAGTCACATACCTGCCACTACAGCCATGAGCCCTGCCGTGCCTTCTGGCTACAGAACTGTGAACTAAAATATCTCCTTCCTCTCTCAAGGTGCCAACATCAGGTGTCTGTCCCAGCTGGTAAACAACACAAGGCAAATGGCAGATTCTAGAGGTCAGCGGACAGCAGATCCGATATGTCAGTTACAAATCCTGCAGCTGAGGGAGCTCTATGTTTTGGGGTTGTCTGCCAGAAACTGATTTGAAATAAGCAAAGCAGAGAAGTAACTTGGGAGAGTGTGGGGATAGGATACCTACAAGGAAATCAGCCTTCTCCTGTGTTCCCCCAGGAAACACTCAAAAGCTGTATAAAGCAAGAGTTGTTTAACCTAGGAATTATTTGTAAATTATGAAAAGAAAAAGACCCTGGGATGTATATACTAACCTTTCACTCAACCAGGAACAGTGGAGCACCTTTCTTCCCCTTAAGGTCCCTGGGGAGGAAGGAGAAACACCCCTGAAGCTAGAATATAAACGCTGCCTAGGGGAAATGACACCACCATCCTAGGATGTCCCAGTCTGGAGTAAGCCAGGCAAGGCATACCCCAGAACCCCTATTCTCCCGCTTCCTCTGGGTCCTACCACTGGTTGGACCCTGTTGAAGACCAGAGGACAGTGGAACACTTACAAACCAAGATAGGTCCATCTCCCAGAAGAAGAAAGAATGCAAGAAGGGAGAAATTGGTCATCTAAGGGAGCAAATATTCCAAACATCTTTATTCCTGCCCAGCAGGAAAATGGGCTGCAAAGCTAGCAAACCTCCAAAAACAGCCTAATCCCCAGTATGGGCTCCAGGCAGGGTCACTAAAGACAACTGTCAAGTGTTCCCCTTGAAAGTTGTGTAAGATGCCACCCAGTAAAAACCAGGAAAGAATGGAATGCTCTCCTAGAGAAGAAGGTCTGGCAGTCCCTGCTCTTCTGACCTGGGAATGCCTCTCTCTCTGTTCTTCCAAATGAGAGTCTTAACTGTGCTTATTACACCGTGGGAGAGAGATAAGTTGCCTTGCAGTTCATAGGTTGCTGAGTCACAAGGAAGCATATCCAGACACAAGAGGATTACACTTCACCCAGGGATCCAGGACCTTGCTCAGAGATGCCATGATTAGATAAGCTGAGTTATCTGCTTTGGGATAGCAAGGGAAATAAATATGCTTCGTTTGTGAGATAAAGTCCGGGCACAGATATTTAGGTGTTCAAAGACTGTGGCAGAGGCAGTTAATTGTCCTCTGATATCTGATCTCCCCATCTTCCTTCAGAGATAGAGTCCCTAAATTATAACCAAACACATGGCCGTGGTCTGCAGGCAGTTACGGCTCTTTGACTAAAATCCGTCAAGAGCAAACGAGCAGAAGTGATATTGAAATTCATTCCTTTGTCCTTAAAGAAACAAAAGTAGTCTCTTTTTTTTTATTTCATGACATTCTTGCTGGTGGTTAAGATGGAATGTTATGTAGTAGTGAGAGCAGCCATCTTGTCTGTGAATTAAAGACACGTGTGAAAACAGCTTAGCAGTGAAGCACATGAAATGTAGGCCCAGCATTGTGAAAGCGGCATGGCTTCTTTGAACAACTCCTCCTCCTCCTCCTCCTCCTCCTCCTCCTCCTCCTCCTCCTCCTCCTCCTCCCTCTTCTCCTTCTCCTCCTCCTCCTCCTCTTCCTCCTCATCCTTCTCCTCCTCCTCCTCCTCCTCCTCCTCCTCCTCCTCCTCCCTCTCCTCCTCCTCCTCCTCCTCCTCCTCCTCCTCATCCTCATCCTTCTTCTCCTCCTCCTCCTCCTCCTCCTCCTCCTCCCTCTCCTCCTCATCCTCCTCCTCCTCCTCATCCTCCTCATCCTTCTTCTTCTCCTCCTCCTCCTCCTCCTCCTTCTCCTCCTTCTCCTCCTCCTCCTCCTCCTCCTTCTCCTCCTCCTCCTCTTCCTCCTCTTCCTCCTCCTCCTCCTCTTCCTCCTCCTTCTCCTCCTCCTTCTTCATGTGTTTTTGTTTTTCGAGACAGGGTTTAGCAGTTGCTATGGAGCCAGTCGTGGGACCCCCTCTGTAGACCAGGCTGGCCTCAAACTCAGAGTTCTGCCTCCCTCTGCCTCCCAAGTGCTGGGATTAAAGGCGTGCGGCACCACCGCCCGGCTTGAACTGCTTCTTAGATCAGCCATGCTTCTTGTTGAGAGGAAATAACATAAGGCAAGGGGACTAATATTACCTCACAGTGTCAGAGGTTTCAGTCCATAGTGCCTGGCTCTTGATGCTAGGCCCACGGTGGTGGGAGTGTGTGACGTAGGTGTCTCACCTCATGCCGGACAGAGCAGAAGGGACTAAGCACCTGGGTATAATCTTCAAAGTCATGCCTTCAATGATATGCTTTCTCAAGCTAGGCCCTACCTCCTTAAAACTTCCACAGCCTCCAAAAGCAGCACTACTGGCTGGGAACAAAGTCCTCAGCACGTGAGCCTATGGGGAGCATTTTATACTCAGACCGCGAGCTGGTGATATTTGAAAGTAGTCAGAGGTCTCATTATATTAGAGATGTTACAGAAACCAACATTCTAACTCAACTAATGTTTAAACAAAAATACCAACAAAGAGAACAACAGGAGTGCAGTTGGCTGGAGATTTTAAAGAAAGCCTCGTGAGCCCCCCTCCCCCCAACCCTGTCCGTCGCCACCCCCTGCTTCCCTTTAAGGCCCCGCCCCTTCTCTCACAGGCTTGCCCAGAACAGCCTCTGCATTCTAAACCCCTCTTGATGAATGATACACATATACATCAGCCCAAGACCCTAGACTCTTCCCCATCACAAGAGTCTATGAAAACTGCCTAGCATTCCCTCCAGACACCAGGATCTCTTTCCCTTCCCCAAGCTAGGGCAGTCCTGTGTACAAAGCAACAGACAAACTAGGGAACAGCAAGGCCTGAAATCAAGAATGACTTAGGCAAAGCCAAGCATAGTATCCTACACCTTTGATCCCAGCACTCAGGAGGCAGAGGCAGGCAGATCTCTGTGAGTTTGAGGCCAGACTGGCCTACAGAGTGAGTTCCAAAACTACCAGGGCTACCCAGAGAACCCCTGCCTCGAATAAATAAAAAACAAACAACAAATAAATAAATAAGACAAAGGCAGGTGGGAAAATATATTTAGAGATAGAGAAACACTTCATGAGACTAGAGATTACAGCGTGAGGCCTAAAGTCAGGGAACTGCCTCCAAAATGACTAAAACCAGAGGGAGAAGAATGGCCAGGGGAACTGGGAACAAGATATTGGTGGCAGCTGATTCAGAGAGTTGAGCCACGTGTTGTGTGATTGAATACAGATTGAGTGAGGGAGAAAGTACAACTTTTAAAACTTTTAAAGTGACAGTGTACTGACATGGGATTCCCCTCTGTATACAGTGAATATGTTTTATTGGTCAATAAAGAAGCTGTTTTGGCCTATGGCAGGGCGGAAGTGTATAGTCAAGCTGGAAGAGATATAGATTGAGAGTAGGTGGAGTCAGAGAGACTCCATATAGCTGCCGACGGAGGAGGCAAGAACCTTCCTTACCGGTAAACCGCGGGCCTCATGGTAAAACACAAATTAATAGAAATGGGTTAGTTTAAAATATAAGAGTCTATGAATAAGAAGTCTGAGCTGATAGGCCAAACAGCGTTGTAATTAATATATTTTCTGTGTGATTATATGGATCAGGACAGCCGGGAAACGAACGAGCAGTCTCCACTTACAAAACAAGTGCCTTTTACAAGTTGCTCATTAGTACTTTCCTGAGCCCCCTATTCTAGTGACTTTAGATGAGAGGAAACGTGTTTTGGTTTGTTTTTCATTCTACGTAGGAAATACAACTGAAGGAATGCATGTGGGACTGTAACATAAATTCCCGGGAGAATGCTGGGCTTTCGAGCTACGTGAACCAGCCTCCAAGCTCTGCATCTCTGACCCTTTCCCTTGTTCTACCTGAGGCAGTTAACACGAGGGCCATCTGGACGACACACAGTCTGCTACTCAGTAGCGCCAAACAGGGAGAAGCAACACCAGAGGCCATCTAATCTACTCTGATCTTAGCTGATGAGGAACCTGGAGTCCAGAGACGGAGGAGCAGCAGAGGTCACCTGATTCCAGGTCTCTGTTCTTGAATCTCCTTCCTCTGCCAGATGGAAACCAGTGATCAAGTGGGCTTCGTTAAGGCATTTCTGGATGGCGATTCCCGGTGGTGAGGATGAATTGAGGGGTAGAAAAGGAAGAAAGCCGAAATCAATTTCTTCCTCACTCACGTGTTCAATGTCATTTCCTGTCTCCCTCTCAAAATTTCTAGTTAAGGTTTTGTTTGTTTGTTTTTGGTTTTTCGAGATAGGGTTTCTCTGTAGTTTTGGAGCCTGTCCTGGAACTAGCTCTTGTAAACCAGGCTGGCATCAAACTCACAGAGATCCTCCTGCCTCTGCCTCCCAAGTGCTAGGATTAAAGGCGTGCGCCACCACCATCCGGCATGGTTTTTTTTTTAATTTGTCAATATGTATACTAATAAATGGTATGTTTGGAAAATTACTCAACCTTCAAAAGGAGTCAGGTGCACCAACAAGCACGGCATAGCAAGGAGGGCCACACATACTCAGACAGAAAAGAAAATTGCTGCTGGCAGCAGAGGCACAGTGTTTCTCTGTAGCTTTGGAGCCTGTCCTGGAACTAGCTCTTGTAGACCAGGCTGGCCTCGAACTCAGAGATCCACCTGTCTCTGCCTCCTGAGTGCTGGGATTAAAGGTGTGCACCACCACCGCCCGGTGTGGGTTTGAATTTTAAAAATGCTACTGAACTGGGTATTGGGACATTGGGACCTATAAACACAACACTTGGGTCATGGGAACCCAAGTTCAAGGCCAGTCTGAGCCACATGAAACCCTATCTGTACCAACAAGTGACCAATGACTGCTAAGCCTCGTTCAGGGGTATAGTCCCATAATTCATAGCACAGGTAAGGTTGAGGCAGGAAGATCATGGGTTCAAGGACATCATGAATCATATAAAGAGACCCTGTAACTACAACTAAAACTTTCTTTTCTTTTTCTCTTTCTTTTTTTTTTGTAATTTTTGCTGTTAGAATTTTCTTCCTGCAGCAATTAAATAAACAAAGGAGAAGAAAATAAACAAAGCATTTTCAAAGGAAGAACTTTGCCTGGCATCTCTGTCAACAGAAAAGTAAAGCAGGCTTTCTTAGCAGCTGTTATGAAAATTCTCCTGGCCCCATATCAAAAAAGGAAGTAAGTTCAAATTATGTCTGAGAGGGCAAGCAGAGAGCTCTGGGGTGTTTCCCTAGGGTGACCCTCAGCATCTCAGCACCTGGATCTTAACCCGGCCTGGGAATCCCCAGCATGTGATGAGGGTGTGCAAGGGCATGTGATGAGTGTGTGAAAGGGTATGAGATAAGGGTGTGCAAGGGCATTTGATGAGTGTGTAAGTGCATGTAATGAGGGAAGGTGTGTGTGAGTACATGTGATGATTGTGTAAGTACATGAGATGAGGGTGTGTGAGTGCATGTGATGAGTGTGTGTGAGTGCATGTGATGAGTGTGTGAGTGCATGTGATGAGTGTGTGAGTGCATGAGATGAGTGTGTGTGAGTGCATGAGATGAGTGTGTGAGTGCATGAGATGAGTGTGTGAGTGCATGTGATGAGTGTGTGAGTGCATGAGATGAGTGTGTGTGAGTGCATGAGATGAGTGTGTGAGTGCATGAGATGAGTGTGTGTGAGTGCATGAGATGAGTGTGTGAGTGCATGTGATGAGTGTGTGTGAGTGCATGTGATGAGGGTGTAAGTACATGAGATGAGGGTGTGTGTGAGTGCATGTGATGTGTGTGAGTGCATGTGATGAGTGTGTAAGTGCATGAGATGAGGGTGTGTGTGAGTGCATGTGATGAGTGTGTGAGTGCATGAGATGAGTGTGTGTGAGTGCATGAGATGAGTGTGTGTGAGTGCATGTGATGAGTGTGTAAGTGCATGAGATGAGGGTGTGTGAGTGCATGTGATGAGTGTGTGAGTGCATGAGATGAGTGTGTGTGAGTGCATGAGATGAGTGTGTGTGAGTGCATGAGATGAGTGTGTGTGAGTGCATGTGATGAGTGTGTAAGTGCATGAGATGAGGGTGTGTGAGTGCATGTGATGAGTGTGTGTGAGTGCATGTGATGAGTGTGTAAGTACATGAGATGAGGGTGTGTGTGTGAGTTCATGAGTCCAGGGGTTCTTGTCAGAGAAACTCTGATCTTTATCGTATTTGCAAATGATCTTGATACAGACCCATAGCCCAAGATTAAGAACCAGAGCACTGGTGAACATACACGCTCTGGAAGTGTTATTGCACTTTAGGGCATCATTTATTTTGTCAGAGGGAAGATTTCCCCTATTTTACAAAAGAAGATTAGGTAGCTTTAACGATGACACCAAATTCTTTCACTCTTGCAGTGGTTTGAACGAGAAATGTCCCCATGGACTCTGGTGTTTGAAAACGTGGTTTCTAGTTGGTGCAGCTGTCTGGAGAGGCTTAGGGGGGTGGCAGGTTTGACAGCTTTAAGTCTTGCTCTCTTTCCATTTACTCTCTCTGCTTCAAGCTTTCAGTAAAGGTTTTGAGCTCTTAGCTTCCTGCTTCTGCCACCTTCTCGGCTGCTTGCTGCCATGCTTCCTGGCCATGACAGACTCTTAACACAGTTGAAACTATAAACCCAAAGTAAGTTCTAAAACTAATTCAGTACTTTCCCCACTGAGGGTTAGGGCTCTGTGGTCCTCCCCATTTTTCTAGATGAGCTGTATGACTGCTTTGATCACTTGAATAAAGTAGAAACAACACAGTCGGCAAGTCTAGCCTCTGGGGAGGGGTTTCCTTTCCTTTGGAATAACAACTGCCAGCCCTCATGTTGTGAGGAAACCATGCAGCCCCACTGACTCAGTGACACACAGAGAAATGGAAGTCCCCGTGGACAAGCAGGGCCCACCTGTCAACTGCATGAGGGAACTGTCGTCGGGCTTCTGCTAGGTCAGGGAGAGATGGCCTCTTACATTATGTGGCAAAGAGAAATTAAAGTTCCACAGCAGAGAAATTAAAGTTCCACAGCTAACAAAATAGGAGGATTATCAGAAGTTTCTTAGGTAGGCTCCAGCCCAAGGTCCTTAAAACTGGGGGAAAGAGGCACTGCAAAATGTGTTCATTCCGAAGCAACAGAGAAACCTGTCTGGAAAAACCAAAACCAAAACCAAAAAAAAAAAAAGTTTTAAACGTGACTGACTTGACCAGCCCTGAGGCACAGAACACATGGCAGCCTCTTAAAGTTGGAGGTGGGAGGGGGGAGGCGCACAAGGAAACAGCTTTTCCTCTGAAGCCTAGAAACACACTCAGCCCTGCTCGCACCTTGATTTTGCTCAGAACTGTGTTGGATTTTTAACCCACAGAACTCCAAGGTAAGAAATGCATTGTCTTATGGCCAGGGGGTAGTAGTGCACGCCTTTAATTCCAGCCCTCGGGAGGCAAAGGTAGGTGGAATCTCTGTGAGTTTGAGGCCAACCTGGTCTACAAGAGTAAGTTCCAGGACAGGCTCCAAAGCTACAGAGAAACCCTGTCTCAAAAAAAAAAAAAAAAAAAAAAAAAAAAAAAAAGGAATGTGCATTGTCTTAAACCACAACAGAAAACTAATGTAGAACCATTCACAAACTGTGCACTTATAAGCAATATAGATCAGTACTCAAAAATTAATGTGAAGCTGAATGCAGTGGCACACACCTTTAATCCCAGCACTTGAGAGGAAAGGCAGGCAGCTTTCTGTGAGTTCAAGGGCAGACCAGTCTACATAGCAAGCTTCAGGTCGATAAGGGATAGAGAGAGGGACCCTGCCCCCCACAGAAAAAAAAACAAAAAATGACGTGGATAAGCTCAATAATATCTCCATGTGAGCCAAAAAGTTCAATTATCCAGCCCTGGTAGGACAGTTTCAGTGTAGAAATCCTAGTGTCTCCACTCACAAAGTCAAGTGGAATTCACTTCCTCTCTCATTGCCACACTCTAAACCCTTTCTCCACTGAGGTCTCCAAGGGACTCCTTGCTCAGACCCCGTGTGGCCTGTTCCCTGTCCTCATTCTCTGTGATGGCGTGACCTCTATTTCTTTCTCTTAGAAGTTCTCACACACTTATTACAAAAGGGTCAACACGTAGCATCCAAACATTACCCTTCAGAGTGATGACTACTTAAAAAGCTGGAATGGTGGCTCAGAGGTTAAGGGCACTTGCTACTCTTGCAAAGGACCTGGCCTCGGATCCCAGTACCCATAAGGTGGCTCACGACCACCTGTAACTCCAGCTCTGGGGGATCTTCTGACCTCTACAGGTGCCAGGCACACGTGTGGTGCGCAGGCACATGTGTGCGCAAAACCCTCATACATATAAAAATAAAACAGTAATAAAGAAGAGCGGCCAAGTACAACTTTTTGGTTGGCTCCTGGGTGTTGTTATGGATTTCCAGGTCTCTTGTCCTAACCTGCCTGAAGATGCTTTATGGATTTAATTTTCGGTTTAAGAGCTCTTTTTCACTGGAACCATAAACGCCCTTTTAAATCCATGATAGTGAAAACAGTTATCCTGGAGATAATTATATTTTGCAATTACATTTTATGGCACAGCTATTTCAGTCAGCTAGAGCAGAGCCCGCCACTTTCCACTGGCCATGGCTCCTCTGCACAAGAAGAGTGAGTTCACTTTCACAGAAGAGGGTGCGACCCGAGGAACTTTCTGGGTACATCTTCACTGAAGCATCCCATGTAAAGTGACAGTTGGAAAATAAAATGAATTTCTTCATTCCTCATCTTCCAGTGTTCTCAAAAACTGAATGATGAGGACTCAAAGAAAATCAGTTTTTAGCGCGTCTCAGTCTTTTGGCTAAAATCAAGTAAAATTGGTTTTTGGGTCCTGGAGCAATTGGCTCTAGCCTCGTAATCCAAACAAAATGACACAGAGCCATGGTAGCCTTTAGGATGCTTTAGACCAGCAGCTTCTTTGTGTCCCTGTGGTACTCCCAAATGATGCTGAGCCATAGAGACAGAACATGAAATACAATTCAGCCTGTAGAGGCGCTAAGGTACACATAGCTCCTGGGTGTTTATAAAGTCAGCGTTGCTCAGATATGAAGTAACCATGAACATTTCCTCCTGAAAGCTAAGACTGCTTCGCAGATTGTAATTTTACTAAATTAAACACAATGTTTATTTACTTTTGTAAACAAGGAGAACTGATATGAAGAAATTTGGGGCATTGTGATTCACACCTTTTATTCTAGCATTCTGGAGGCAGAAGCAGGTAGATCTCTGTGAGTTTGCGACCAGCCTAGTCTACATAGAAAGTTTCAGGACAGCTGGGACTGTATCAATAGAAAGAAAGAAAGAAAGAAAGAAAGAAAGAAAGAAAGAAAGAAAGAAAGAAAGAAAGAAAGAGGGAGGGAGGGAGGGAAGGAGGGATGAAGTGTGCATGTTAAGGGAAGTTCTTTCCCATTATCATCTAGTATTGCTTTTCTCTTTCGTCTCTTTCTTCGCTTCTCTTCTCTTCTCTTTGCGCTCTCTTCCTCCTCATCCTATCCTCGCCTCCTCCTCTCCAGCTCCTCCTCTCCTTCTCCTCTCCTCTCCTCAGAAGAGAGTAAGAGAGTGCACACTGTTTTTGCAGAGGATCTGAGTGGTTTTCAGTACTGCATCCAGCAGCTCATAACCACATCCAAAAATCAGATGCCTCTGGCCTGTACTTATAGGTGCAGGAACACACACACACACACACAATTTAAAATAATAAAAATAGGCTGGATGGCTGGTCATGGTGGTGCACAGCTTTAATCCCAGCACTCAGGAGCTGAGGCGAACAGATCTCTGTAAGTTGAAGGTCAGTCTGGTCTACATAGTGAGACACTATCTCAAATAATAATAATGATAATAGTAATAATAATAATAAAATAGCAGTAACAATAATAAATGTACTTGTATAAAATGTAATTGAGCCCAGCTCCTTTGCTAGTTAAGGAGATAATAGTCTAGTCGTATTGATGGTGTGTTCCAACCTTGTATCCCACAATAGTTAATAACACAGCCTTTGGTCATCCTCACTCCTTGGCTGTCCTCTGTATCTTGATTTTCTTAATCCTGTGGCCTAGAATGCCCTGTTGCCTTTTCATACTAAACTCATCTTTGCCAAGGCTTACGCACGAGTTACCTTCTCTCTGAAGCAACCGAAAAACATCAATCAGATAATCCAGTAGTCCTTTCTCCTAAGATCCCGCATAATTTTTTGCCTAAAATGTACAATTTTTATATTATATTATATTATATTATACATATTTTGGGGGGCTTCCAGCTTACAAAAATGGCATGGATACTTATTATTAATTATGGAAGGCTGGTCCATAGTTTAGGTTTGTCCCACTAGCTCTCATAATGTAAATAAACACATTTCTACTAATCTATGTTGCCATGTGACTTGGAATTTTACCTCTCCTGCATGTCTTGCTCTCTCTCTGATCCTGTTGGAGACTCCACCTTTTTTCTTCCCAGACCTCTCTCTGTCCAGAAGTCCCAGCTATACCTCCTATCTAGCTATTGACCATTTAGGTTTTTATTAAACCAATCATAGAGACACATCTTCACATAGCGTAAAGAAATATTCCATAACAAGTTCCCACTCCATTTTTTTCAGTTCTGAGGCATGAACCTAAGGCCTCTCATATGCCAGGCAAGCACTCCACCACTGAGCTACACAACCACCTCTTTCTAAGTTGTCCAAACCAGCCTTGAACTCACTCTAGCCCAGACAGGCCTTGACCTTTCAAATTCCCATGAAAATTAAATAAAAACTTGAAAATAAAATATCTGGTCACTGCCAGGTAGGGAGACATGGTGAGATCACATCTGGGTTGTGGAGAAGAAAGTTTGAGGAAGAAAGGGAGAGAGAGAGAGAGGAGAGAGAGAGAGAGAGAGAGAGAGAGAGAGAGAGAGAGAGAGAGAGAGAGAGAGGAGAGAGAGAGTTTTCGGGCCCAGTATTACTGGTAGTTCAGGTGTCAGCTGGATATTTCCAGGTTTTTGGCCTCTTATCCAGAGAATTGAAAGTAAGCCTCACACAGATTTGCAGAAGAAGCAAACTAATATTATTTGGAACAAAGCAATAGTGAAGGTCATAAGGAAACAGATACATTGTCAAGACTGACAGAGGGTCACATGACTGAAAGTACACAAGGGCTGTAGCCTGGGGTCTCTTCTATGAGGTCTGAGGGGAGAAAAGGGTCTTACTAAAGGGTTTGATTCTTTATCTTTCTTTTTTTTTTCTTTTTTCTAAACACAGTCTCATATGTAGCTCTGGCTGTTCAGGAACTCAATGCATAGGCCAGACTGGCCTCCTGTTTTCATCTCCAGGGTGCTGATATTAAAGGTGGGCATCACTACACCCAGTTTCTGAGCGTTCTTCTATTTTGATTAATAGATTGGGTTATGTAATCACTTCTCTACTGTGTGTGTCCCTTTCTATATTGCGTCTGGTTTTAGTCATCTGTGTGGGGGCCCACAGATGTGAGCCTGCTTCACCTTAACTGGAGGCCAGAGAGTTTGAGCTTGTTTTTGCTCTTTCAGAGTTGCTGACAACAGGTATGACTGCATACAAGCGATCCTGACCTCGGGTGTGGTTAATTAGTATTTTGGGTATAGAGGTGGATCAGCTCCACCTGGCCAAAGGTGGGAGAATTCCAGTCTATTCCTCACATCGTGTTAATGAAGTCTGCTGCCTTCCCCCTCTCCCCTTTCGGAGTGAAGAATATAAGCGTCTGAAAAATAAGTACAGGCGGTTCAGTATTCTTTGAATTTCCTTCCAGTACTGTTCTGTATTTCTAACTTTTATTTCTCTCACATCTGTTCCTTTTGCTTAATGATTTCTAATCTTCACACCCCTACCCTGGAATGTACGAACCTGTGGAGGCTGAACCCCAACAGATGTCACCCCAGTGTGTGGCTTAACGACACATCTGCACACTCAATTGTGCATAGGCATTGGAAAATAAATAGGGAACTCTCTCTGAAAGGTTGCTACAGTGCACACTACCTTACAGCCTATGCAACCACAGCAACTTCAGGCCAGGTGGGTCCCTCCATTTTTCCCACATTGATATGCCGGAAGTATACCTGAATAACCAAACAAACAAGCAAATAAATAAATAAATAAATAACACATCAAAATAAATTTGTTACTAGAGCAAGGAAACTCCTTGTTTGAAGATATGAATACATGCCTCCTGATGCAGGTCAAGAAGTTCTGTGGTGTGTGTGTGTGTGTGTGTGTGTGTGTGTGTGTTTGTTGTATGTCCAAGTGAAAGTGAAGGAAGTAGACTGTCAAATGCATTATTACAAGGAAGGGGATGCATAACCTAAAACCAAATGGTGATCCCGGGGTACTAAGCTATCTCCTGTAATTCTTCTGCCTCAGCTTCTAGAGAGTTAGAATCACAATCATGAACCAAGATTTAAGCCAGGCCTGGTTTATTGAACACTTGACATTTTCACTTTTCTGCATTTTGCTTTCTTTGGTTTGTTTGTTTTGGTTTGGTTTTTTTTGTTTGTTTTGGTGGGTGTTTTGTTTTTGTTTTTGTTTTTGACAGGGTCTCTTTAAGTGGTCCTGGCTGTCCTGGAATTCACCCTGTAGACCAGGCTGGCCTCGAACTCCCTGTGACATTCCTTCCTCTTCGCAGTTCTGGGATTAAAGTCGTGTGCTACTATGCCCAGAACCCTTCTGTACTTTCAACTGTAATAAATTATAGTTTATAAGAATAAAGCCTTGCTTAGGAAACATTTAAAGAAGCCAGTGAGATGGCTCAGCAGATAAAGGTCTTTCCTGCCAAATCTGATGAACTGAGCTCCATCCCTGATCACACACTTGGAAGTAGAGAACCAATCAGCTCCTACAAGCTATCCGGTCTCCTGGTTTCTCACACTCACATGTGAACACAGAATCCATAAGTAAGTGTTTTATAAAAAAGCACTTAAAGCCAGGCAGTGGTGGTGCAGGCCTTTAATCCCAGCACTCGGGAGGCAGAGGCAGGCGGATCTCTGTGAGTTCGAGGCCAGTCTGGTCCACTACAAGAGCTAGTTCCAGGACAGGCTCCAAAGCTACACAGAAACCCTGTCTTGAAGAAGCATTTAATAACTGGGGACCAGACCTTAATTGAAGAGAGGACAAAGTTTAAAGCAAGTGCACAGTGAAGTACAAGGTCAGTGCACACACTTCCAATAACAAGTCTTTAAGATGTGAGAACTCAGTTTCCTTTCTCGAATCAGTGTGTTTTCACAAAACGCGAGATGAAACTGTAATGTACACACAAGCTTTCCCTCAGGAAATCATTGGAAACTGCTTGAAACAGATTTCTAGTATTAACTATTTCTGATCCTGAGAAATAAACTATTTTCACAGGCTCCGCGGTAGCTGATCTATGTGCAGAGAAGGAAAATCCATCTTCATAATCAGATCTAGTTGGAGGAATAATTTTTAGAGTTACAGACAATGGTACTGTATATTTTAGCTGTGTTTTTTAGATGATCACACAGTACTGGGAATTGCCCTGTTTTATGGCCCAGAAGGGACTACATATAATTTGTGTTAAAGTGATTATAGAATAGCTACCTAGGCAGTAATAGTTTGGGTTCTTCAAGTCTCTTAGCCCAGGAGGCTCTTTAAAGCTGAATGAAGGGGGAAAGGCTGTGGTCATAGCAGACCTATCCATTGAGTGAGAGTCAGCAGCCACTGTACCCTAGCTGAATGCTCTCCTGTAGCACCAATGGACACTAAATCAAGGCTGGGAAAGCATCACAGACTGGGTGCTTAGTGTCACACCCTAAACACCTGTCTGCTCCACCTCCATATCATTTTAATTGAATTCTTATCAATTGGAGACAGTGAATTTTAAATTCATTTGGTAGAGTCAATGAAGAGGTTGTATAAACATTATAAAAATGAAATGTTTAGCTTACTCCCAAGCTTTTAAGCTCTTTTCAATACCAAATCATTAGCTGTTTGTATTTTTCCAACATTTGTCAATAAGAAACTGAGAAACAGGGCATTTATTGTGCTCTTTCTGTACCAATGGTGTCTATGTAGACAATGAGGGAACCACTCTCTATAGAGCAATACCAAATTAACAAATGCAGAAGAAATGAGTTTCAACACCCAATAAAATGTCTGCCAATGAAAATTAATGGTTGTTAGTATTTCCTTGGGTAAAATGAAGGGCTGGAGAGATGGCTCATTGGTTAAGAGCACTGGCTGCTCTTCCATTGGACTCAAGTTTGATTTCCAGCATCCACACAATGGGTAACAACCATCCATAACTCCCGTTCGAGAGGATCCAATGTCCCTTTCTGACCGCTCCAGGCAACACATGATAAAAAGAAATACATGCAGGCAATATATCCATACACATTGTAAAAAATCTTAAAAACACATTGGGTAAAATGTTACAGAATGGTCTGTCCTGTCTCTTTAAGAGACAAGCCACGCCCACCCACTCCCAAGTTCACTGAGGCACACAGATCTTCCTTTCCTGCTTGCAACCTGAGTTCCCTCTTTTTTCTTCTCCCTCTTAAAGAGGCAGCTTCTGCCTCTCTTCATTCTCCCCTTCCTCCCTTCTGTTCCTCCCCCGACTCTGCTTCTCTGCTTTTCTCCCTTCCATAATCCACTAAGTAAATATCCAACCTCATTCTGCATGGCGTGCCTATTCATTTGCCTATCCGTGTGTCTCTCATGGTGTGCCCATCTGTCTGTCTCTCAGTGCTGCAGCCACTGAGGGGAACTGCACTGTCCCTGCCTGGGGCTGGCTGTTCTCGGGACCCACTATTCGCTGACTGCTGCCACATGGCCCACTGCTGCTGGTTGGGGACCTGTGCCAGTCCCTGCCTAGGACTGGCTGCTCTCAGGACCCACTGCCCACTGCCACCTCTCTGGGACCTACAACGTTTCTGCTGCTGCAGCTGCCAGGGATCCGCAGCATTTTTATTAATCCATTTCATTGGTGTCATGACTCAGATTTGAACTGAGGTTGCTGTAGCCCTGACAATGTAGGAGCCATCCATGACAAGCTCAATAGAGGATTGAGTCTCAGGCCATACCTGGTTCAGATAAAGACTACAAACTGATACTACCGACACCACCCAGGAACAGACCATTCAAAGGAAATCCCTAATGTTCCAACCATTGTGGATAGGATCACCTACCAGCACACACACTGCTAATGTAACATTTCTGGTTTTTACCTTTAAATAATGCCCCCTAGAAGGGCGGGGTACCTCCTTTTGCTGTTGCTGCTCCAGTTGCTTTGACAAGGTCCCTACCGGCTTGTATTGTGCACACAATGAACTTTGCTTTTGCATTTGGGTGAGTCGGTCTCCCTGGTGGCCTTTTGGGGGCCCCTACAGACAGAGCATAACAATAGCGGCTCAAGGAATCTCATGTGGTCCCTGTAGAAGGATAGCTAAACCTAGTCTTCTAAGGACTTGAATAGAGTCCTGGAGAAGGTGCTTCCAAGATGCCTCACCTCATAGCTATGGTTCCTCATCATGCAGTTTTCTTCGTCTGATGACTTGACTGTGCAGCTACTTCTCTCCTCCAGAGAGAAAAACCACAATGTATTGTCTGATTTAACCTTCTAGCCCATGCATTGCTTCTATTATCCTGTTCATTTTGGGAGAGAACTACACAGGAAATTAATGTGAAAAATTGATATCCTTGAGGACATTTTGCAACTTGGTTGTCACAAGTAAGAAGCAGTCCTGGGGAAGATTTTTGTTGTTGTTGTTGTTTTTTCAAGACAGGATTTTGGTGCCTATCCTGGAACTAGTTCTTATAGACCAGGCTGACCTCGAACTCAGAGATCCACCTGTCTTTGCTGGGATTAAAGAAAGGCATGTGCCACTACTGCCCAGTTTAGGAAAGATTTTTTTTTTCTTTTTTCTTTTTTTTTTTGGTTTTTCGAGACAGGGTTTCTCTGCAGCTTTTTTAGAGCCTGTCCTGGAACTAGCTCTTGTAGACCAGGCTGGCCTCGAACTCACAAAGATCCGCCTGCCTCTGCCTCCCGAGTGCTGGGATTAAAGGCGTGCGCCACCACCGCCTGGCCTAGGAAAGATTTTTTTAATCATTTATTTAGTTGTGTGTATGTGCACATTACACCATTCACAGCCTTTATGTGGAATTCAGAGGACAGTCTGTAGGTCAATTCTCTCTTTGCCTGTTCATGGGTTCCTGGATTGTCAGGCTTGACAGAAACACCTTCATACCAGCTCTGGGAAGATTCTTTTGGCTTGGTTGGTTGGTTTTGTGTTTTAGTTTTATTTGGTTGTTTTTGTTTTTGTTTGTTCTGATTGATGGGTTGGTTGGTTTTTAAGACAAGGTCTCACTCTGTAACTCAGGTTGGCCCTAAACTCACATTCTTCTTTCTTGGTCTCAGGTGTGCTGGGATTAGAGGAGTGAGCCACTGCACCCTGCTTGTATGGAGTATGTTTGTTCCCTCTTCATAAAAATTCTAAGGTTTACACTTAAATACCAGCACTTGAGAGGCAGAGGCAGGCAGAGCTCTATGAGTCTGAGGCCAATCTGGCCTACGTAGTGAGTTGTAGGGCAGCCAAGGCTACATAGAGAATAAAAAGAAAAAAATCAAACAAATAAATAAAAAAAACCCAAATTAGGGTCTTATCAGACCATTAGTTCCCCTCTTTCCATTTGTAATAGATAGGGAGGAATGAAGAATGGAATGTAGGGACAAATTCACCACCACTGTAGGCTAACAATTTGAAGAGCAAGGTCAAATTTCCTCTACCAGTAAACAGTCTGGGGGAGGGGAATCAGATTAAAGGAGATTTGACAGATGACACACACTAATGATTCAAAAGATTCCTATTTTCATAGAAATGTTTTGTGCAGTTGTGAAAATTTCAAGGAATTGTCAGTCCTGTTCAGTCAGATAAGGGCATTGTGGGTGGGTGTGTTTCAAAATGTCTTTATTTCTTACAGTTACACGCTGTATTTACAGTTGAAAAGCTATGATATATAAAATCATCAAGTAAAAATGACCAGTCATGGATGACACAAGACTGGCAAGTAGATGAGGGTCTCCAAAACTGGCTCAGGGATTAGAGGGATGTTCATTTTGCTTCTCTCCCTAATACTGAACGTTTGGGGATATCTCTAGCTTTAAGGCCCCAAGCATTTGGCACAAGTCATAGCAACTAGTGTTTGGGTAGCACTACCCAAACAGGTGTTACAAGCTGCTTTGCTGAGTTGGGGCATAGAAGGCGTCTGAAGTTGTGGGCTTTACCCTTCCAAGAACTGCAAGAGGTCTAGCTGGAGGGAAGACTGAAATACCACAGAAGGGTGGGGCGGCAGGGAAGCAAATTCCGAAACACTTCCAAAAGACTGCGTGCTGAGGTCGTGCAGAACTGGTCTTCCGGGAAAGAGGCAGAAGGACTAAGAAGGAAAGAAAAATCCTGAATGGATGGGAGGGCACGCACGTCCTCCAATAATCTACAGCTGCTTCCTGTCAAACTGCCACCATATCCTGTGTAACTTCCTTGCCTGGGATGCACTTGCTCTTCACATGTGACTAAAGATCCTCAAGTGTTTTCATTATAATGTTTTTTAGTGTAAGTGAGATTTGGCTTTAAGAATGCTAGACAGGGCAGTTGCACATATGGATTTACAACAGAAGAGATATGGCAGCGTGCATGAGAATTGCACAGGTCCCAGTCTGACAAAGTTCTAGCATGGAGAGGGAAGGTGGGGTATGAGTCCCACCCCTGGCTAAGGAGCTATGGACAGTCGACAGCTGCTGGAGAGGGAGAGTCAGTTTTCTTTAAGGGTGTGGCCCCTGGTGGGTTGACCTTCCTCCATCAAAAGTCACACCTGCGAAAAGGAATGCCCAGAATAAACTGTGCTGGGTGGTTTTAAAGTAAGGGAGGGGGTATGGATCTTGGAGGAATGGGGGAAAGGGGATGGAATGGATATGGTCAACCGGCATTGTACAACATTCTCAAAGGACTAATAACAAACTGGGGGAAAATGCTTTTTTTAAAAAAGGAATACTAGAGAGGGCAGGAATGCCAGAAGATAGTGGTTTATCATACTCTTTATTTAAATCTTTATTTTTCAATCTATTTTAACTATATTAACTGAGCAATGGTGGAGCATGACTTTAATCCCAGCATTGGGAGGCAGAGGCAGGCTGATCTCTTGAGTTTGAGGTCAGCCTGGTCTACAGAGTGAGTTGTAGAACAGCCAGGGCTACACGGAGAAACCTGTCTCAACATGTATACCTTGTGTGTGTGTGTGTGTGTGTGTGTGTGTGTAGTAATATATATGTACAATAATTATTTTGGCTTTTCAAGACAGGTATAGTAATTTTTTTAAAGACAGACTCCTGTAGTCCAAGCTGCCTTTGATCTCCAAACAGAGCTAGGATGACCATGAACTTCTAATCATCATGCTTCTACCTCACAAGTGCTTGAGTTTTCAAGTGTGGGCCCCAGGTCCTAGTGTATATCTTGCTGGAGATGCAGCACAGGGCTTCCTGCTTCAAAGTAAGCTCTTTACGAATAGCACTACAGCCCTAGTCTCTAGCCGTGTTTTAAAAATGTGTAGTACTTGCTGAGGAACTTGGGAGAACTGCTGAGTAAATTCAAATGCGAATTATAAAGATAAATCAGGGATCACAAAAAAAAAAAACCAAAAAGGGTTCAATTTCCCATACCTATATTTCAATCCTCATATATAAAAATAATTTCACTAATAGACCAGACAGACCTCAAACTCAGAGATCTGCCTGCCTCTGACTTTTGAGTGCTAGGATTACAGGCATGTACCACCACCACTAGGCCCCATATCTAGTTTTTAATTCTCATATATAAAAATTATTTTGCTGTGTAGATCAAACTGGCCTTGAGCTCACAGAGATCTGCCTGTATCTGCCTCCCAAGCACTCTGATTAAAGTTGTGCACCTCCACAGCAAGGTCAAAGTTTCAGTTTCCATAAGTTAATTATTTGGCCAACTATTAAGAATATATAAAAATAGTTCATTGTATATATTATGTTTTTCTTGAGAATTTTGTTTTTACTTTTCTCCATAAACTCTGTGTTGTGTGTAATATGGTGTTACGGGCTTCTACCACCATGGTATCCTCTCTGTCTGTCTATCTGTCTGTGTATGTATCTGTGTGTTTGTGTGTGTGTGTACAAGATCATTCTGCATAGCCCCAGATGATCCGATATTCATAATCTACCTGCCTTTCATCTGTCAAGAGCTGAGGTTACAGACAGTAAGTTAAGCCTTGCTATTACTATTTTTTGCATTCTTCAAAATAGCAAGAACACAATTGATAGCCAGGCGGTGGTGGCACTCACCTTTAATCCCAGCTCTCGGGAGGCAGAGGCAGGTGGAACGCTGTGAGTTCAAGGCTAGCATGGTCTACAGAGCAAGTTCCAGGACAGCCAGGGCTACACAGAGAAACCCTGTCTCAAATAACAAACAAAAATCAAGGAAAACAAAAGCAAAAACAGAGATCCTGAATCTGATAGAAGAGAAAATGGAGAAAATGGGGGTTAGATTTGAACTGATTGACACAGGAAAGGCTTTCTGAACTGATAGCACAGTCACTAAGACCACCAATTAATAAACTGGACTTTGTTAAGCTAAAAAGCTTTTATACAGCGAAGCAGCAGCCAGCAATGCTGTGAAATAATCTTATTCTCTTTTTTCCTTCTCTCTTTCTTTCTTTCTTTCTTTCTTTCTTTCTTTCTTTCTTTCTTTCTTTCTTTCTGTTTTTGGTTTTTTTGAGACGGGGTTTCTCTGTAGCTTTGGAGCCTGTACTAGAACTTGTTCTGCATACCAGGTTGGCCTCGAACTTACAGAGATCCATCTACCTCTGCCTCCCAAGTCCTGGGATTAAAGGCATGTGCCACCACCACCCGGCTGGAATAATCTTTTTATACACTATGAAGATGTGTCATCTGATTGGTTTAATAGCAAGCTAAACGGCCAATAGCTATACAGGATTTCCAGGCAGAGAGGACACTGGGAAGAAGAGCAGAGACACCAGGACAGGCAAAACAAACAGGATGGGCACTATGGAGTTGAGGCAATAAAGCCACAAGACAGAAAGTAAATTAATAGAAGTGGGTTAATTTAAGTTATAAGACAAGCCTATGCTATTGGCCAAGTTTTCATAATTAATAGTAAGTCTCCATGTCGTGATTGGGGAGCTGGCTGGCTGGCAGGACAAAGAAAGATTCGCTACACTGCACAATGGAAAAAGATCTTTACCAATTGTACATCTTATAAAGGGTTTGAAGGAGTTTGAAGCCAGCCTGGTCTACAGAGCAAGTTCCAGGATAGCCAAGGCTACAGAGAGAAATCTTATCTTGGAAGAAAAACAAGAACTGAAACAACTGAACATCAAGAAAACAAGTAGCTAACTCCTTCTAAAAAATAGGGCATAGAACAAAGAAGAGAATTCTCAAAAGATGGAACAAGTGGCTGAGAAATGCTCAACACCCTCAGCCATCAGGTACAAATCAAAACCACTTTGATATTTTATTATACCCCAGTTATAATGAGCAAGATTAATAAAACAAATGGCTGCACATGCTGATGAGGGTGTGGGGAAAGGAGAAACACTTACTCATTGCTGGTGACAGTGCAAACTTAGACAGACACTGTGGAACTCAGTATGGTGGTCTCTCGGGAAACAAGGAATCAATTTACTTCAAGGCCCAGCTACACCACTTTACCTGGTTACCTTTTTTTTAATGGCTATGACGAGACACCATGAAGCAAAGCAACTTATAAAGAAAGTAGACAATGGGGGAACTTCAGTTCCAGAAGGTTAGGGCTCATGACCATCACGATGACAAGTGTGGCAGCAGGAAGGAAACCATGATACTGGTGCAGTGGCTGGGAACTTACGTCCCCTGTCCATAAACAGGAAGCAGAGAGGTATCTGAGAACTGTGTGGCCTTTTGGAACCTCAAAGCCCACCCCTAATGATATACCACCTCCAACAAGCTTATCGTAACTCCTAATCCTTCCCAAACAGTTCTACCAACTGATCACCAAGCATTCAAATACATGAGTCTATGGGGGTCTTTCTCATTCAGACCACCACATCTCTCTTGGGTGTACACCCAAAGGACTCTATATCTTACAGTGCAGGTACTTGTTCATCTGTGTTTATTCATATAGCCAGAAACTAGAAACAACCTAGATGTTCAGCAGCTGATGAAGGATTAATGAGGGGTTTTCAGAAAAAAAAAAAAAAAAAGGAGTTCAGGAATGTGCACGTAAATAGGTAGAGCTAGAAAAAATTATCCCGAGTGAGGAAACCCAGACCCCAAAAGATAAATATATATTATCTCTTATATGTGGATGCTAATTTTTAAGCTTTCAAAACATGTGCTAAAGTCTGAACAATCCTCAGCCATCAGAGGTTGGATACCTAGCAAGAAACCAGGGTGGATGAGAGTTTCTCCCAAGGAAGGGGACATAGAACATAGTGCTATGTAGAGACAAAGGGGCAACTAGAATAGGATTAAATTGGAAAGGAATGGGAGAGAAGGATAAAAGGAGTAACATGGCGAGGAACAACTAACACACAACTGTAGAAACTTCCTAAAATATACTCATAAATGAAAGAAATCTAAAGGGGGTTACCAAATAATAAAAGAGACCATACCCCCATTAAACATCTTATATGAATCATAAATCTAATTTATCTTATCAATAAAAACCTGGAGTCAGAAATCAGGGTAAAACCTCAAATGTCAGAGAAGCAGAGGAGCAGCCACCAGTGACTTCCTTCCTCTACTGTTCCTCCATCCAAAATGGGCTACATCCTCTCCCTATCCTGCTCTATTGCTTCTTCTCTCCCCTCTGTACAGACCTACAGACCTCTGTGGTTAACTAGTGGCTAGCTTCGCCTCTGACTCTAAGGAGCTTTATATGTCAGAACAAAAACAAAATATCACACAACACTTCTGCCCCCAAGTAAAACCTCCAGCACCAAGAAAGGGTGTTATCTTATTTAGTCATTGGCTAAAGGAGTCTCATGGAACCCCTCCAAACATCACAGGGTATTGCCAAGACTATGGGTTGTTCTACACCACCTGATGTCCAGGCTGAGGTCAACACTTATGTCATGAGCATAGAAATGTAGAGCTGGTGCTGACTTCACCCGTGTTGTCTGGCTTTTGTGGTGCTGGAAGTTTCTCTCCTGGTTGCAAATCCATCGCCTTCCTTTCTGCCCAGTGACTCCTTTTCTTAGACCTTGTGCTTAAGCCCATATTCAAATATCTTTACTAAGCCCAAATTGGCTTTAATTTTTTTAAGAAAGAGATTCAACCCTAGACTCTGTCTCAAACAAAAACAAAAACAAAACATTAAATTTTAAGAACTCTGAGAGCAACAAACACCAACATCAAGTCCCAATAGCCACAATTTTTTTTTTCATTTTGTTTTTGCTTTTCCAGACAGAGTTTCTCTGTGTAGCTTTGGAACCTGTCCCAGCACTTGCTTTGTAGACCAGGATGGCCTAGAATTCACAGAAATCCATCTGCCTCTGCCTCCCAAGTGCTGGGATTAAAGGCATGCACCACCACCACCCAGCTAGTTTCAGGCTTTCTAACAAAACACTGTAGCGTGTGGGGTCTTGGGTGGGCCTTTGTATAGCACTGGTCACTGACAAACAGCATCCTTAAACAAAGAGGGTTTTAACCAGGGACTCACAGGCTTACCTTATTCTGTGTTCTGTTATCCTCTCAGCCATGTAGCTCTGCATACATGATTTATGCACTCTTTGAATGTTGGTCAGTGGCAGATTTAAACAAAGATCAATAAAGGAAAGGAAAGGGGGCCTGAAAAATTTGGAACTTAATCTTTTTAATGTCAAACTAAGGAAATCAGTCAGGGCAACTATGAACATGGCATATACCTTAAAGAGCAATTAGCATTCTACATGGCTTTTATGAAATGGCTACCTCCTTTAACTAGCTGTATTGCTTCCACTCAACAGTGTAATAATCCAGAAACTAGTAAAACTAAATGCCTACCTTATTGATTAGTTGTCAAAATATCATCATATTTCACCTTTCCCATAAATATGTTCTAAAAATGTATTAAGACATTAATGTATGAATTTACCTCTCTGGTGGGAAGAACTATGAATACAAAATAATTTGCTCCCTTTGGCCTTTTTAAAGGTGGCCTTCTAGAACCAGGTGTGCCCACACTCTCAGTGCCTGAGAAACAGCGGTCTGATGGAGTTGTATAGTGAGTTCAAGGCTAGCTTCAGGAGCTTTGTCGCAAAAGAAAAGGGAAGAGGAGAAGGGGTGCGCGACGTGTGTGTGTGCATGCATGCGTGTGTGCGTGCGTGCGTGTGTGCATGTGTGTGTGTGTGTGTGTACAGTAGTTTCCATAAATAAAGAGTTGTCTTTGTTAGGCCACATGGGTGCTTAATTCTATTTCTAGAGCAGTGGTTCTCAAGCTGGGGGGATCAAATGAATCTTTCACAGGGTTGTCTAGTACCTCAGAAAACACAAATATTTGCATTACAATTCATAACAGCAACAAAATTATGGTTATGGAATAGCAAAGAAAATAATTTTATGCTTGGGAGTCAGCACAGCCTGAGGAACTGTATTAAAGGGCTGCAGCATTAGGAAGGCTGAGAACCACTGCTCTAGAGTTTAAAATATCACTTCTTTATTATCCTTAAACACCTTAAAAGAAAGAAACAGCATAAATTTTTATTAACCTTTAGTGTTGCAATGTATATCTGGAATCCCAGCATTAGGTAGGTAGGGACTAGAGGATCAAGAATTTCAAGCCAGCCTGAACTACATAGGATGGTCCTGCCTAAAAAAACCAAGTCTGGTGGTGGTGGTGGTGCATGCCTTTAATCCCAGCACTCAGGAGATAGAGACAGGCTGATCTCTGAGCTCGAGGCTAGCCTGGTCTACAAAGCAATTTCCAGGATAGTCAGAGTTACACAGAGAAATTCTATCTTGGGCGGGGGGAACTAAAAGCAAATAAAAATACAGATATTAGATGAATCTCGCTCTTCTTTATTCCTGGAATTATGTGATAAAAGTAAATACTATTAAGCTGTAGCTCAGTGGTAGAGTTTTTGTCAAGAGTGTATGAAGTGCTGGGTTTGGTCCCCAGCACAGCATTTAATAAGTAGTCATATGTGCTAAATATGTAGCTATTTACCTCTGTTACCTAATGAATGTTTTAAAGCCTATCAGTTCTGGAATAATTAAAATATAACGGTCTGCTTCAAAAAAACCCACAAAAACAAACAAACAAAAACAATAACAACACTCATTTAGCGAGACGTGGCAGTCCTTGCCTGTAATCCCAGAATTTGGAAGGTCGAAGCTGGAAGATCAGCATCAGATACAAGTTCCAGGTTGGTTTGGAGTATATGAAATCCTACTCAAAGTTAATAAACAAACAAACAAATAAATAAGCACTTGTTTATTTTTCCCCAATAAATTTCTGTATTATTAGTAAATGCTTCCAAAAATCATCTAATTACATGGGAAGTAGAAAAAGACACGCTCTCCTGAGTAAATTGGGAGCATGGGAAGAGGGAAGGGGAGGGGGAGGAAGGGAGGGGAATGGAGAAAAAATAAAAACAATTTTTAAAAATTTTAAAAAATCATCTCATTAATCTAATAACCACTCACAGCACTTTATGTATTTTCTTCACTGAAAACCTTTTATTTTCTCATATATACAGTTCTACTGTGAACAAAAGAGATAAACTTCCTGTCCTGGTGAGGCTTACAAGCAGTTAGTTTCTAGTAGTGAGACATATCTCACGAAGTTTCATGTGCATAATATGAATGCCTTTTAACATAGGCGATATTAATTTTGTTGTTCATTTTTATTTTATAAGTGTATATGTGGTATATGTGCGTACATGCATATGTGTGCTCTCGGGTGTGTATGCCCTACACACCAGCCGATACCATACTATACCAGGAAAACATAGGCTGTCCTGTTCTTTACTCCCTAGCTTACATTCTCTAGAAAGGGAGTAAGAACCTGTAGCTAGGGTGTTAGCTAGTAAACCCCAGTGTCTTCCTTGTCTCTGGCCCTCATAGTCTTCAGGTAACAGGCATGTACGATCACTTCAGGCTTCTTATAAGGGTGCTGGAGATTTGAACTCGGGTCTTCATGCTCACATAGCAAGTCCTCTTACATGCTGAGTCATCTCAGTGTTGCTCTTGTTGTTGTTAAGGAAAGATCTCAATTTATATCCCTGGTTGGCCTAACACTTGTGTTGTAGACCAGGCTGGGTTCGAGTTAGGGTTGGTCCTCCTGCCTCCGTCTACCTGGGGCTGGGTGGCAGGAATACCCCCACTATGTTTGTGGGTGGGGTTGTTGAGGATCAACTTCAGGACCACATGAATAAGATTCATGCACTCAATCACCGAGCTGTACCGCGGTCCGAAGTCCTCTGTTGTCCAGAGACTCTGGCGTGAGCGCACCACAGTCACAGCTGAAGGAGGGGTTTGGTGAAACTCAGAGGGACAGAGAGGCCCTGTCAATGTGAGACTAGGCAGAGGCTGAAGTGAATGTATTAAAAAAAACCCAAAATGTTAGGTAGTGAAGGAAGTTGAGGGACTTTAGAACAGAAGCATCTAATATCCAATGCTATGATCATCTCTCGGTCTTCTATGGTTTAAATACTTTACTTTTGAGACACAGACGTCAGAGGCTACAGAGATGACACAGTGGTTCAGAGTGCTTCCCGCTCTTGCAGAGGACTCCATTTCAACTCCTATGGTGCGTGGTTTACAGCTGCTCATTATTCCAGCTCCAAGGGATCCTATGCCCTCTTTTCGGCCTCCATGGGTACCTTTGTGAATAACCATGCATCTGCATGTGCATGCACACACACACACACACACACACACACACACATACACTCAAATAAAATAAATCTTCTTTTTAAAAGAAGATACATAAAAGTCAGTCAATTAGGTTAGTCAGGAAAAATGTAAGCTTCCAGGACATTCCAGGAACATACAACAGTGTGGTTGATGGCGACATAGCTGGGGTGCTCAGTTCTCAAATGACCTTGAATTTTTAGAGAGCGTTCGCTAACTTGAGGGCTCTGACCAGAAGGAATAGAGTGGGAAGTTGGGGGGGCATTATTTGGATTTTTTTTTAAAAAGTACAGGCTTGGTGCCACAGAACTGTAATCCCCATCTCTCTCTCTCTCCTGCTCCTTCCCTCTCTGCCGATCTCTCTCTCTCTCTCTCTCTCTCTCTCTCTCTCTCTCTCTCTCTCTCTCTCTCTCTCACACCCACACACACACACACACACACACACACACACACACACACACACGGTGACCCCAGAAAGGAGCCACATGAAGTTTTAGGAAGAACACTGTTATTCAGGGCAAGTAATGATAGCTTACTTCCCAACCCCACCCCATCCCACCTCTTCCTGTGGCCTAGGCTATGGCACAATGGCACACAAGTATGCTGAGCTATAGGATTCTACAGTTAGCCTTCGGCTACTCAGCACCTCAGCCCACAGGGAGCGACTTCTAGATCCCCTTTTTCTGCCATGAAAGGCCAGTTCAGCCCCGTGCATCCTGAAGCAGGAAGTGAATCATGCAGCTGCAGTAGCACCAAGTTCTCTTGAATCCTCCTGATAGCCTCAAGAGTTCTCATTTCAGGGACGGTAAGTAGAAACATGTGCTGTTTCATTGGGTTTATTTGTTTACCTTCCTACTTCATTGATTTGACTTGCTTTCAAGACAGAAAAAGAATAGTTTCTGTGAGCCATGCTCATGTACCCCCAAGCACGTGATATTTGATAAAAGTCAAATCCAGTGAAAAAGAAAAGAAGGAGGAGGGATGAACAAGTCGCCATTTTTACATCCCAAAAACTCAGAAATTAGGCTTCATTCCCCACTTAGTAATGATTCTTTAGCCCTTTGTCTTTAAATAAGACCATTTGATTTTGACATTTTGAGCCCCCAAGTTACATAAAACTACTTTTGAGGAATCAGGTCATAAAACATATTTTTATTCCTCCTTGTCACTAGCTGCACAAGGAACAAGGCTGTTCTCTGCCCTGTGGTCTGGCTGCTGGGAGCTCTGCCCTCCAGCCACCAGGGCCTATTGCTAGCCATCCCCAGCTAGTCCCCTCAGCCCTAAGGCCTCTACGGTCCCACAGAGTAGTCAGTGAACTCTTGGTCAAAGAGGACGGGAATGTGTGGGTGGCAGTGAGTGACTTTTCCACTTAACCTCAGTCAACAGCCATATTCACAACTTTAACTTTGGTGACGTTTTCTAGTATCCTCGGTGGAGGGAGGGGGTGGGGAGTCCTGCTGCTGGCAGAACCGACAGACTATGAACAGTGTGCAGCTTTACAGCTGTTTTAAGGATGAGGGAGGTGGGTGGGCAATGAGGTGAACCCAGCCTTTGAGAGAAGGACCGTTCGTGGAAGACTGAACAAAGCTATAGTAATATGTGTGTGCCATGCTTTGTCAAAGAAAGAAACATCATCTGAACCACCTCTGCACACACACACACACACACACACACAATCTTTTCCCATGGAATGGAGAGACCATGCCCCTTGGTACAGGCTGTGTCTGAGTGTGGTGTAAACCAAAGACATGGTGTGCTTTGCAAAACAGAACAAATTACAGATTCACTCTGAAACTACATTAAACACTCATGTAAAATAGGCCCAGGTTTAATTTGAGGATCTATTTTAGGCTTTAAAATTTTTATTTTTTTCTGTGTGTGTTTGTGTGTGTATATGTGAGTGTGCTCAAATGGCACTAACATAAAAGTACAGGTGTCTTTGGGGTCTAGAATAGGGTGTGGGATTCCCCGAAGCTGGAGTTATGGAGGTCTAACTTGGGTCCTCTGTAAGAAGAGCAAATACTCTTAACCACTGACATCTCTCCAACCTGTTCTTGTGTTCTTGGGACAGGATCTCACCATAGCCTAAACTGGCTTTGAACTTGCTATGCAGCCAAAGATACTTTGAACTCCTGATTCTTTCTACCTCCCAAATGCTGGGGTTATAATTTTCTTGTTTTTCTTTTCTTTTCTTTTTTTCTTTTTCTTTTCTTTTCTTTCTTTCTTTTTTTTTTTTTTTGAGACAGGATTTATCTGTGAAACAGTCTTGCAGTCCTTGACAGTCCTGGAACTTACTCTGTAGACCAAGCTGGCCTCAAACTCACAGAGATCCACCTGCCTCTGCTTCCCAAGTGCTGGGATTAAAGGCATGCACCACCACCCGGCTAAGATTATAGGTTTAAACCATCACAACTGACTCGATTTTTATTGCTATTTTTAACACAATCGTGAGATGCCCAGCTTTGTATTTCAGATGTTTTGAGATGGGGTTTCCCCTTGTTTCTATATAATTATGAACCGTAGGTGAAATCACCTGAGTTCACATGATGCTATGGGTTAAATTGTTTATAATGTTGATGCCTTAACCCCCAGTTACTTGGGTGTGATTTGGAGAAAGGGCCTTCACAAGAGGTAAGAAGCAAGTTCAATATGGTAGGCCTCCATTCAACATCAATGGGGTCCCTTTTTTCCAGTATTAAAGACTGAAGTTGAAGCATTGTACATGCAAGGCAAGTGTGCTAACACAGAGATCTACTCCCAGAGCTGGTATTCTTATTAAAAAGGGGAAATATAGTGTCAGTAAGCTGATTCAGTCAGTAAAGGGCTTGCTGTTAAGCCGGATGAACAATTCCCAAGATCCATGTGGTAGAATGAAAGACTGACTCCGAAAACTGTCCCCTGACCTTCATGCATGAGCTGTGGCACATATGCATTCACACACGCACACACACACACACACACACACACACACACACACACACACACACTCTGAATACATGTAAGGGAGGGTTACAAGGAACATGACTATGTATGTGAAGATAAGCATCTAAGAGCCAAGGAAAGAGCCAGAACAGACCTTTCCCTCAGAGACCTCAGAAGAACCCACCATTTGTTTGAGAGATTTGAGAGAAAGAAGGAGCTCACTACATAGTTCAGATTGGCCTCAAACTCATGAAGCTCCTTCCAGTCTCCACAGTGTTGGGATTACCGCAGGGCATAGTCCCACCAAGTGTCTTAATCTGACACTTCTAGTCTGCCAAACTGGGAGAAAATAAATCTCTGCAATTTAAAGCATCCACTGTGTGGTCCTTGTTATAATAGCTAGGCTAGAAAACTAACATATATGGAAAAATGAAACAAGTTTTGTTTGTCTTTTCCATTTTCAGTCCAAATTAAAACAGGCTGTAAACTGAGTTTCTGTTCTGCAGTTGCAAGCTCCAAAGTTGCAGAGACAAAGCAGGTAATCAAAGGACTAGATCTAGCCGGTCAGACAAGGCAGGATTCCCAGAGGGGACTGGGCAAACTGGAAAGTAAACAGTGGCCAGCTAAAGTCAGCTTCTGTGAAGAAATACAGGCCCACTGTTGCCCAAGAGTCTGATCCTTGAGAAGACTCCAAAGTGTAGGGTTTTGTTGTTGTTGTTGTTGTTGTTGTCGTTTGTTTGTTATAAAAATCTCCCATTTAAAGTGCTAACAACTAGTTGAAAAAAAATCTTAATAATGTCATGGTCAACATTGTAGATCCAAATAAAATCTGAGGCATGACCCAGCCCACAGGCTAATGAGGCTCAAGGTACATTTACAGAGGAGGGTGTCAGAGACTGAGAGGAATTCAGTTCTTGCTCTTAGGTGTGGCCCTGTGACTAATTCTGGCCAATGGAATGTGACTGATGGAGAAGTAGCCAGGTACTGCTTTGTCAAGGCTAACAACTGTGTCAGGCACCTTCGCACTGCTCGGCCTTTCTAGAACATTCTGGATGTATATACCGACCTTCACAGTTTAGGGGATAAGAGCTCATTGACAAGAGCAAGAACCTGAAGTGTGGGGACAATTACAATTTATTCACAAAGAGGATACGTCTCCCTTATCCTGGCCTCAGGGAAAGAATAAAATAGGGTAGTGAAGAGGGTACCTCCCGCTAGACAATCAGAGGTCATGGTTCCACTCTCTACTCTCCTGACCCAAGATCTAAGGGTGGCATCTGCTCACGACATTTTTGCTGGTTTAGTCTCCAGGCTGCCCAATCAGTTAGAGAGAAACAAACCGGTTATTATTATAAACCCATTCTTGAAATAGCTTATTTAGAGATGGGCGGTGGTGGCACATGCCTTTAATCCCAGCACTTGGGAGATAGAGGCAGGAGGATCTCTGTGAGTTTGAGCCAGCCTGTCTACAAGAGCTAGTGACAGGACAGGCTGCAAGGCTGCAGAGAAAACCTGTCTTTAAAAAAAAAAAAAAACCCAAAAAAGCTTGAAAAATACCTTTTAGTTTGAACTTTGAGATCTTTCGAAACTCCTGGTTTTGCATACATCTAAATCCCTGGGCCTTCTGACTGGGCTAACTACGTATTAACTTCCTTTAGCCTCCTTATCTAGAGCCTTTTACTGCTAACCTGAGTCGATGCCCATCTTGTCTCTGTTGCCCTGAACTTCTTTGCTGACTATCTGAGGACCTGTTTCCCATTATCATTTCTTCTCCTTAACCATCCCCCCTCCCTGAAGAAGCCTTTATCTCATTAAACTGACTTTCCAGAGCTTTCAACATGTTTATGTTTCTGCTCGTCTCCACATACTGTGAATGTCACACTGTGAATTCCTTGAAGGTAATACACACACACACACACACACACACACACACACACACACACACACACATACATACATACATACACACACACACATACATACATACATACATACATACATACACACACATACACGCACACACACTTTGTTGGTTGTTTTATTCTTTTACTCATTTTTCTTTTGGGGGCCCATCACCCAGCTCCCAAATAAATATCTGGCCTTAGCTTGGCTTGTTTTTAGCCAGCTTTTTCAAATTATCTCATCTATCTTTTGCCTCTGGACTTTTACCCTTCTCTATTTCTGTATATCTTTTCTTTCCTTTTTATTCCATGTCTGGCTGTGTAGTTGGGTGAATGACCCTTTCTTTTCTCCTCCTTGATCCTCTTCCCAGATTTCTCTTCCTATTTATTCCTTCTTCATGCCAGCCCTGCTTAAATTTCTCCTGCCTTGCTATTGGTCTTTAATAGACCAATCAGGTGTTTCAGGTAGGCAAAGTAAAACAGCTTCACAGAGTTAAATGAATACAACATAAAAGAATGCAACATATCTTTGTGTCATTAAACAAATATTTCACAACATAAATGTAACAAACACATCTTCAATTAATATTCTATAACACCCTATAGCCTTAAATACCTTTTTACCTATATCTTTTAAATTAATGATATCTAAATGCAATGATTTATGGTGTTATCCATACTTCTGTTAAAAATAAATCTTTGCTGGATGTAATTTCAGATCTAGGGAGAATGGCGTTGAAAAATTCTAAGTTCAAGGCCATCTTATGCTACACAGTGACACCTGTCTCAGAAAAAGAAAAACAGGATGAATTCTCTCTCCCTCCCTCCCTCCCTCTCTCTCTCTCTCTGTCTCTCTCTCTCTCTCTCTCTCTCTCTCTCTTTCTTCTCATTTTGTTTTTGTTTTTGTTTTTTGAGACAGGGTTTCTCTCTCTAGCTTTGGAGCCTGTCCTGGAACCAGCTCTGTAAACCATGCTGGCCTCAAACTCACTCACAGAGAGAGAGAGAGAGAGATCCACCTACTTCTCTACTTCTGCCTCTTGGGTGCTGGGAGTAAAGGCCTGTGCCACCACCACCCCACATCTTTCTTTCTTTTTTAGAAAATAAGACTAGTTAAGTTAATTGGTGTAAGCATTAGCTTATATATAAAGATAGAAACTGTTTCTGCCTTGCATATCAATAGTTATTGGTAGACTGGGTTTTTTTTTATTTTTAGATTTGGAAAAACTAAGGTCTTTAAAGAATCGGATGCTAAATATGTCTTAGCAGTTAAGGGCACTTGCAGCCAATCCCGATGACCTTAGTTCAGTACTCAGAACATATGTAGCAAAAGAGGAAAAACAACTGACTGCCAGCAAATTGTACTCTGATTTCTGTGTATATGTCATGGTACCACCATGTCCACATCCCCACCCTCACACAGGTACATGAATAAATGTTTAGGGCTGTAGGTATGGCTTAGTCATTAAAGGCTAGGCTCACAACGAAAAATATAAAATAAATGTTTTTAAGAAATGCAAAGCATTGGATTCTAGGTAAATATTCTGCTAATTGAGCTAACCCTTGAAAAGCACACTCCAAGCCAGATAAGCCAGTATCCAAGAAGGAGAGGCAGGGGCAGGGAGATGATTGTAAATTCAAAGCCAGTCATGTGCATAATAATAGCAAGTTCGAGGCCAAGCAGTGCTACATAGCTGGATTTTTGTCTCATTCTATCCCATCCCACTTCAGACTGCTTAACCATGTGTCTGCGTGTTTGTTCTTTAAAAGCCATAGTGATAAAGCAGGGAGAACAAATGTTACCCACAGGAAGAATTCACAGGGGACAAGGGTGTTTCAGGAACATGAGATGAACATGTTCTGTTTCTATAGACTTTCTTCATTCTGCCATAAATTTCCCTTTATTCTTTAAACACGATCTTGAATAGACTGAATTTTACATAAGTGTCAACAGTTTTAATCTTCACCTGTGGTATAACTCAAGAAACTTGATAGTCACTGATCTTATCCAGATGAATGAATACCCTGATCATGGCTTTTATGTTTGCTATGTAACCCTTCTCTGTTCTGATGTACCCCATGTCTTGGTTGTTTGCAAATTTGAAATTGAACTTACTAAATTTATCCTCCAGACATTTGTTCTTTCTTCTCTTTTATTTTTTTTATTTCCTTTTTTAAATTGGGATTTATTGAGAACATTTTGTTTTGTTTTGTTTTTGAGACAGGATTTCTCTGGGTAACAGTCCTGGGAATCCTGGAACTTGCTTTGTAGACCAGGCTAGTCTCGATCTACCCGTCTTTGCCTCTCAAGAGCTGGGGTTAAAGGTGTGTACTATCACTACCTGGCAAGAACTGTTTTTTTTTTTTTAATTTTATGATTTATTTATCTTTTATTTTATGTGCATTGGTGTGAAGGTGTCAGATCCAAGGGAACTGGATTTTTCAGACAGTTGTGAGCTGCCATGTGGGTGCTGGGAATTGAACCCGGGTCCCCTGGAAGAGCAATCAGTGCGCTTAACCACTGAGCCATTTCTCCAGCCCTGTTTTTTTTAAAGACCCACTAATCTACATTAAGAGTTCACCAACATTTACTCTGTGCCAAGCTTTAATTCCATGCAATTTGCTTTTTATAAAATGAGGACAGATAGCCAGGTGGTGGTGGTGCATGCCTTTAATCCTAGCACTTGGGTGGCAGAGGCAGGCAGAGCTCTGTGAGTTCAAGGCCAGACTTGTCTACAGAGCTAGTTCAGCTACACAAAGAAACCGGAAACCCTGTCTCCAAAAAGAAAAGAGAAAGAAAGAAAGAAAGAAAGAAAGAAAGAAAGAAAGAAAGAAAGAAAGAAAGAAAAAAAGAAAGAAAGAAAAGGAAAGAAAAGGAAAGAAAAGGAAAGGAAAGGAAAGGAAAGAAAAGAAGATGGGGAAAGATGAAGGCTAAATATCCACTGAGCCTGAGGAACAGAGTCTAGTCCAGTCCCTGGGGCTCAAGGTAGAAGGAAATCTCCCAAAAGTTATCCTCTGATCTCTACACAGGCACCATGGTATGACATACCCTACCACACAACAAAATAAGTAAAATAAATAAATAAATAAATAAATAACATCAGTTTAGAGCACATGCTGCGAGCCCGAGAACCTGAGTTCAATCCCTGGAACCTGAGCCATAAAAGTAGAGAACTGACTTTCAAAGCTGGTCCTTTGCCTTCTGCATGTGCACCTACACACAGACACTAACTTAGACAAGGAAAAAACTGATAAATGTAATTTTTAAGAAAAAGATCTCATAAAAATAATAGATTTCATTATGATTTTTCTATACTTTTTAAAATAAAGACCTATTTATTATGCATACAATGTTTTTCTAATATGTACACACCCGAAAGCACCAGATCTCATTATGTGGTTGCTGGGAATTGAACTTGGGACCTCTAGAAGAGCGGTTGGTACTATTAACTTCTGAGCCATCTCTATAGCCTGGTTTTTCTATACTTATATCACTTACGTTGCTCCATGTTTACCTGCTTTTTCTTCCCCTCCCAATGGTCTCTCCACCCAAACAGCCCCCATTCAACCTTCAAATCATATCCATATATATATATATATATATATGCTAATCTAAATTCTGCATATGAAATAGAAATGAAACATTTGTCTCCTTCCTTTTATCCTTTTGATTCTCTCCTTCCTCTAAAACTTCTTTCTTTCTCCATTTTTCTTATGCGCGCACACATACACCCCATATATTCCCCCCACACCCCACGGACACCCCCCACTCGCTACATATAACCTCCACACACTCCTTTCAATGTAGATTTTGTAGAAGAGAAGAAACATGATATTTAATCTTCAGAGTCTTGTTTAGCTTGGCATAAAGCTCTCCAGTTCCATTCTTTTCTCCTGCCAGTAGCACAGCTTCACTCTTTTTTACAGCGGATTAGAATCCTATTGTGTTCATTTTATCTCTTCATGCTGGTGGGCAGCAAGGTTGGTTTCACAGCTTTAGATATTGTGAATAGAGCTGCGGCAAACACAGATGTGCAAGAATCTCTGTGGTGCTGACTCGATTCCTTCAAATATATAATCATGAAGGAAAAGAAGAGCCTAATTCAGGACTAAACCTATCCCATGAGGTGAATGTCTTCTAAAATGAAAGCTTTAGGGTTGGCAAGATGGCTGGCTAGGTAACAAGCGTTTGGCACACCGGCCTATCCCCACAGAACCCCCAAAAAGCTGCATGTGATGGCACCGACCTGTAATCCCAGACTTCTTACAGTTTGAAATGGAAGTCAGAGGCAGGAGAATCCCCTGAAAGATTGCAGGTCAGCTAAACTGGAGTATGCAGAAGGGCAGAAACAACCAGAGCATCTGCCTTAGCAAGGTGGAAGGAGAGCATCAGTCCTTCAGATGTGTCTAATGAGCTCCATACATGCCACCCTCACACATATGAATGTGCACACACACACACACACACACACACACATACACACACACACACACACAGAGAGAGAGAGAGAGAGAGAGAGAGAGAGAGAGAGAGAGAGAGAGAGAGAAATAGACAGAGACACAGACACAGACACAGACACAGACACAGACACAGACACAGACACAGAGAAAAACCTTAGGGTCAATATATAACACCAGTGCTTGGCAGATATAGACAAGGTGATTAGGAGTTCAAAGTCATCTTCTACTCTATACTGAACTTTCAAAGCCAGGCTAGGTGTGATTGTTTGAATGTGAAATGTTCCTCGTAGGCTCATGTATCCGAATACTTGGTCCCCAGCTTGTAGCACTGTTTGAAGGTGTGATGGAATGCCTCTGGAAGCACACTATAATCCTATCTTACAAAATAACACAGTCCTTTGAGATGTGATTGCACAAGCCACTGAAATCACATATACAGCTTCCATATAGACAGGTACACTCAACTTTGTCTTGAGAAGGCTTGTGCTATCCTTTTCCTGAGCATTGTCTTTCTGATCACACGGTGCTCAAGCCAATGTGAAAATCTTTTTAATAAACTTCAACTCTCTGTCATGCTGGCTCATCCTGAAATGTATTTATAGAACATCCAGGGATCCCAGCTTCGCTTGCATAGAGGTCTCTGAAAGATATTCTCAGGCTTTTGCCAGTTGGATAACATAGAGTGGCGATGGTTTGAATAGGAAGGGGACATATTTGAATTAGGGAGTGGCGCTAAGTGACAAGGATTAGGAGGTGTAGCCTTGGAGGAAGTATGTCCTTGGACGTGGGCTTTGAAGTTTCAAAAGCTCAACCAAACCCAGTGGCTCACTCTTCTTGCTGTCTGCTGATACAGATTTAGAACTCTTGGCTCCTTCTCCAGCACCGTGTCTGCCTGTGGGTCACTGTACTTCCCTCAGTGGTGACAATGGACTAAACCTTTGAAATGTAAACCAGCCCCAAGTAAATGTTTTCCTTTATAAGAGCTGCTGTGGGCGTGGTGTCTCTTCACAACTGTAAAGCCCTAGACAGTTGTGTCTCCAGCCTCTTCCCCCCCCCCCCACTGCTTCCCGCACAAGGATATTCTTCATAGAGCTGAACTGTTTCTTAATGGGTATTCGGGCTGCTGTTCCGACACACCCATGTTCCGTTTGCAAAATGCTGTAGAGTGGTTTGGGAACAGATGGAGAAATGTCAAGTCAGGAAAGTAACAGGAAGCTAATGGGAGAGCAGGAAGTGGGAAGGTGTAATAGGGTCATATAAGAGGTGTGTCTTAGTTCCCTTTCTGTTGCCATAAGGCACCATGACCACGGCAACTTGGAGAAAAAAGGGTTTCTTGGAGTTAACAGTTTCAGAAGATGAGTCCATAATCATCATGGCAGGAACCATGGCCCCAGTCAAGTAGGCTTGGTGGTGAAGCAGTAACTGAGAGTTTACATGCAGAGACAGAGAGAGCTAACTGGAAATAACATGGGCTTCTGAAACCTAAAAGCTCGCTCCCAATGACATAAGGGCTCTAACTACGCCACACCTCCTAATTCTTTCCACGGGGTTTCATCACCTGGGTGACAAAGCATTCAAATCTATGAACTCAAGGTGGCCATTCTCATTCCACCTACCCACAAGGTACAACCTCAAGCCAGCATGGTGGTTGCAAGCCTGTAATCCCAGCACTTGGGAGATATTGGAGTTTATTAAAGGAATATGTGTGTGTATACAGGATCTTTGTGTGTGTGTGTGACAAGGTTTCTCTGTGTAACTTTGGAGCCTGTCCTAGCACTCACTCTGTAGACCAGGCTGGCCTCAAACTCACAGGGATCTGCCTGCCTTTGCCTCTCAAGTACTGGGATTAAAAGCATGTGCCACATACCTGGCTATACAGGATTTTTAATTTCTTTAATTATATGTTATATATTATAACACATATATAATATATAAAGGAATTCCATATATATGTATACAGGGTCTTTAATTCCTTTAATATATATGTTATGCATTATATACACATATAACATAATATATATGTATACAGGGTCTCATTCTATAGCCCACAGCTCTTGGGCACAACAGTTAATAGAAAGACACATTCAAGAACATGGGTGTGGGCTTCTCACACCGAGAACTGTGAGAAAATGTCTTCACTACAGTAGCTCTTTTCATTGTTTGTGGTGACCCCTGAAGCTCTGCCTGGAAGACTGGAGAAATGAGATCATTGGGGTGGGGTTCCTATCCACTGCCTAGAATTCAGTAGGTAAAGTCCTAGGTCCCAAAAACCTAGCTCCAGAGAAGATTTTTTTTACTGTAAACAAAGGTTTTATCTTGTTATGAGAAACCAGAAGGTCATGTGCCATCATACCTGGCTTATTTGCTTTTTTATCCAGCCCCTTTCTGTCATAAAATCAACTTCTACTCAGTCTACATGTGTTTTATGGAATGGAATGTTGCCTGACTTTGGAACTGAAAAGAAAGCCAACTAGGACTTTTAAGGTGGTGTATTACAAACAAGTTTCTGGCCAGCAAAGACTACACAGGAGACCATCATCTCAAAATAGTAACCCCAAAGGCTGGGATGTAGCTTGGTTGGTAGAGTGGTTGCCTAGCATGTTAGAAGAGGTCCAAGATCTAGTCCCAGCACTGTATAACCTGAGCACTAAGGAGATGGAAGCAGGGGGATCAGAAATTCAAGATTCCTAAACACACAAAAGGAAGACAGGGAGGGTAGGCTTGTTTCCTGGTTTCTTGCCTTGGATCTGAGTTCATTGTCTAACAATCCTGAAGAACAACAGTAACAGAAGAGGAAGCAAGCAGAGTGCAGAGAAGAAATCTCCTGCTGCCAGGCAGAGCCTGGAAATCATACCACTCTGGACCACAGGTTCTTTTGTGTCTTGAATGGGCCAGTTTGATTCAGCAAGGAGTTGGGATAAACCCTAGCAGCTATTTTGAATGTATGGGGGGAGGGATTCTGGCTGGTCAAGAACCAGGTGGAAGAAAGTGAACTCAGAAAAAAAACAGCCAAAGAAAATGCCCTACAGAAAAAGTTTGTTGGTGGGAAGAACCAGGAAGTGGGAAGGAAAAGAAGGATGTCTGGGGGTTAGCTGACATCTTGCTGAGTCAAGGCCTTGGTGGATTTTAACTCCAGAGCTCACTGCTTGTGCAGATTTCATTGTAAAACTTTGGTGTTCTTAGAAGCTGCCAGGATATGTGTGTGTGTTTGCTTTCCTCGGACCTGTAACCCTGACTAGCTGCCTAAGAAGTGGGGTTATTTTATTCCTATTAGAAGACCCCATAAGCAAATCGTTTCGAGGTTGGTGCTGATGGAACAGTAGAAAACTCAGGGGTTCGTTAATGTTGCTTGCTTCAGTTTACACTTTTTCTGGTGTGTCAGCATTGAGGCAGAAAGAGCGTGTTTGGGAAGGGACCTAGGGAATGACACTGTTTGAAAGGGTCAGGATTGTGGAAATGTTGGAATAGGTGTGGCCCTGCTGGAGGCAGTTTATCACTAGGGGTGGGCTTTGAGGTTTCAGAAGCCCAAGCCAGGTCTGGAGGCTTTGTCTCTTCCTGCTGCTGGCAGATCTGGATAAAGAACACTCAGTTACTATGAGCCTATGGGGGCATTTTCATTTAAACTAGCACAGGGCATGAGCCAAAGAGAGCAAACTCCATTTCTGGCGATCAAACTAAGAAGCTTAAGCATGCTACACTTTCAAACTCCAACCTTTCTGATTTTGCTTCAAAACATGTTATTTAGATACAGTGGTACACACCAGCACTCAAAGGTAGAGACAGGCAGATCCCTGCAGGTTCAAATCCAACCTGGTCTACATAGAGAGTTCCAGTCCAGCCAGAGCTTCATAGTGAGACTCTGTATGGAGAAGAAAAAAAAAGGAAAAAGAAAAAAAATACTGTGTGGCTTTCTTGGCTTATTGACACATGGCATAAAGCATGAGCTTCACATTGACATAGCCTACAATTCTAAAAAAAAAGCAAACCTTCCCTGAACTGGAATAAAACATTGTATAATTAATGAAATTGCAGCAATGTGCCAATAACAAATCATTCGTGATCTCTCTCTTTTTTGCATTGTTTATGTTTCTATTTTGTGAGATAGGATCTACTGTAGTCCAGGCTGACCTTGACCTCCTTCAACTTCTGACCCTCCAGCTTCAGCCTCCCAAGTACTACACTCAGAGACAGACACACATACATCACACCCAGTTTTATACTGTGTGGTGCTGGCGATCACACCAGGGCTTTGTACATGCTAGGCAAGTACTCTACTAATGAAGCAACATGCCCACCCCAGGATCCATATTCTAGGGTTGCACTAATAGGTAGCTACCAGCCATATGGATCTATTTAGATAAAAATTAAAATTTAAAAAAACCCAGTTTCTCACACTAGCCCCATTTCAAGTGTCTTGACGTCCCCTGCAAACAGTACAGGAAGAGAACACTCTCTTTGTGTCAGCCGTTTCTTATTTCTTATGGACCGCTCTGGCAATACTTGAGTATGTTTCTCTGTCCACTAATAATCATTCGTACCCTGAATCTGGGCATAATCCAGACTCAGAGACTGAGATCTAAGCTCTTCTACTTCCTAGTCCTGTAGTAACAGTGTAAGATTTCTGTACTTTAAGTTTGGTCAGCATGCGGGCAGTAACTAAGTAAGGATGCCAAGACCCAAACGTGGAAGCAGGCGGAGCGGTGAAGGGGCGGGGCCAGCTTGTGGCTCTGGGGTTTGCTTGCTCTGTCTCAGTCGGGGGCGGAGCCTCGCGCGAGGGGGGGGGCGGTCAGCCCGGGGCGGGGCCTCGGGAGGCGGGGCCTCGAGGGGGCGGGCCGGGAGGCGGGCCAGCCAGCGGGTCGGCGCGCCAGCCCTGCCTTGCGTGCTCACGTGACAGGTCCGCGAGGCCCGGCTCTTGCAGTCGTCCAGGCCAGCGAAGATGGCGGCGGAGAGGGAACCTCCTCCGCTGGGGGACGTGAAGCCCACCGACTTTGAGGAGCTGGAGGACGGAGAGGACCTGTTCACCAGCACGGTCTCCACCCTGGAGGTGAGACGGCCCCGCCGAGGAGGCCGCGCCGCGCGTCTCGCCGCCTTTCCCCTGCCGCGACTTGTCCCCTCCCCACTCCCCGGTTTGGCCAGGCCAGGTCCGGTGACACCTGTGACGCCGGCCGCACCTCAGGTGCCTGTCAAGGGGGCTGGGTTGGCCCGGGCGGTCAGGCCTCCGGACTGCAGCCTGCGGGCCTGGGATGCGACTTCATCCTCCCGGGGCCGGGACCCGCGGACGGAACGCCGTGCTTGCGGGCTCTCGGGCCTTGCGGGTCATTCGCGCCTCTTCCTCCAGGCAGGAGGAAGGCTTGGACCCGCTTCCCGGGCTCCTCATCCCCTCTGGGGTTTCAGCAGCCCCGGGGAGATGGGCTTGTTTCTCTGCCCAGGAGGGTGTGCCCTGCAAGGGGACCGTGAAGTCATGAACTGAACGCTGCCTGGCCTAGGGTCCCCAGGGAGGTTAGGGTGCACTTTTCACTGTCCTTCATGGACTACCAGTTTTCTTGGAGGTAGGAGCCTCTTTGGGTTTCTTTTTAAAAAAAAAAAAATAGGTAAATGCATTTAAGTTAGTAGACTTCTGTTGAGGCGAGATCTCTTGCAGCCCAGGCTGGACTCGAACTCACCACGTAGCTGAGGATGGCTTTGAACCTCTGGTCTTCCTGCCTGTCCTCTTTCCTAGTGCTCAGATTAGTTGACATGAGCCACCACTTGGGTTTTAGACTTTTTAGGGGCTATCATGCTGGGAAAACACAAAGTTTAAGGAGGGTATAGTCCAGGAAACTTCTTCTTCTTTTTTTTTTTTTTTTTTTTTTTTAAATTACTAGGGGAGAAATAGAAACAGATCTCGACTCCTTTTTCCTCTTTTTTCGCATGGTCAGCGATCTCTGTAGCTGAGTGTTCCTGTTTTTGTCAAAGGAAACACCATGACTGTGTTGGCCCGCCAACTTTCTCTAGCCACATTTGAATTGCTTTACATTGGATGAGCGCACATGCACCGGAAATCCTAATTTTAAGCATGTAAGCACTTTTCTCAGAAGATTGTTTACCTCAGATAGTTTTTTAATTACATGTATTTATTGTGGATGTGTGTGTGTGCCGGCGCTTGCGTATGAAACTCAAAGGACAACTTTTGGGAGTTGGCTCGCTGTTTACACCGTTGTCAGCAGCTTTACCAGCCGAGCATCTCACTTCTCACCTGCCCTCTACTTTCTTACAGAGTTCTCTGCTTTAAGCTTTGTGCGCCTGTTCAGTTCTGCACCAAATCAACTGGAACTAACTGTAAAACACCCTTCATTGACTTGAAACTGAAAACTTAGGGGACTGCTCACCACTGAGTACATTCTACTCATTTTGTCTGTAGTGGTGAGGCTGAACCCCACCTTCCCGCAGAGTATAAATTCCTTGGATGGTATCTTGGTTGTCCATGTGTCCTAAACAAAATCCTGAGTATTTGTAACTTATTGGAGCTAATGCTGGTGTACATGTCAAAACCACTATCTTCTAAAATTACTTTGCAGAATATATTTTTCTGGACAGGGATAGTTAGTATCCTGGTATACCTTGGTCTGTTTTATGTTTGCGTAATGTGTGTTGAAAATGTCTGCAGGGCCCTAAAACCTGCAATGTCTTTTCTAGATACAATACACAGAGTAAGAAGAACTATAGTCTGTATCTCCAAATATGATGTCTGACTGTTTTTTAAAAGAAAGTCTACAAAGTTTTATTATGAATGTTCTTATTTTGGTTACCGCATTGTGAAAGTTGTAAATAAAGTTAATTGGTTGTTGACCTAAACCCTTATCTCATGGATTCATTTTAAGAAAATGGGTGACTGTAAGATTTTTAGATATGTTTTAAAAATGTTCAGGTTAGCATACAAGGTTCGTTTTTCCTGTCTTCCAAATGTTCAGAACTGTCTGAGGGAGGACCCCGTGCCACTGCTTCACTTCTCTTTACATAGTGTGTCTTACACTCGGGGTGCAGAAGAGTCCACAGCATCCGTGCATAGATGCCTACACCTGACTGCAATGCTATATGTTTAACAAACGCTTTTCTTTTGAAATCACATCTCTTTTTGTAGCATAGACTGGCATGGAACTCCCCTAGGCTGAGCCTGAGTGCTAGAATTACACACATGTACTGCTACTCCTGGCTGTAGAGTGATATTTTTCCTGTACTTTGGTTGAACCTGCTGAATGACATTCCCAGCCCAGATCAGGGTCTTCGATATACAATTGTTTCAGGGGACTTGTAGGTAACATGATTCTGTAGGACACTGGAGAGGCCTGTCGTTTGTTTGTTTTGAGACAGGCTCTCACTGTGTAGCTCTGGCTGATCTGGGTCTCAATCTGTAGTCCAGGCTGACTTCAGACTGATAGAGAACCTCTTGCCTCTGCCTCCTGAGTGCTGGGATTAAAGGTGTGCACTACCATGCCTGGCCCATCAGCCCATTTATCGACTGATATGTTTGATACCTTTTTAGTTTTTTGTATGTTCTGGATATTAATTAGTATGTAAAGTTTTTTCCTGACTCTGTAGGCTGTCTTTTCACTCAGTTGTTTCCTTTGCGGTGCAAGAGCTATTTAATTTTCTGAAATCCCTCTTGTAAGTTGTTAGCGTTGTTTCCTGAGTTAGTCGTGTCCTTCCCAGGAAGTCCTTGTGCCAGCGCTTCCCATTTTTCCTCTAACAGTTTCAGGGTTTCAGGTCTCATATTAGGGTCTTTAATGCAGTCAGAGTTGGGTTTTGTTCAAGGTGAGTAATAGAGATTCACTTTCGTTCTTTTACATGTAGATAGCCAATTTTCCTAGTCTGGTTTGTTGAAAAGGGTGTCTTTCAGTGGTCTATATCTTTTTCAAAAATCTGGTGGCTGGGACCTGGTGAGATGGTTTATTATGTAAAGGTACTTGCCTACTTGCCATCAAGCCTGATGACCACAGTTCAGTTCCCAAGGAGGAATTAACTCCTACACATTGTCCTTTGACCTCCACAGTGGCATGCATATGCCCCTCATCTTTTCAATAAATGTAAATTAAAAAATTAATCTGTAGCTGCATGGATTTATAATTGGATCCTCTTATTTTATTCCGTCTACATGCTTGTTTTGTGTTAGTACCATGTTTTGTAGTATAACTTGAAATCAGATATGATTGCAACATTGATTGATCTTTGCTTTCCAGTTTGTTGATGCTTCCATATGAATCTCATTGTTTTTTATATTTCTGTGAAGAATGTTACTGGAGTTTTGTTAGGGATTGCATTGAGTCTGTAGATTGCGTTTTGAAAGATAGATCTTCATAATAGTAATTGTGTTGATCTGTGAGCGAGGGAAGTCTTCACATTTGTTTCTTCACTGTTTTAATTTTTTTTTTGTAGAGGTCTTTCTAAGATATGTTCGTATTTACTTACTTATTTTTTAGATTTTGATGGAATTGTTTTCCTGATTTCTTGCTTAGCATGCTTATTATTAGTAAATAGGAAAATGACTGATTTTTGTCTGTCAATTTATCCTGGCTTATTACTGGAAGTGGAGTTTTTTAGGGTCTGTTATATAAAAGCGAATTGTTTACACATAAAGATAATTTGACTTCTTTCCTATTTGTATTCCTTTTATTTCTTGACTTACTGCTCTAGATAAGACTTCAAGCACTGTATTGAATAGGAATGTAAGTGAATATTCTTGTTGTTCCTGATTTTAGTAGAAATGCTTTGCGTTTGTCTCCATTTATCATGATGTTGGCTATAGTCTTATTTTATGTAGTTTTTATTTTGTTGGGATATGTTCCTTTCATTCTTAGTCTCTTTGAGGCTTTTATCATGGAGTATTTTGTCAAAAGCCTTTTCTGCATCTGTTGAGATAATGATGTGGTTTCTTTCCTTGAATCTATTCTTGTGATATGTAACATTTATTCATTTGTATGTTGAACCATCCATGCATCTCTTAAATGAAGTTAACTTGATCATGATGAATTACTTCTTTTGAGGGAAAAAAATGATGTGTGTGCATTCCTGAGTATATGTATATACACAGTGTGCATGCAGAAGTTCAGGGAGGCCAGAAGAAGGTGTTGGGTCTCCTGGAACTGGCATTACAGACAGTTGTGAGCCATCATGTGGGTGCTGGGAATTGAACTTGGGTCTTCTGAAAGAGCAGTAGGTACTCTAACCACTGAGCCAGCTCTCCAGCCTGAATTATTCCTCGCCCCTTTTTAAGCTTATTTATTTTTTATGTATGAGGGTTTTGTTTTTGTGGTGACGGTGGCTGCGTTCATGTATGTATACTATGTGCATGGCTTATGCATTCAGAGGTTAGAAGAAGACTTCTGGAGTAACTGGAGTTACAGGTAGTTGTAGGCCACCATGTGGGTCCTAGTGGAACTGGGGTTCCTCTGCAAGAACAAATGTTATAACCTCTGTTTGAACCATCTCTCCAGGTCTGAATTACTTTTTTGATGTGGTCTTGAATTTGGTTTGCAAGTTTATTGACGATTTTTGTGTCTGTGTTCATCAGGGAGATTTGTCTGTAGTTTTCTTTTTTTGTTGTCTGGTTATGCCACCAGCACACCACTGGAGTCCTGAGAAGAGTATGGGAGTATTCTTTTCTTTTCTCTTTTATGGACTACTTTGTGAATGATCGTTGTTGATTCTTCTTAAAATTAAGAATTTAATTTTAGTTGGTAGAATGCTGTAGTGAATGCATCTGGGGCTGGATTTCTTTTAGCTGGAAGATTTTTATTGCTGTCTAAATCTTGCTTGTTATAGATCTGGTTACATCATTTATCTCTTCTTAGTTTTACTTCAGTAGGTCATATACATCTAGAAATTAATATTCTCTTGATTTTCAGATTTAGTGGAATATAAGTATTTTAATTTAAAAGGAATTTATTTTTATTATTTTTTATGTATATCTGTGTGAATGAGTGAATGCTGCATGTATATGGGTTCCTGTGGAGATAAGGAGAGAACATGAGATCTCTTGGATCTAGAGTAAGCCACTTGACATCTATTCTGGAATGGAACCTGGGTCTTCTGGAAGGGCAGCTAGTACTCTTATCTGCTGGGCTATTGCTTTAACCCTTGAAATATACATTCTTGCCAGGTGATGGTGGCACACGCCTTTAATCCCAGCAGGTGGATCTCTGAGATCAAGGCCAGTCTGATCTGTAGAGTGAGTGCTAGGACAGGCTCCAAAGCTACAGAGAAACCCTGTCTCGAAAAACAAAACCAAAAAAGAAAAAGGAAAAAAAGTAGTGAAAAGAAATATATATATTTTAAATGCATATCCTTATGATTCAATGGCTGATTCTTCTCCATTGTATTGGGGTTTGGGATGTGTGCTACATACAGTGCATATGTGGCAGTCAGGGCATATTTGGGGAGTTGATTCCTTCTTTCAGTTATGTAGGTTCTGGGAAACTTGGCTTGTTGGGCTTGGCTGAGAGCCCCCTTAGCTGTTGAGTCATCTCACCAGCCCAGATTTTCTGACTTTCTTTCTTTCTTTTTTATTACTAGTTCTGGGACTAAAAGCACGCAACCCCCCCACCCCAGGCTTTATTTTTATTTTTTAACTTTAGTGTGTGTGTGTGTGTGGGGGGGGTGTATGCAGTTGCACGAGTAGAGAGGGCTAAGTGAACAACTTTGTGGAATTGGTTCCCCCTTCTGTATTTTGTTTGTTTGTTATTTGTTTTAGTGGGATGACCTGTCTTTTTGGTGAGAGTAGGGTATTAAAGTCACCATTGTGTTGAGGTTAATTTGGTCTTATATCTATCTAGTAGTATTTGTTGTAATTGGTGGCATCCATGTTCTGTGCACACGTTTAAATCGTAGTCTTGGATTGTTCCCTCATCAGTATGAAGTGATTTTTCTCTGTCTTTTGGGTTGAAATCTGTCTTGTCAGATGTTAGCAGAATGACACACATATTTACTTCCTGTTTTTCTTTCCGTGGAATATGTTTTTCCCTTCCTTTTACTGTAATTTTTTATTTGTCTTTGATGTCAAAGCACATTTTTTGGCGGTAGCAAATAGATGGATCCTGTTTTGTTGATTTTTTTTTAATTTCTTTATTTTTATGTGTATGGGTATTTCGCCTGAATGTTTGTCTTTGCACCATATCCAAGCTTGGTATCCAAAGAGGCTAGTAGAAGTTTTTGGATCTCCTGGAAGTAGAGTTAAGGTGGTTATGAGCTACTTGATGATGTGGGTGCTAGGAACTGAGCCCGGTTCTCTGCAAGAGCAGGAAGTGCTCTTAACTGTCACGTCATCTCTCTAAAGCCTTGATCTTTAAGTTAAAAAAAATTGTGCCTGTGTTTGCCACAGACTTTGAGAACTGAATGGGTCAGTTGGACACTGGTCACAGTCCTTTTCACCGGCTTCTTTCAAAGATTGTTACCTGGCTTAATAAATTATTTTATAGCAATTGTATTTTGAAGGAATAGACATTATTGTGTGATGTTCTATTGGGGCTTCTAATCTTCTATCACTTGGAAGTTCTGTTTTTTATTTTTGTTTACAGTGTGTGTGTGTGTGTGTGTGTGTGTGTGTGTGTGTGTGTCTTACTGGAGTTGGTTGTTTCTATCCTGTGGGTTCTAAGGATGAAATTCAGGTCATCAGCATCTTGCTAGTCTTCTTCGTTTTGAGGTTCTCACTTACATAGCCCAGCTGACCATAGACTTTGAGTTCTTCCTACCGTGGCCTCTCAAGTGCTGGCGCTGCATGAGCCGTCGTGCTTCACTTTTCTGAGCAGCACTGTTAAGGCACAACTCATATGCCATATGTTCTCCCACTGGTGTGCGCCGTTTCAGTGTGTCTAGTCTAGTGAGACATAGGTATTATCACCATAGTCTAGTTTAGAATATTTTCATTATTCAGAAAGATAGCTTGTACCCTTCAGATGTTGTCCTGCCATTTTCCCAGCCTCTAACCTTAATATAGCAACTAAGCTATCTCTATAGATTTCCCTGTTCTGGAGTTTGAATGAGTAGAACCATATACGTGTGTGTGTTTAAATTTTTTTTTCCTGCTCAGCATGGGGGTGGTGGTGATGTTATCATAGTGCATTGTCTACAGGTATAACCCTGTAAATAAATAAGTAGGGTCTTGCCTTGTACACCAAAGTGGCCTTAAGCTTGTGAGCCTGTGGCTTCAGTCTCATCTCAGTGCTACAATCGCAGAAGTTTGTCACTATGCCTATGCCTGGCTTCCACTTTCATGTTGATACTATCACTGTCATGCTCAGTAACTGCGGAATGCAGAGTCACAAAGACTAGACTTTGGTTTATTTCTCTCCTTTTTTTTTTTTTTTTTTTTTTTTGGAGACAGGATTTCTCTGCATAACAGCTCCAGCTGTCCTGGAACTTGCTCTGTAGACCAGGCTGGCCTCAAACTCATTGTTGCCTCTGCCTCCTAAGTGCTGGGGTTAAAGGTGTGTACCATGCCCTGGAGGCTTTGATTTTCTTTTAATTCTTGTGTGTGTGTGTGTGTGTTTTACTGTGTAGTCTTGGCTACCCTAAACTAGTAATCCTCCTACCTCAGCTTTCCCAGTGTCCAGATGGTGTGAGTGCCCTACCCATGACTGATTTTCTTTTTCTTTATTTAGTTTTAAATTTAAAAAAAAACATTGTTTTTGTAATTGTTTGCATATGTGGGTGCCCACAGAGGCCAGAAGTAGGTGTAGGATCCTCTGAAGATTTGAGTTTTTAGACTGTTCTAAGCTGCCCTATGTGGATGATGCTGGGAACTGAATGTGAGTCCTCTGCTAGAACAGCAAAAACTCTTAACCACTGAGCCATCTTTCCAGCTTCCTTGTTTCTGTTCCAAGATGTGATCTCATACAGCTCAGGTTGACCCCAGACTTTCTTTGTAGTCCGAGGTGGTTTGAACTACTAATCTCCCTCCTACTGCCTCCATAAAATACTGAGAATTCCAGATGTACCACCATGCCCAGAAGATGAATGATATCAAAAGATGATTAGAGGAATTGGGTGTGGTTTTGTAGTAGAGTTTTTGCCAGGCATGTATACAGCGCTCTATGTTCAATCTCAGTCACCACAAAAACAAAAAGGTCATCCTACGGAAAGTTTACTAATCAAATAAGAAAGAAGTGACTGTTGAGCAAAGGGCACACATTAAAGTGTATTTTGAACCTTAGAGAAGAAAATATAAGTAGCTCTTCATTTCCTCTCTAATCAAGAGATTGCTGGGCTTTTGTTTGTTTGTCTCCCCCTTCCCCCCCCCCCACAGGGTTTCTTTGCATCTTTGTGTAACAGCTCTGGCTGTGTTAGAACTTGCTCTGTAAACCTGGCTGGCCTCGAACTCACAGAGATCCGCCTGCCTCTGCCTCCTGAGTGCTAGGATTAGGCGCGCACAACCACCGCCTGGCCTGTATTTCTTTAGTTTATGAGATACAGTGAAAAGCAAAGAAGCATTTCAATCCATTGTCTCTTATTGTTCTTTTTAACAGTCAAGTCCGTCGTCTCCCGAACCAGCCAGTCTTCCTGCAGAAGATATTAGTGCAAACTCCAATGGCTCCAAACCTGTAGAAGTCATGCTAGACGATGACAGAGAAGATCTTTTCGCAGGTAGTTGTCATATCTTGCTATTTTTTAATGTCGATATAATAGTAATATCAATAATAGCCAATTATGATATTATATGCTATTAGAATACTCTAAGGCAACTGAACTCTTCTTGTAACACCCTAAAAAGTGAATCTGAGCATGACTGATGCCTATAATCTTAGCATTTGGGACACTGAGGCGTGAGGATTGTTGAATTCAAGGTCAGTCTGGCTTATAGGGTATCACCTGTATAACCAACCCATAACAAAACAAAACTTAGCAGGATAGAGACTGTCTAATAGGGTCACTCTGTAAGAAACACACAGACCATTACAAGAAGCAAAACTGCCCTTTATTTGTAAGCATTTGAAAATAGGGTACATGGTATTGACCATATACCCTTGGGAGGTAGCAGTGACTGTTGTTTTGGTTGCTGTTGTTACTTACAAATGTTACTTACAAATGTCACAAAGCAAAATCAAAGTATGGGTTTAAGAATCACTCTATGGGGGCTAGAGAGATGCCTCAGCAGCTCTTCCAGAGGGACCCAGGTTTGATTCCTAGCACCCACATGTTGGCTCATAGCCATCTGTTAACTCCAGTTCTAGGGGATTTGATGCCTTCTGGCTTCTGGTGGCACCAGGCATACATGTGGTACATAGAAATACCTGCAGGCAACACCCATACACATAAGAAAGCATCACTGTGTTTTACAGTTTGTTGTTAGGTAAGTTGATGGTTGAGTTTGTTTTGGATATAAAAGGATAGAATTTGGTGTAATTCATTCTAATGTAAAAAATGCTTGACTCTTAAACAATTATACCTTAAAGTTAAGATTTAAGTTAATATTTAATATTGAAAAGCAAAAATTTTAATATTGACACAAAATTAAAATAGTAAATATTTTTGTACTTAGCAACATAATTTAAATAATTGGTTTTTATTGAATTATTAATATTCTCAACTTCTATATTGGTCCATATTCAGATCATTCTGTGTTCCTTGGTGTAATTATGCTTGAAGGTTACAATTCTTTATTACAAAAGTTCATGTAATTTCTATTTTGATAGCCTGACAGAGTGTTGATAGTGTGAGGCCAGCCTCGACTATATAATGAATAACAAGATCAGGGATATCAAGGCTCTGTTCAAGAAAGGAAGAAAGAACAACAGTATATTGTCAGTATTTGTTTAAAGACTAAAGAATTTAGCATTGGTGAGAAGGAATCAGTGGGAAAGTTCATGCTGTACAACACTATTTTTGAGTTTGATCCAGTGAACCCTCAGGAAATGGAGGGAACTGACTCCTGAAAATTGTCCTCTGACTTCTACAATGTACTCTGTGACACATATTTCTGCACTGCCATACATACACCATATGTACATACTCTCGCAACAAAAATTTAAATGAAATTATTTTTAATCTTTACAATTTAACTCAGCTGTGTTTTATAATGACATCTTTAGGTGATCTAAGACATTTTTATAAAAATTATACTCTTGGTTCATATTTATAATGTATTTAAGCAGATCTATGTCTTTTCCTATAGAAGAGTATGATGCTAGGAACTTGTAAATGCAGCATATACTATCAGTCAGGATGATGAAACTTGTCTAGTAGTAGTAACACATTTTCAGTGCATAGAATACGGATCTGGCTAAAGCAAAGTAGCCATTGTGACTTTATAAGCCAAAAAGAAACCAGATTATGTTGGTGTGTTATCTGTTGTGTTTTAGATAACTTACATAGTTTATGAGTTGTTCATACTGAGAAAAAGTTAACTGTGACATGTTGTTACTTCTTTATAAGATGTTCACCAAATGGGTTCAACTATCTAACCCTTTTCCATTTGGTACATCTTAAAGAATGCCTGAATTTTGATAAAATCAATGTGTGTTCACCCTTAAGTTATAGCTATAGATTCCTTAACCTTTAGATCTGTTTGGAACTAAGCCTTCTGTATCTTCAGTTGTTTACTTAAGTTAAAAGAAGTCATATCAGCCATTTAAAATCTGGATATAGTCATACGCACCTCCGATTTCAGCACTTAGTGGGTGGCAACTGTAGGATCAGATACGCCTCAGTAACATGAATTGGAGGATTCATGAGACCATGTATCTTTTGTTGTTGTTTTTCACTGTGTAGCCTTGCTGGACTAGAACTAGCTCTGTAGAACAGGCTGGCCATGAACCTAGTTAGCTCTGCCTGTCTCTGCCTCCCAAGTCATGCGCCACCCCTGCCAGCCCGGACCATTTCTTAAAAACCAAACGGCAAAAAAAAATTTAAGGCAGACCATCAGTATGCTGAACCTAAGCCTATCTATTGATTTCTTCTCTTTCCATATTAGTTGTTTAGATTATGCCTTAAAGTCCTTTGTTGTTGAAGCAGTTACTAGTACAAGCACCTAAAACTTCGCATCAATGTAGTAAAATGTCATTGAGAAATTCTGAATGGCTTTAAGAAGTGCTTTTCCACCTTCCTAATGCCATGACTCTTTAGTACAGTTTCTTATGCTGTGGTGACCCCTAACCAACCATAAAATTATTCTGTTGCTACTTCATAACTAATTTTGCTGCTGTTATGAATCATAATGTAAAATGGGAGGTCGCAACCCACAAGTTGAGAACTGCCGTGTTTAAACGATGTCAGTGGATTTTGTTGTTGGTTTGTTATTGCTTGTGTGTTGTTGCTGTAGCAGTTCTTCCTCGGGGTTCCTGGGGCTTGGCGGGCTCTGCTGCTGCTTATGTTCATGTTGATGCTTTGACCCTTAATAAACTTCTCACGCCTTGGTTTCTTTGAAAATTTATTTTTATATGTGTTTTTTTTTTCCATTTGTATACGTGCAGCAACTGCATGCAGTGCCTGTAGAAGCACTAGATTTCCTGGAACTGGAGTTGTGGGTGGTTATGTATTGTAGATGAGCTGCCATGTGGTTCTGGAAACCAGAAGAACAGTCAGCGATCTTAACTGCTGAGGCATCCCTCCAGCCTATACCTAGTTTTGATGTACTACTTTTGACTTCCATACATTGCTGGCTGTTTTTTGTTTTTGAGACAAGGTCTCAGTATGTAGATCAAGCCTCAAACTCATAGGGATCTACCTGTTTCTGCCTCCCAAGTGCTGGGATTAAAGGCAAACACTACCATGTCAAGCTTATTGTTAACTATTTTCTCTTTCAAATTATTCTGACTGTATTTACTTATTTATTAATTCATTTGTGTGTGTATGTGTATGTGTGTGTGTTTGTATGTGTATACGTGTACAGACCACAGCATGTGCATGGAGGTCATAGGATACTTGTACAAGTTAGCTCTCTTCCTACCATGTGAGTCCCATCAAACTTGTGTCAGGCTTGGTGGAGAGCACCTTTACCCAGTGAACCATTCTCTGGTCCTGTTTTCATTTCTTAAAAATAGTAGTAAGTACTAGCAGTCTACAAAGGCTGAAGTGGTATACTGTCAGGGCATATGTAGTCTGTTGTATCTTTGGAAGATTTTTAGTTATTAGTCATTTTTTTTTAATTTTAACAGGTTTATTTATAATTGTTATAAAGTTGAACTGTTGAAATGTGTTCACTGAAACATTTTGCTTGCATTAATGCTTTACATCTTGCATTTATATTAAAAATTCACACACAAATGAAAATGGTAAAACTGCCAATATTCTGTCCCCTATTTTCCACTTGCAATCATATATTATACTTAGGGACCTTTTGACCCCATGGAAAAAATATCTAACATTCAGAACTACTGATAACAGGAAGAAGAGGAAAAAATTTTTTTTTTTTTTTTTTGGTTTTTCGAGACAGGGTTTCTCTGCAGCTTTTTTAGAGCCTATCGAAATGTTTCCCCTCATAGTGGACTCTTAAGCAAGTTCTCCGCGTATGCGGTGTGCTAGCTGGATATCTTTTGGCATAATTGTTACACGTTTGGCATGGATAGCACACAGGTTGGTATCTTCAAAAAGGCCAACCAGATAGGCCTCACTTGCCTCCTGCAAAGCACCAATAGCTGCACTCTGGAAGCGCAGATCTGTTTTTGAAGTCCTGAGCAATTTCTCACACCAGACGCTGGAAGGGGAGTTTGCAGATCTGATAGCGTCTGATTTCACGGAGTACCAGGCCTGTAACGATGAGGTTTCTTCACCCATCCAGTAGAGGGCGCACTCTTGCGAGCGGCTTTTTGTAGCCAGTTGTTTCCTGGGTGCTTTACCACCGGTGGATTTACGGGCAGTCTGCTTTGTATGAGCCATGGTATGGGCACCTCCTTACTTACCCCCCTTCTCCTTCGGCTGGAGCTCGGCAAGCCAGAGGCAGCGCTGGTGTTAGAGAGCGGCGGCGGTGCAGCGATGGCTGCGAACACCTCATCTTTCTTTTAATACAAAAACATGAAGAAATCCATACCTTGTCAACATTAAATAGCCAATCCAAATAATTGATAGCATGTCCAGCTGTGTAATTTCAAGTCGACTGCTTCCAATGGGTCACTGACCACAATTACTGCTTTACCCAAATTACAAGAATCCAGAAACTGTAGATTGAAAACCATTGGTCTGATCCCTTATTTGCTTATAATTTCATCTTCTTGATATCAATTCTATAACCCAGAGGACTGTTTTGTCTTAGACTCACTGATTAAATAAATGCCACTGTCCTGGCCTTTTTTTTTCTTATACTTATGCTGTTATTTTATTTGCATGGATTTTTTCCAACTTCTTCCTATAACTATTTAAACTATCTCAAATCAGAATCAGAGACTATTTCTGATTTTCTTCACTCTGAAGTATTGACTCCTGTGTCTACTCAAATTATAGTGTTTATCCTACCATTCATGTAGTAATTGAATGTCTTATAACATTCTTTGTTATTTTTAAGTCTTTTATTATTATTTAACATTCCACATGTCTTGTTTTCTCAACTAGATTATAAACTCCCTGAGGGCAGGTGTGATTTCTTTTCATTTCTTTGTGTTTCTTCATTGCATTTAGCACAGTATTACATAGTCTGTAGACTTCAGTTTATTGTTGTGGTTTGACTTTAAATATATTTAATTTTAGATATTTCAAGTGAATGAGCGTTTAAAATTAAAACCTAAATATCTCTTTGGTTTGTGTCATATTTGTATATACAACTAATACTCAGTAATCTTTGGCAATTAATTGCTTAGATTACTAACTTGGCAGGTTTTTCCATAACAGAATTTTAAGCTCAAAGGTAGTCTTCTTCCATAAAATTTGTTTTCATATGTATGCAATAATCATTAGCCTGAATAAAATAATAGAAAGGTAAGTTACCACATGTAAGATGTATTACAATCTAAACACAAATATGGAAATGAAAGATAAAATTGTGTTTTTCCTAGTAAAGATAATTAAGCTGACTTAATACAGTTCTTCACAAAATCAACATAGTTCCTGATTATTATAAAGTTTTCATAAACAACTAAATAGTTGCATAAAGTCCGTGATAACTTAAAAATCATGGTACTTTTGAGACTTATTTGTATATGTTTTTCATATTTCTTGAACTGCTATATGCTGTAATTTTATTGATTAACTTGTTTAATTTATGTCTAGAAGCCACAGAAGAAGTTTCGTTGGACAGTCCAGAAAGAGAGCCTATCCTCTCCTCTGATCCTTCTCCTGCAGTCACTCCTGTCACGCCTACTGCACTCATTGCTCCTAGAATCGAATCCAAGAGCATTTCTGCTCCAGTGATCTTTGATAGATCCAGGGAAGAGGTATGGAGAGATGTTTATAATTCTAGGTTAATATGAAAAGAAAACATGTCTATTTCTTACCCAGTACTTCTCTCCTGTTAATTTATTCTTAATCGAAGCCTTTCAGACATTTTAGATGGAAAAACTATACTAAGAAGAAAGGTGTGGTGGTGCATGTCTATAATCCCAATACTTGGGAGGAAGAGGCAGAAAGCTCTCTGTGAGAAGCTAGCCTGACTCTACAATTCAGTTCTAACCCAGCTAGGGTTGGATAGTGAGCCCTGGAGCCCTGGTATTAAAACACATATACAACACACACACACACACACACACACACACACACAGAGAGAGAGAGAGAGAGAGAGAGAGAGAGAGAGAGAGAGAGAGAGAGAGAGAGAGAGAGAGAGAGAGAGAGAGAGGTAAGAGCTCACTGAGATCCTCCTCTTACCTCTGCCTTCCGAGTGTTGGATTAAAGGTGTGCACCACTACCACCCTGATTTGATTTTTGAAAAGGTTGGTAGCCCATGTTGACCTGGGACTCTGGCTTTCACAGCAGTGCTCCTGTCTTAGCTTCTCTAAATGTTCCACCCCAAAACCTATCACTTAACCTTCTAAAATCAAAGAGTTTGAGGCTGGAATGTAACTCAGTGGTAAAGTGCCTCATATGTTCAGGACCTTAGATTTTATTTTATCTCCACAACTACAAAAAAAAAAAGACTGATGAATAAATTGGTATATTAAACATTTGTGGTCTTATGCTGAAATTCTTTTGTTTGTTTGTAATTTTTAAAACTTACTTAATGTTAATTTAAGTGCATTGATGTTTTGCCTGCATATATATTTGTGTAAAGATGTCGGGTTCCCTGGAGCTGGAGTTACAGACAGTTGTGAGCTACCATGTGGTGATAGGAATTGAGCCTGGTTCCTCTGGACCAGCTGTCCATGCTCTTAACTGCTGAGCCATTTCTCCAGCCCCCAAATGCTTGTTTTTGAATTGCCTTCAAAAAGACATCTCTGTAGTCCAGTCATTTTTTTTCGCACTTGTTGATTTTGTAAATGAGTTTTACAGGGCCTTTATTGTCTTAGAAAAAATATGTTTTTTTATTAGATTATTACAGAAAGCATTGTGTTAAAAGTTGGTTTTAGATATAATTTCTATAAGTATGTAAATTACTATTGGTACAAGTAATGGGTTCTTTTTAGTTATTCAGTATTGGAAATTACGGGGCAGGGGCTGGGACTGGGGTAATGACTTAGTGTGTGGTTCGGATACCCTGATGGACAGAAATGCCAAGTGGACATGGACAGCTGTCCTGCAGTCCCAGTGTTAGAGAGGGAGTAAGATAACTAGCTAGAGTAGCCAAACTGTGCGGGAGGGAAGCTAAGTAAAAGTAAAGCAATAAGCATGTATCCAAGTCTAAAGATTCCATTTATTAGCCGGGTATGGTGGAGCACACCTATAATCCTAGCACACAGGAGGTAGAGGCAAGAGGAATAAGAGATTCCATAATGAACAACAATAACAACGGCACAAAATACACAATATTTAGAAAATCACATTTCCTTTTAAAAAGTTTTCTGTCATTTTTTCTATACATCTGTTAAGACAAAAATTCCTGTTCTCCAAATGATCTTTATTATTTTATAGTTGTTTGCAGTCAGCATTATGAAAGCTTCTGTTGTTTTTGAAACTATTGTGATATGACTCCAGTAGACATAACTAGTAAAAACTAGCTGTTGGCGTTGTGACAGTAATAGAAGTTGGAATTTTAAAATTTTGTATATTTTGAAAATTTCATACATGAGTACTGTATTTTATGACTGTCTACTGGGTATTAGATCACCTATTAGTGGGGTCATCCCTAGGAAAAAAAACAGATTCTCCCTCTCTGGGCAGCCTATGGGTAGGAGCTTGTGAAATTTCTCCCATCTACACATTGGCATATCAGTTGGTGTTATCACATGCAGGTCTTGTTGAGGCAACCATATTCCTGAGGTCTCATGGGTGTAGCTTTACTGTCGTGCCTAAAAGACAATATCCAGCAGTGGGCTTGCTGGTCCTCTGGCTCTTACAATCTTTCTGCCCCCTCTTTCATGATTTTCCCTGAGACTTAGATGTAGGAGTTATGTTGGGCTCTATCAGTTGGGCGTATGGCGGTCTCTCATTCTCTAAATGTTGACTAGCTGTGGTTCTCTATAATAGTTTCTGACTTTTGCAAAAAAAGAAGTTTCTTTGCTGATGGGTAAAAGTTACACCTATTTGTGGGTATAAGCATAAGTATTTAGAATATAATTAGAAATTATATTGGTTTAGAGAAATGACAGAAGTAGGCTCTCGTTAGGGCACAGGACCTCTGGAGACACAGATAGCCGGCCAGAACTGCAGTACTAGGCATAACTTCCCTCCTGTTGACAGGGCCATGCATCCAGTTAGACAGCTGCTGGTTACCTTCAAGAGAAATGGAATTTTTTAACACGAAAATATGCTTTTATAGATTGAAGAAGAAGCAAATGGAGATATTTTTGATATAGAAATTGGTGTGTCAGATCCAGAAAAAGTTGGTGAGTTATTATTTTTTGTACTTGTTTTGATTAGCTTGTTAAGTCCTATAGTTTTCTACTTAAGTATATGGTTACAGTGTTTTTTCTTTAAAAATTTTTTGTGAATTTTATTTTAAAGCATTTAACTCAGTTAATTTATTTTGGTGGTACTAAGAATTAAACCCAGGGTCTTACACACAGTAGGCAAGCAGTCTACGTTTTACCTCCTCCAGCCCAGCATTTGAATTGTAATAATATTCTTTGGCTTTTTCTTTATAGGTGATGGCATGAATGCTTACATGGCATATAGAGTAACAACAAAGGTGAGCTTTTTGCTTCTTCAATGAAATGTCGGCCCCTCCCTCTGTATAGTAGAGAGGATGTGAGTGTAAGGAGGAGCATATGCAGAAAGTGACTTAATATAGACCAGGAGGTTAGGCATGAGCAAAGTAGTTCTAAGGTGAGACAGAGATGAGGGAATGCTGAGTAGGAATGGGAAGAAGCAGGAGGCTGCTTCCAGACAAAAAGATCTGCTGTGTAAAAGCCCAGAGTTGAGGCATTTTGCTTTCTAGAGTCTCATCTGTAAGTGACTCTGACTGAATTCACCTCGTGGATTTTGAGTATTTCATCCTTAGCATACAGGAGAGCTGTTAGAGAGGCTCAGACAAGAGCATGGCACTAGGAGATTTTTGTTAGGACCGCTCTATCTTAACTCAGTGTGAATTGGAGGATCCAGCTGGGCGGTGGTGGTGCGCACCTTTAATCCCAGCACCTGGGAGGCAGAGGCAGGTGGATCTCTGTGAGTTTGAGGCCAGTCTGGTCTTCAAGAGCTAGTTCCAACACAGTCAAAGGTACACAGAGAAACCCTGTCTCAAAAAACCAAAACCAAAAAAAAAAAAAAAGAGAGAGAGAGAGAGAATTGGAGGATCCAGGTCAGGATTTCCAGTTAAAGATCACCACAGTTATTAAAGGGTTAAGTCTTGAACCAGAAAGCAAGTCTGTCCTAATGATCTTAGCTTTATACTGAGGGTGTAGCTCAGTTAGTTAGAATGCCTGCCTAACATGCATGAAGCCTTGGGTTCATTCACCAATATAGGAAAAACAGGGGAAGTGGTGAACACCTTTGATTTCAGTACTCAGGAAGGAGGTAGGTTGGGGCAGGAGGAGCAGAAAGAAATTCATAGTGAGTGCTAAGCCAGCTTGAGACACACAAACAGCTGCAACACGGGAAGGCACTGATACTTAATACTGAAGAAACAGTTTTGAAAGTAATCAAAATAAATGTTTTTTAACTATGTAGGCGGGACAATCAATAATGTTTGAGTATAAGGCATGAGGCAGATATTTATTTATTTATGATATAGGAACTTTTTAGTTTGAGGTGGGGTAAGTTTTGTTAATTGATCAAACAAATACTATGGTTTCAGACTCTGTTGCAAGCACCTGAAAATAGCAGTAACCAGTAGAGGAACGTGCTGTCCTTATGGGACTCTTACTCTAACAGGGAAAATTCAGTGAGACTTATGTGGAGCTGCCTCCACACAAATGGTCTTGGCCATGGGGAAATACTGAAGAATCAGTAGCCTATTCAAAGCTAGCCTAGGTGCTGTATAAACCTGTCTTCAAAACCAAAATGGGGAAAATCATTAGCTAAAGTACAGTAGAGAAGGTGTTATAGGTCAAACAGAATAAAGCAAGTGTTTTCTAACCTCTTATATTACTTTTAAAAAACTATATCTTGGGCTGGAGAGATGGCTCAGCGGTTAAGAGCACTGGCTGTTCTTCCAGAGGTCCTGAGTTCAATTCCCAGCAACCACATGTTGGCTCACAACCATCTGTAATGAAATCTGGTGCCCTCTTCCTATATATACAGGCAGAACACTGCATACATAATAAATAAATAAATAAATAAATAAATAAATAAATAAATAAATAAGCAAATTGAAAATACTGTGACTTCTAGGTCTTTATGCTAGTTAAGGTTTATACTTGTGTGCTTGAGTGAAATTGGAGCCAAAAGAATCAGCTGATGCCATTAAAAAAAAAAAAAAACCTATGTCTTGAGCCCTAAATTTTAGTTTAGCTGTTGTTGTTGTTGTGTTTAAGCCATACTACATTCTTGGTATTCATTTGCAAAATAGAGCAGACTGTTCTTGTAGTCATGTGCAGCATTAATTTGTAAATGATTGTTTTCTGTTAACAATGTGAAATACCTGTTCTTAATTTGTAGACTTCCCTTTCCATGTTCAGTAAGAGTGAATTTTCAGTCAAAAGAAGATTCAGTGACTTTCTTGGTTTGCATAGCAAATTAGCAAGCAAATATTTACACGTTGGTTACATTGTGCCACCAGCTCCAGAAAAGAGTATAGTAGGTAAGCATAAGTCAGACCATTTCTTTTTACCGTTCCTAACTCAATTTTAGCTGTTCTGGTTTATTTATCCCTTAATCATCCCCAATCAGGGCTCCTGTCTGTCTAGAGGCACAGGTTTATATGTGCTGTGATGTTCCTGTGTATTCTTTTGTTTTGTTTTGTTTTGTTTTTGTTTTTCAAGACAGGGTTTCTCTGTATCTTTGGAGCCTGTCCTCGAACTAGCTCTTGTAGACCAGGCTGGCCTCAAACTCACAGAGATCCACCTGCCTCTGCCTCCAGATTGCTGGGATTAAAGGCATGCACCACCACTGCCTGGCTTCCTGTGTATTCTTGAAGTATGTGTAGCTTGCAGTTTTGGTTTATAACATGTAAATACCTGGTTGTTGAATATTTAGTTGAAATTGATTTAAATTGAAGGAGGTTAGAAGCTAACTTTCTAGGGTCGTTAGAATACCAATTTTCTGAGTCCTTTTCTAGTGATACTTAATGTTGTTAAGATGTTAGTGTTTTTATCTAAGAGCTAGGTGCTGTTTGGTGCTCAGGTATATATTGTCCAAAGAGAAGTTCAATTTAATTTTGCTCATATAAAAGCTATTTAAACTCATCTTAGTTTCTTGAGTTCCCAGCTAGGTTTAGTGAGATTCTGCCTGAAATAAAACAAAAAAAACAAAAAAAAAACAAAAAAAAAAACATTTCTACTATGATCACCAATAAGGGCTTAGTTAACAACATTCAAAATTTTTAAAAGAAGCAGAAAGCCTTCATTACATTTACTATAATTTTTTGCTACTGTGCTTACTGTGTGTGTTGAGGGGTCACTCTTGCCACCATATGCATCTGGAGGTCAGGACAGTTTATGGAAGTTGGTGCTCTCTTCTGTGTGAATCCCTGGGATTGAACTCAAACTAGTCAGGTTTGGCAGCAAGCATCTTCATATACTGAGCCATCTCACTGGCCCCCATTATTCCACTTTTAAGACTTAAGTCTTGGCTGGGTGGTGGTGCTGCACACCTTTAATCCCAACAGTTGGGAGGTAGAGGCAAAGGCAGGCGGATCTCAGTGAGTTCGAGGCCAGCCTGGACTACAGAGTGAGTTCCAGGACAGGCTCCAAAGCTATACAGTCTCAACAAACAAACAAAAATTTATATCTTAAAATTTGTAGGTTATTATTAGTCTGTTTAAGGCCTATATTTTTAATGACCCCCATTTTAATTTTCTTTACATTCAGCATTATTATTCTGAAATATATTTAAAATGGATTTTGCTGATCATTAGTTTTATTAAATGTTTAGCTTGAAAAATCATTTAATAATTTATAATTTTGAAACTTGATGCCTTCAAATGAATTTGTTATTTGTTGTATCCTTTTCTTGATCCTTAAATATAAAACTTTCTGGGTTAGGGTTTTTTTCAAGATAAGTTCTCACTGTGTAGCCCCAGTTATCTTAGAACTCTGTAGACCAGGCTGGTCTCAAATCCACAGATCCTCCTGCCTCTGCCTCCGGAGTGCCGGGATTAAAACCTGCCCCCACCCTTGGATTATTTGTTTTGTGATGGGGACTGAGCTCATGGACTTCAGCATGCTAGGTGCACAGTACTACCAAATTTCTCCCATGGTCCAAATTTTCTAAACAAAAAAACAAAAAACAAAACAAAAAACTGTATTGTTTCAGAAGTGTCAAATACATTTAAAATGGGTTGAGCTCCTGATCTTCCTATACTTCCCAAGTGTTCAAATTATAGATATGGACCATCTTGCTTGCTTGCTTGCTTCCTCCCTCCCTCCCTTTTCTTTCTTTCTTTTGAGACAGAGTCTTACTGTGTAGCCCATACTAGCCTGAAATTCACAGTCCACTTACCTCGTTCTCTCAAGTGCTGGGATTATAGGCATCTGCTACCACACTTGTGTAGGTGTGTAGATTTTTAAAGTAGTTTATCTTTTACTGAGATGGCAGAATACAAAGAGTAGCTTTCTGGGAAGCTGTGACTCCCACTGAAAGGAAACTGCCTTAGCACATGACTTACCACTTTTAGCAGGACTTCAGTTGAATTAAAAATACGATTCTTTCTAAACTATTAGAAAAGGAGCAGTCAGGCACAAACGTGCATTTTACAACACCAGCACTGGGGAGACTTAGTCAAGAGGATCAGTTGAGACCTTGGCTCTATGAAACAAAGACAAAATGACAAAAACAAGCTGAATGTTGGTGGCACACACCTTTAATAATCCTAGTACTCAGGAGGCAGAGGCAGAGGCAGAGGCAGGTAGATCTCTGTGAGTTGGAGGCCAATCTGGTCTACATAGTGAGTTCCAGGACAGCCAGAGCTACAAAGAGAAACACTGTCTCGAAAACAAACAAAACCAAACAAAAAAGACAAACGGCAGAACTAGTCATGACAAATAGGAACATGCTAGTTCTGAAGTAGGGAAAGCATTTAGCAAATTCATCAATTATATCTAACACATTTCATCATTCCATAAAGACTTTTATTGACATTAATTAACTTAGTTTTTTTTTTAACTCCCCATTTTATGTGTTGAAATGTAGGCTTGGGGCCTAAGGAGACAACTCAGCAAAGTACTTGCCACTTCTTTAAGGGCTGGAGTTTGCTTCTCAGGACCACGTTAGGCATCTAACAACTGCATGTAACTTCAGTTCAGTCCTCATCTGGCCTCTGGAACACCTATATGCATGTGTACATAATGAAATGCACACATACACAGAAGTAAATAATGAAGTCATTTTAAAAAAGAAATGTAGGGAAAAGAATCAAGCTGGGGATCTAAGCCAGAAGTAGGGTTCTTGTCTAGCATTCATAAGACTTTGTGTTCCAGTCCAGGTCTAGGGAGAAAATAATCTTGAAGTATCAAGACCATTGTGTTTTTAAAGTGTGAAATACCACAAATAATGAAATTTTTATGTATGCTTTTCTATAAACTTACTGTATGAGTTCAAACCCCATAAATACAAGTCATGTTGTACTTTGTTTACATGTTCCTGCCATAGGTATTTATTCATTAGCGATATTAATACATCATGAGATGTAATTCTTCAAAATGGGTTTCTCTTTAAATAAGATCCCAGTTACCAACATAGGGACATTATTATACAGTTAAGAGCATATTTTGATTATGAAGATATTGTGGCCTGTTTTATTATAATCTAAAAATATTCTTACAGATTTCTTCCAACTTTTTCAAAGGTATGACCAAGGTCAAAGTAGGTAAAGAAGACTCATCATCCACCGAGTTTGTAGAAAAACGAAGAGCAGCACTGGAGAGGTAATTCCAAGTCACAGGAGCACTGTTGCCCCGCTCCATTACTCTAACAGCACAGCACCTATGTCTGTATCACGTTATAAGCAGGAAAATGTGAGGGTTATATCACAATCACCAAGAGCACCAACAAAATGACTGTAGTTATAAGGGGGAAACATGGAAGCTGTACTTGCAGGACTTGGTAGAATATCTGGGAAAGCTGTGTGTGGGGTACACTCCTGCAGTCCCAGTATTCAATAAACTGGCAGAAGGACTTTCAGCCCAGGCCTGTCCTGGGCTACACAGAAAGACCCAGTCATTTGTATAAATTGATTTTTAAAAATTAGATTTATTTTTATGTGTTTGAGTGTTTTGCCTCGTTGTAAACATATATACCACATGCAAGCTTGGTGCCTGTGGTGTTTAGAAGAGTGGGTTGAACCTCCTGAAACTGGAGTTACACATGGTTGTGAACCACCCTGTGGGAGCTAGGAACCAGACCTGGATCTTCTCCAAGAAAAGCAACTGTTTATAATTACTAAGCCATCTCTCCATCCCTAAGTTAATTTTTTATTTGAATAATTATTTGGTATAAGCACTGTTAAACAGTGAAAACTGCATGTGTGTGCCCTCTCATTTTTGTGTACTTGATTTTGACTTTAATGGATAGCAATGTTACATCTTGCTTATTCATTATGTAATTAAGGACTAATTATAAATATGTTATATGTCCCTTTAGAGTATATAACTTTACATGTCCTGTAGATTTAAAGACTTGCTTTTCTTCTTTCCTCTTTGAGACAAGTTCTTACTGTGCAGTTCTGGCTGGCCTTGAGCATAGAGATCAGCCTGCCTCTGCCTCCTACAGTACTAGGATCAAAGGCATGCACTTCCATATCTGGCCTAAAACTTATCTTTTTAATGGCAGACTAGAATATTTTCACTCCCAGCTTAACATATAGCCCGCCCTCCCTTCCTCCCTCCCCCCTCAGTTTTTCAAGACAGGATTTCTCTGTAACAGCACTAGCTGTTCTGGAACTAGCTCTGTAGATCAGGCTGGCCTTGAACTCACAGAGATCTGCCTGCCTCTGCCCATATAGTCCTCTCTTATTTTGGTGAAATGTGAAAACAAAAGTGAGACTATCAGAAGTCAACTTTACAGTACAACAACCCTTTTTTGTTTGTTCTGTTTTTTGTAGGTAGAGTCTTACTATGTATTTTTTGCTGTCCTGTAACTCACTCTGTAGACCAGGCAAGTCCTGAACTCAGAGATCTGCCTGCCTCTGCCTCCCAAGTGCTGGCATCAAAGGTGTACACCACTACACCCTTTGAGGAAGGTTAAAAAGTTTGGATGGCAAGCTGACTCAGAAACTAAGACTTGTTGTGCCAAGGACATGGAATTTGATGCTTCAGTATCCTTCTAGTTTGACTGTACCATATAGTCCATTAAGGTAGCTTCTTCATACAGTACAAAGTATCTTTTAATTTCAGTAGTTCCTTAAAAGTCTATCTAAAAATTACACTATAATCACAATAATAAAAATACAAATAATTTTTATATAAAACCAGAAAGAAAAAGTAGTTAAGTATCCAAACACCCCTTGTGCCATACTCAGTAAAGTAATCAGAGATTACTTTTATTAAGAGTATATTAGGGCCGGGTGGTGGTGGTACATGCCTTTAATCCCAGCACTTGGGAGGCAGAGAGAGGCAGAACTCTGTAAGTTCGAGGCCAGCCTGTTATTACAAGAGCTAGTTCCAGGACAGGCATCAAAGCTATACAGAGAAACCCTGTCTCAAAAAAAACAGAAACAGACAAACAAAAGTATATTGAGTAGGCATTGTGATTCATCCTAATTCTACTTGGGAGAATAAATGAGGCAGGAGGATTGCTACATCTTTGATGCCTGCCTGGGGTGCATAAAACAAACAAACAAAAAATGCAAAAGGCAAGCAAGCATATTTTAAACCAGACCAACACAGATAAAGACATTCAGGGAGGTATGATTTAGAATGGCTTTCCACTTGGAATCTGTCCTGTACTATACTATTTATGTGACCTTTTGCAAGAAGTAACTTAAGTGTATGTTACCTCTAAATGAACTGGTTAGAATCAGTGTTCATTTCAAGCACCTAAAAAAAAATAAATAAATAAAAGCAAAAAAACCCTCCATTTGCAAAAAAAAAAAAAAAAAAAAAAAATATGATGGATTGAGTAATCCTACTCTTTCACATCAAGGAATTTGGAGGCAGGTCACTGTCCAGGGTTGTCTGGTTTACCAGGAAGTTTGTTGTTCTCAAAGCCTGGACTCTTCAATCTAGTGGCTAGCAATCCAGAAACTTAATTAGCTGCATAGTCACCTAATGGGTTCCCTGATTCTGTCCTTCACAAGTCTATTCTTTTCCATTTTTATTTATTTATTTTTTATATACAGCATGTATAGAATAAATCCTTTAAAACACAACTTGGCCTGGATGTAGTTTCAAAAGCCTGTAATCTCTGCACTTGGGAGGTAGAGGGAAAAGGATCAGGAGTTCAAGGTTATGCTCAGTTACATAGAGAGTTTGAGGCCAGCCTCAGCTACATGAGACAGTTTCAAAAGCAAACAAAACTCCCCTACAGCAGATTGCACAATCCCTAATTTCATTCTGTAAAAACCAAAGTTTTTATGATTGACAACCACTTCCTATCTGACCTCCAGTGCTCACTCATTTTGTGTTCCCTGTGTTTTTCCAGTCTTTTTGATCACTCACTTTGCTCTAGGCCACAATGACCCTTTTGTTTTGAGTGAGGCATTTCTACTTGTTACTCACAAAAATCTCATTATCCTTTCAAGTATAAATGTTCAAGAACAGCTTGTCTGACAACTGGCTCCATTGTAACCTATCTAAATTGCCATGGTCACATCTTATGTACTTGGTTCTATGTGCCCTATTCTTTCTTCTTTTCTCACAGGACTTGCCACTTTGTCCCATATTATAATGTAATTTACGTGATTGCTAGCTACATATCTAGCATATCATCTGTCTTCTAGTAACAACTGTAAAGTCAATGAAGGAAGAGATACTAATAACTTTTGTGTGCTGATAGATTCTACGACCTCAGAATAAGATGCATAGCCAGTGCTCAGCAAATGTCTGCTCAGTAAACAGGTGGCCATCATCTAAGACCCAGACTCTTTGCTTTTCTAGTCTCTCATTTTGTTGGTATTGAATTTAAAGTAAGAGAAATTATTTTAAACTATTCATCTTAAGAATTTTATGCAGCATCCTTTGTTTGTCTTCAAATGCAAATAGAAACTAGAAAGCCCAAATGATTCTTTTCAATTCACTCTGCTTAAAGCAGATATGAGTTGCTGCTGGCCTCCTCTTAGGGCAACTTCAGTTGCCCTTTACACTTAAATTCCTTTAGCGAGCTTTCCTGTTTTTCTTTTTCTCATATTCTTTTTCTGTTTGTACGTTTCATTTCTTTTCCCTTGATCTTGGGCCTCACCATGCCCTCCCTGAGTTGGCATGTGTTTATCAATGTTTGTTGTTTAAACCCTGTTCTTAATTTTAACTGTGTAAAAACCACAGTATCTTTTATTTACTTATTTGTTTCCCTCTGTCCCTTAAGAAGAAAACTTTTATGTTTCTTTCTCAAATATTATTTTCTGAAATTGATCCCCCAGAAAGCTTCTATGTGCCAGGATAAAAATGAGATCCACTATCAACTGAATTTTCTAACAGAATTTACCAAAGCTAAAGTGTGTTTAATCCCAGCACTCACAGGAGTGTCTCTATGAGTTCAAGGATAGTCTAGTCTACCTATCAAATTTTAGGCCAGCCAACGCTATGTAGTGAGACCCTGTCTCAAAATACAAAACAAAAAGTTAGATTTTATAAGACTTGTATATTATATTACAGTGGTCAATTTAATACTATTCAGTGATTCATAAAGGAATCTGTGTACTGGTGAGATGCTCAGCAGGTAAAGGTAGTGGCTCCCAAGCCTGACAACCTGAGACTGATCTTCAGAAGTCACATGGTAGAGGAAAACAGTGACTCCTGCAAGTCCTCTGACCTTTGCACATGTGCCCCCTGCCCCACAAATGACTTCCTTTTTTTGTTTATTTGTTCTTTCGAGACAGGATTTCTCTGTAGCTTTGGTGCTCTTGTAGACCAGGCTGGCCTCGAACTCACAGATATCCACCTGCCTCTGCCTCCTGAGTACTAAAATTAAAGGCGTGCGCCACTACCGCCCGGCCACAAATGACTTCTTTAAAGGAGAAAGTGCATATATATTTCAAACTTTCTTAATTGTATATTAGCCTTTTTATTAGTGTTTGAGGCTTGTAACCTATAAAATGTGCTTTTGTTTAAGAGTATAAGTAGTGGTAGGTACCTTTTTTTTTAAAGCTTAAAATATAGGATGTTTGTCACTTTTCTTTCCTTTCTGAAACAGGGTCTCACTATGTAGCCGAGGCTGGCCATTTGGCCACTTTTGAAATGATGGGGATCATACATGCTAACACACTTGGCCGGGATGCTTTGTAGAGACTGAGTGCTACATGGTGTGTGAGCACCTACTGTTTTCCAGCACTGACACTAACAGTCTCTACAGACTGCTTCATGCCGTATGATATCTAAACTGAATAATTTATCAATAGCATTAGGAGAATTTCATTATTAAAATTGTGAGCCTGACTTATTATTTAATAACTACCAACATTTAAAATTTTAACTCAAGGCTTCCTTTATTTTTATTTTATTTTTTTCGTTTTTCAAGACAGGGTTTCTCTGTATCTTTGGCGCCTGCCCTGGAACTAGCTCTTATAGACCAGGCTGGCCTCTAACTCACAGAGAACCACCTGCCTCTGCCTCCCGAGTGCTGGGATTAAAGGCGTGCGCCACCACCACCTGGCTGCAGCAAGTACTCTTCACCTTTGAGCTCTCTCAACTCCCTTTGCTCATCTTTTGAAAGTGGGGACAGAATAGATAATGTATCCACTTCTCACTGTGACATTTCAGCTACAGAAGGAGGTATGAGCTTTTCCTTCCGGCAAAGTTAATGTTTCCAGCTATAATTTTAGAGAATGAAGTTAACATACCCCTGTATGTATTTTCTTCTCAACAAGTGTAATTACTACTATCTCCAAGTTAGGAAATTGCCTGTAAATAGTTCTGCTTGTTGATAGATTTAAATGGCAATTGGCTTTTGGTCCTTGGTTCTGATTTGATGAACACTAAATTTTAATATTACAAGATCCAGGACAGGCTACAGAGAAAACCTGTGTTGGGGGTGGGAGGGAGAGAGTACTTGCTCTTGCAGAGGACATGGGTTTGTTCCTACTACCCACATGGTGGCTCACAACTGCATGAGTCCAGCTCTGGCCTCCATGGGTACCAGGCGTATATGTGGCACATGTAGGCACTTACACATACACATAAACTAAAAATTTTTAAAAATGGACAAAACCTTTTTTTTCTACTTCTGTAAAGTTCTTTTCTCTGAGTTAGGGTCTTATATGTAGATCTAGCTGGTTTAGAACTCTGTAGACCAGTCTGGCCTCAGACTCACAGAGATTCACCTGCCTCTGCCTCCCAAATTCTGGGATTAAGGTGTGCACCACCACTGCCCTATTCAGTTTGTGTAAAATTCTAGATAAATAGGGAGTGCAAACAAATAAGAGATACATTGAAGATACCTTTTACCTGGATATTTTTATTTATTTGTTGAAACCCAAATTTAAAATTGCACTAAAATTGGATCAATTCTACTCTTAAATATAGGTATCTTCAGAGAACAGTGAAGCATCCAACCTTGCTTCAGGATCCTGACTTAAGGCAGTTCTTGGAAAGCTCAGAGGTATTTCTCATTTAAATTGTCTCTCTAATTAGGTATTGTCATAACTAATCCAAGATTAGCCCTTCCGTTCCGTGGAAACAGTGAGACTGTGTTTTAGAACTTTGGGTTTTGCTTAACTAAATCACCAGCAAATAATTCCTTTTAGTGATAGAGGATGATGATCAGATCCTTTTTGAAAAATTTAAACTTAATTTAATTAAATAGATTATACATAATTTTACTGTCACTGCTTGAGATTTTTTTTAAAAACTTTGCTTAAGTCCCAGAATTTTCTAGACACTCACAAGCACAGCCCTACCAGCATGGGGAGATTTTTCTCAAGAGCACCTTTGCTCACCAGCAGCTTGTTTGTGCTTGCAGACAGGTGGCCAGTGTTAGAGCTTGGCAATTTCTTAATGTATTTTGACAAACAGCATTTGTTCTATCTAAATGTAAACGTGCAGAAGAAAAGCAATGGAAAGTCTATTTTTTAAGTTTTCCTTTGAGAATGTACAAGTAGTGCATTTGAGAAATTAGATCTCACTGTTGAAATGTATGAGGGTGAAGAAAATACAGCCTCTTTTCTCTTTGCTTCTCTCTCTCTTCTTTATTTTGGGAGGGGGAATCCCTTTTGTGCCCAGTTAAATCTCTAGGCTTTTAACCGGTTTGTTTGCCCTTATTTGTCATTCAATTCCAGCTGCCAAGAGCAGTTAATACACAGGCTCTGAGTGGAGCAGGAATATTGAGGATGGTGAACAAGGCTGCCGACGCTGTCAACAAAATGACAATCAAGATGAATGAATCGGATGCAGTAAGAGCTGATTTTTCGACTTGAATAATGAAATGAATTAATGAGCCCAACAATTGCATTTTAAAGCTGTACAAGCAGAAAATAGGATATTAATTTGCTTATTGAGTTCAGTTCTCAGCTACATCATTTGACCACCATGGTTATATACGGCTAATTTACCGTTCTAAAACAAGAAAGGTAGCTTGCTATTGGTAACCTAATTTACAATGGTTCATTCGTCTTAAATTAGCTCCATTTTTCTTTTTTTTTTTTCTTAGTGGTTTGAAGAAAAGCAACAACAATTTGAGAATCTTGACCAGCAACTTCGGAAACTCCATGCCAGTGTTGAGGCCTTGGTTTGTCATAGAAAAGGTCGGTGTGCCTTGTTAAAGTGAATCCTCAGCTGTGAGTCTGGGAAGAATAAAGCGGTGGTTTGTGCTGAGTGTGGTGCATTAGGAGACTGAAGCAGACTGCCATGAGTACATAGTGATGCTAATCCAGAGTACATAGTGAGACTGTCTCAAGACCGGAAAAAAAGAGTATTTTGTTTCAATATCATTTAAAACTTTCTGCTGTATTTTGACCTAACTTCTAGTTTAAAATTAGAAAGATCAAAAGCTTATAAAACTTTTAATTTCAAATTATTATTTATTTAACTCTTGATACATTTATAATTTAATAGATAAAATTGTTTCATTAGTAACTGATTATAATATAAGTTTGAGTTTCTAAAATTTATTTATAGGACTCAGATTTATAAAATTTATATATAAAAATTTTATAAATTTATGAGTCCTATAAAATTTATGGGACTCAGATTATAGCTCAGGGGTGGTAGAGTGCTTGTCTAGCATGCATGAGACCTGTGTTCAATTCTCTGAACCAAGGTAGGGAAAATTAAAAATTGGTATTAACAGATTTTCTTGAAAGTATATTGTGCCTCTATTTCTTCAAAAGTTCCATGAATTATTTTGTTTATGTTTCTATAGTATTTAGGGACTGGAGATGTCCCCTACTTTTTAGTGCTTATTGAACACACAGAAGGCCCTGGGTTTGAGCTCCAGAACTACATAAACCAGGCAGTCTGGAGTTCAGGGCCAGCCTCTCAATGGGAAGTTCAGGGCCAGCCTGGGCAAGAGACAGACAAAAATTAGGAAGTCCAAACCATTTTTTTTAACCCACAAATTTTTGGGGGGGGAGTTGAAGTTTTGTTTGTTTGACTTTAGGGGTAGGGAAATTTTTACTGTCTAAGACTTTGTTTGTTTGTTTTTGTTTTTCAAGGCAGGGCTTCTCATTGAAACAGTCTTGGCTATCCCAGAACTCGCTTTGTAGACCAGGCTGGCCTCCAACTCATAGAGATCTGCCTGCCTCTGCCTCCCGAGTGCTGGGGTTAAAGGTGAGCTCCACCACCACTGCCCAGTACAAGACTCTTAATGGTTGTCTAAAATATTTACTATGTGACAGTGTTTAATGGATTTCAATAAGTAGCAGATTACTTGTATGATAAATATTTTTCTAAGATTTATTTATTTTTATTTTATGTGCATTGGTGTTTTGCCTGCAAGTATATTTGTGTGAGGGTGCCAGATCCCCTGGAACTGGAGTTACAGACAGTTGTGACCTGCCATGTGGGTGCTGGGAATCAACCTGGGTCCTCTGGAAGAGCAGCCAGTCCTCTTAACTGCTGAGCCATTTCTCCAGCCCTTGTATGATAATTATTTCTATATAATAGTTTGTTGTAGCTTTACTGTTTGTATTATATATTTCTTAGGAAGTGAAGTGTAATTTTTAAAAAAGAAACTGCAGAGTAATGGAACAGTTTTCAGAAAATGTAATTCTTAGTCATTGTCAGTGGCCTTTAAACATCTAATTTTTCACTTGAAAAGACTTGAAATGGTTATATTAAAAATAATCTAGAAATTGTGATTGGAGAAATTATGTGTTTGAGGCCAGCCAGGACTAAATAATGAGTTCCAGGCTAGCCTTTGTCTCAGAAAAAAAAAAAAAAAAAGTTGCTAAAAAAGTTAGCATCATTGCAAAACAAATAGCAAAAAAATGACTTAATTTGATATAAATTGAATTGTGTTTACAAGTTTACCTTGTTTTTTTTCTTGGTAGATAAGATTCTCATTAAAAACTGAGACGTTATTTTCAATGACTAATGTTTAAATGCCAAAGAATATAGTATAGCTTAATTGTGATCTTTTAAAAAAGTATTATTCTTAATTATATGTACTTGTATGTATGTGCCAGTGTGTGGGTTTACAAACTTGGGTTCTCCAGAACAGCAGTATAAACTTTTAACCTTAGAGCCTTCTCTCCAGCCTCTTTAATTTTTATCTTCATGCTTCTTATATTAGAAATACACTTACCTCTTTAACAGAATGTAGAAGAGAATAAATGAGCACTTTGGGGTCAGAAGGGGAAGGCAGATTATTAAAATAATTCAAGAATTAGACATAGTTCACCATCTGAAAACATAAGCTATGATTCTTTTTTGGAGGGTTGTGGGGCTATGTTGGGACTGGATGTAAACACAGGCTTGCTCAAGCTGGGTGGGTGCTATGCAGCTGTGACTCCATACAGCAGTGGTGCTTCTACTAGCATCTATACCCGAAGCACTTATTGACTATTTCATATTAACTTAAATATTACTGAATTCATGAATATAATATAATTTTACTAACAAATACTAAATGCTTTTTTTTTAATTTCAGAACTTTCAGCCAACACTGCTGCCTTTGCTAAGAGTGCTGCCATGCTAGGTAATTCTGAGGATCACACTGCCCTGTCTAGAGCCTTGTCTCAGCTTGCAGAGGTTGAGGAAAAGATAGACCAGTTACATCAAGAACAAGCTTTTGCCGACTTTTACATGTTCTCAGAACTTCTTAGCGACTACATTCGGCTCATTGCTGCAGTGAAAGTAAGCCCCATTCTACAAGCTTTCTTACACTCTTTTGCTTAAGCCATTTGCTTTAGAAGCAATTTAGACACAGTCTGAATTGTCTGTAATAGTAATACCTGGGGCCAGACTAGTAAATTCTAGGCCAATCCATATCACACAGCAAGTGCAAGTACACGGGATGGGTGAGTATGCGTGCATACACACAGAGACAGTTGGTTTTCTATTAGATACACATTTAAATGTGCAAATATACTGTTCCACTACATAAAAAATAACTTCAAAATGAGTGCTTGTAATTTAACATTTTCTTCTCTTATGACATGGATAGTAAAATAAAACTGTTTTTAAGAAGTCTAAGGACGACTGGACAGATGGCTCAGCAGTTATGAGCACTGGCTACTCTTCCAGAGGACCTGGGTTCAATTCCCAGCACTTAGATGGTTCACAACTGTCTTTAACTCCAGTTCCAAGGTTTCTGACACCCTCACACACACATGAAGGCAATACAGCAATGAATATTGAAAAATTATAGGGCTGGAGAGATGGCACAGCCATTAAAGGCTAGGCTCACAACCAAAAATATAAGAAGTCTACGGAATGCCAAATAAGAAGTGAAAACAGTATACATTTATTTACATAGTCATATTCAAATTATTCAAATTTTAACTATTTGCATTAATTTGCTCTTTCTAGAAGTAACTGGAGCTACCTGTCAGGTCCGTTTTCATTGGTAAAATTTGCTAGGCATTTAGAAATAGGATAAATGCGAGGAGGTGGTGATGCCATTAATCATAGACAGACAGATGTCTGAGTTCAAGGCCAGTCTGCTCTACAAAGCCAGAACTGTCTTGGTGTGTGTGGAGGGGGTGGAGGGGTGGAGGAGAAGTAGGATAAAAGTGGGAGTGATTATTGTCTTAATGGTTCAGGAGGTTTTTAGCATGAATTTGGACAGTAAAAGGATTTTCTATCTATATACTCAAATGTACAGTCATGTATTTATAGATGAAATGAGACTAAATTAGACCATAGCTCACATTTTAAAGAAACCTATTTCTGAGTGGTTGCAGACAGAATCTAGTTAGAAATTGGTGTTCAGCAAATGCCTTCAGTATTTATACTCTCAAACTGAGCTATCGGCCTGAAATTCAAATATTTTAGAGAACTAATGAGACCATTCTTTCTTGTGCAAACTAGTATTTATCTACGGAGAGAACACTGGCATACTGCCTATTTATTGATGTTTTGTGAACAGGTTTTTGGTCTCTAGAGGATTCAACATTTCCAAATGGTGCTTTTGTAGGGGTGACAAAAATTACCAACTTTATATACTCTTCTATATAACTCTTTATGCTTCTGGTGAGTTTTTTCTTTGGTTTAGAACTGTTAAAGTTTCTAGTGTATTCATTATTGTATTAGGTAGCTTTTATTTTTGTTTTATCTTTTTTAAAATTTATTTTTATTTAATTTTATGTTATGGAGTTGTCAGATCTCTTAGAACTGGAGTTACAGACAGTTGTGAGCTGCCATGCTGGTGCTGGAAATTGAACGTGGGTCCTCTGAAAGGGCAGCTGGTGCTCTTAACCACTGAGTCATCTCTCCAGCCTGGCAGCTTTTATGTTTAACATTATCTCGGCCTGGTTTTCAAGACCTGGTAACTTTTTTATTGTGCTTTATTTGTATTGTGTGGCCAAGGCTGGCCTTGAACTCCTGATCCTTGTGACTGGACCCCCCAACTGCCCATATTACAAGCATGCACCATCAGATGGTGATTCCCATTTCTGTTTCATCTGTTGATAGTCTTTAGAGAGATGTGAGAGCTGTTATTTAAAACAAACCCAAAAATAGGGGGGCTGGAGAGATGGTTCTCAATTAAGAGCACTTGCTGAGGAATTGAGTTCAGTGCCTAGCACCTCCACTGGATGGCTCACAGCTGCCTGGCTCACATCCAGCTTCAGGGGATCAGGTGCTCTTTCACATAAACAACATATACAGAAGTAATAATAACTCTTTAAAACACAAAACAAAAATGCATAAGAAAAAAACCTATGGATCAAAAAGGGAAATTGACAGTGTCTTTGAGGGCATGCTGAGTAGAGCTTCCTGGGGAAGGCCCTATGGCAGGGTGGCCTGCCTGTGCTGACCCTTAGAAAAACCTCTTCCCGTGCCTGAAATCTTATGTTAGGCTTCTACATTCTTTGAAATTAGTTATGTTCATGTTTTCCAAAATTCTCTAGAGAATATTGGCATCAAAAGATTTGCACAGTCAGCTGAGCTTGGAAAAAGTTATTTAACTTTTTAATCCAGGGGCACCTAGATTTATATGAAAAAATTATTCTTCTTTTTTTTTTTATTTTTTTTTTTTATTTTTTATTTTTTTGAGAAAGGGGTTCTCTGTAGCTTTGGAGCCTGTCCTGGAACTCGCTTTGTAGACCAGGCTGGCCTCGAACTCAGAGATCCACCTGTCTCTGCCTCCCCAGTGCTGGGATTAAAGGCATGTGCCACCACTGCCTGGTTTATTTTTGCTTTTTAAAATAGCATTTCATATACCTCAGGCTGGCCAAGAAACCTATTGTGATTATAAGTGTGTACTATCACATCTGCTTAAATAATGCTAGGGCTAAACCCATGGCATAGTCAAGCAATTCAAGCTTAATTTTATAAAGTATTTTGACAACAGCTGTTTTGACAAAAAATTCCTAGAAGTAAATTTATTGACCAACAGTTGTATATAGACATGAAACTCAATTTTATTTTATATAACTACCACATGCTCCTTTTGTCTGCCTCATGATGGCATTCTGTTTATAATCAGATTGCTATCTTCCTCTCTCCCCTTTCTTTTTTAAGATTTATTTTATGTGTATGAATGTTTTGCTCATATGTATTTATGTTTACTAGATGTGTGCTTGCTGCCTGGTATCTATGTAGTCATTAGAGGGTATTAGATCTCCGGGAAGTGGAGTAGCAGACTGTTGTGAGCCTTGAACTCATGACTGTCTTAGCTTCTGCCTCCCAGTTATTGGGATAACAGGCATGAACCACAACACCCAGCTATATGCTGCTTCTTGATTAAAATATGTTTTAGAATTGAAGGCTCTCTGGCATAGTGCCTTTTTATTCACCTAGTTTGTTAATAGTTGGCTCATTTGCTGGGTTAGTAAATATTTAAAATAATGTTAACATACCTCCAACACCAAGCTAGAAAAAAATTCGTAGTAGGCTTTCCCATCTTGTCCTATCTTTTCCCGTTTCTGTTTGTTCATACCCTAGTTGCTGTCCTGTAGCTATAGTTCACTTACTTCTTCATTATCTTTATCTTACTCGGACAGAACCTTTGAAGATAAGGGTGATTTTGGTTGACTTGCTCTGGTAGAGTCTCTGTGTCGATTTCTTCGTTTAGCTCTGCCTTCTGACTGTGTTCTTTGGCCCTTTTCACCATGTAGAGGACTCACTCTTCCCTGTCTTGTTAGGCCTCTTAGTTTATTGTTTGCTTTTTTTCTCTTAGAGTCAAGTATGACATTTGTACTTCACTCTTCACTTCTGTTCCTTGGGTTCCCCTCTGTGTGTGTGTGTGTGTGTGTAAGTGTGTAAGAATATCTCACTATGTAGCCAGCCCTGGGCTTGCTTAGAACTCACCATATAAACCAAGCTGGTCTCAAACTTAACAAGTCTTCCTGCCTCTGTCTCATGGTACTGGGATTACAGGGTTAGGTCTGGCCTGGCCCATTTTATGTTTTGATTTTCTTTTTTTCCCCAACATTTAAATGTTTTGCAAAATGTTCAATAGAACACTTCTAATATATATCCGTAGTTTTTCATTAAATACATGTTTTTTTCTTTTAGATCATGCAACTCTTTTACTCTTATTAATCTTATTGGAGGCCACATTTAAAATCCTAAAAGCTAGTGAAATTGCTATTGGCTTGCATATTCTCATTGTCTGTATACTTAAATAGTTGGCTTTATAGATTTAATATTATTATACTCACGTTGTAATGAGAGTATTTTTACACTGTTAATAGTCTTATGCCATCAACTTACAGGGTGTGTTTGACCATCGGATGAAATGCTGGCAGAAATGGGAAGATGCTCAAATTACTTTGCTCAAAAAACGTGAAACTGAGGCAAAAATGATGGTTGCTAACAAACCAGATAAAATTCAACAAGCTAAAAATGAAATAAGAGAGGTAATTAATATTTTCTTTACTCAGATTTTTTATGTCATTCATATATGCATAATTTTTCATATTTTTTTCTGAGTCATTCAGCACTTAGCTATTTCTCCATAGTTTATAAATTATGTGATTTAGTTAGAAGTATTTATCTCCAGGAACCTTTGTTTCCTCACATGACTTTGACATGAGTAAAGCACAGAAGGAAGCATCTAAAGTTAACCTTTGCATTTTGTACATCTCTTTTCAAATGGCTCTGTTGTCAGATGGTTACTCATTTTGTGTCTAAAAATAGTTTTAAAGGTAGACCTACCCACATTTAGTTCTCTGGGCAATATTATCCCCCATATATATGTATTATATATGGTATTTTAACAAATTTGTATAAGTTTATTATAATTTATACACTTTTTTTGCCATGCTTCAATAAGGAAATTGAAGAGGTAGGACAACCTTTATATTACTACAAATAAGTACATCTGCTCTTTGCAGAGTATGGACCAGTGTTTTGGTTACATAGTGGGAAAATACCATTTCATTGCTTAAATCTTTATTTTAGCTGTTTCATTGGTCACTAGTCATATTCTATTGTTTCCATACTGAGTTTAATGATTATTGATGAGTCTACAGTAGACAATAAATAGTTCTACTCTTAAAAGAAGTAGTCATTTTACCACTACAAATTATTTTAAAGTGTTTGCCGTATGTTGAAGTATTTCCATGACCATATGAATTGTGATAAACATGTATTATTGGAATTAATATTGTTGGTATATTTTGAAATGTGTAAAAATTGAACTTCAGGTCTTTTAATTTATTTGATAGTGAACTCTATACTCAAAATCCCTCCAGGTGTATCTTATGGGCATTGGTAAGGTGGTTCTTTGATTTGTTGGTTTTGAGATGGGATCTAACCATGTTAGGTGGGATCTAACCTTAGGCCAGTTTGGAATTTACAGTTCTTTTTCTCAATGTTAGAATTACAGGCAGGTACCATACCTGGCAGGACATTATAGTTCATTAACTGTCTAAGTATTCTAATCTTAAATAAATGTAGCAATGAACTATTAATGGAATTTAATCTGATATGTATTTCTACCACTAGGAGGTGAAATGCACCCTTTTTTGTGTGTGTATGGGGTGTGCATGTATGCATATGGAATGTGTGTGGGCATATGTGTATGTGCATGGATATATATGTGTATGCATGCATGTGGAGGCTAGAGTATCTTGTTTGGGTATTTTATTCCATCATTCTCCACCTTATGTTTTGAGACACACTGTTTCACTTGAATCCAGAACTTGCTGATTTGACTTGCTTAGATAGTCAGCTTTCCTCAGGGATCTTTCTGTCTCTGCCTGCAGGGTGCTGGGATTACAGGCAAACTGCCATGGCCATCCAGCACCTCCATGGGTACTAGAGATCTAATCTGATGATTATGCTTGCACAGCAAGTGCTTCATCCACTGAGTTGTGTCCTCAGCTTCTGGATATACCACTGACTATGTTAGACTGGATTTTCCAGTATTGAGATTTCTTGGGTCTTTTAGGCATTTTGGTTAAATTAAATGAGTAATCATGACAGTACAATATTTTTTTCCAGGCAAAAATAAGCATTTCTTCCTCTTGTTTGTTTTCATTAGTGGGAGGCGAAAGTACAACAAGGAGAGAGAGATTTTGAGCAGATCTCTAAAACAATTCGAAAAGAAGTGGGAAGATTTGAGGCATGTATCATAATTCTGTACTTTCCTTAATTTTTCTGTAGTTCTGTGGTAAAATTCGATTTAATTTCCTACTAATGTCCTTTTTTAATGTATTGTACTTTAACAGAAAGAAAGAGTGAAAGATTTTAAATCTGTTATCATCAAGTACTTGGAGTCATTAGTACAAACACAGCAACAGGTAAGCTCATTTTCTTTACAGCTTCTAGGGTTTCTTCTAGGATTATTTTAAAGATGATTAATAGGCTTTTAAGATGGAAGAAAACTTAAAGGTAGATTAAAGAAAGGTAGGACAACGAAGGGGAAAACGCTAAATCAATTGGAAACTACTTTAGGTCTGTTTGCCTCTACTGAATAGTACACAGAGATATACTATTCCCACAATTAAGCCTTAAAAAGTCAGAGGGCCTGGAGAGATAGATCAGCGGTTAAGAACACTTCCTGCTCTTACAGAGAAAGCATCCACATAGCAGTCACATCCAGTTCCAGGGGATCCCACACCCTCCTCTAGCCTTCCAGAATGCCAAGTGTACATGTGGAACACATGCATTCAGACCAAACACTTATGCATGAGATCACGTAATAGCTTTCCCCTTATCTTTGGGACAGTCTGTGTATATACCTTAGGGTAGTCTGGAAATTGCTGTCCTTGTGCCTCAGCCTGCCTAGTGCTGAGGCTGTAAGGGCGCACCATGGCCTCTGACTTTATAGCCCTGGTTTCCTCTCCTTATCAGACTGACAGCTGCAGTAAGCACTCCTAAAACATCTTTCTCCTCTACAACAGATAGAAACTTAGATGGAAAACTAATTTTTAAAAGGTTTTTCTTTGTAATGTTTTAATAATTTTGTCTTATTTAGAATTTTTGGTACTTGATTGCTACAACTGGCATTTGTTTCCTTACCTAGGACTATGAGCTTTCATGATACATTAAATAAAGTCTATGAAAGTCTTGCATATACAAATCAATTAATTTAGTGTCTTTAATAGGAATAATTCTTCTAGTTAGTTTTAAAATGTTCAGAAATAGAAACCTGTCCATATAATATAGTATGTCTTCAAATTCAAGCCAGGCCCAGTGGTGCAAACCTGTGATCCCTGCACTTAGAAGGGGAGTGCACTCTCGGGAGAGCCTGCTCTGCATAGTGAGTTTCAGGCTAACCTGAACTACATAACATAACTTTCAAATGAGCTAATAAAGTTAGATTTTTAAAAATGGAACTGCCGGGTAGTGGTGGCACACCCCTTTAATCCCAGCACTCTAGGGGCAGAGGCAGGTGGATCTCTAAGGACTGCCAGGCCTACACAAAGAAACCCTGTCTTCAAAAAATCAAAAACCAAACAACAATAACAAAAACCCAAAACCAAACAAACAAAAAACAAGCAAACAACCTAAGTCAGATAAACTTATTTCCAAAGAAGTTGTTTTAATTTAACTTTTTAGTATATAGTCAGTCTGTTTTCCAGTCCCTGTTTTCCTTTGTTACTCAATATTGACTTTTTTCTTCCTTTATTCTTATCCTCTTAACTAGCAATAATATAAAATGTGTATATCCTAGAAATTAGGGTATGTCATTGCTTTATGTTGGAAATGGTCAGTTTTTAACTCATAATAGTATGTTTCTATATAATTTTGCATAGATCTAAGAAGTATAAAAATAGATATTATGTTGTTTACAGTGGAATCTGTAATTACCTAGGAGTAATGTTTAAATAGGTTATATATTAATTCTGTTGATAAGACATCTGGTGAGGAAATGATCCATTTAAGAGCCATATGTAGTCAGGCTTCATGATGAACACCCATAATCCAGCACAGTGAGGCACAGGCAGAAGGACTGCCACAAAACCAGGGCCAGACAGTTCTACACAGAAGAGAGAGAGCCTGTCTTCTTTCAGACGGGCCATCAAAAACAAAACAAAACCCACACACAAGCGAGGTGTGGTTCTGCACCCACAATCCCCGTACTGGGGTGTCTGCAGCATGAAAACCTGAAGCTTAAGGCCAGCTTGAGCTAACAGTGAGACCCTTTCCCAAACAAGTAAGAACAGTGATCCCATTAGTACATACAGTTATATACATATATAAATTAAAAAGACTAAATTAGAGCTAGCTGTTTATGTATATTTTTTTAAAAAGAATATATGCACTAAAATAACAAATATAATGAAATTATCTTTTTATTATCGCCCACAGCTGATAAAGTACTGGGAGGCATTCCTACCTGAAGCTAAAGCCATTGCCTAGCGATAAACGTTATCCCTGTTAAGGAGACATTGGATTCCTCAGTGAGATCATCTAGAAACCATCTAAATAAACCACTATATATTTTATGAATTACATGTGGTTTTTTTTATATATAAAGACATATGCGCTGACATTTTATCACCAGCTGCATGTCCTGACCCTCTTTGAATTCAGTGGACTGTGGCATGACATTCTGCAGTATTTTGCTGAATTGAACACTATTGTGTCTTAAATAATTGCACTAAAAAGTGCACCGCAAGGCCAGAAAATTTTACAATCTTTTTTCTTTTATGTTCTGTATTATGTTTACCCTCATTGTGAAGCAAATTAGCAAATGCATTGATTAATGTTCACTTATACATTCCTGTACAGAAATGATTTTGTGATTATAATAATAAAATGATATTACTTGTGAAATATTAGTAATAAATTATTTGAGTAAACATGTTAGGGATCTTTTTAATAAGAAAAAATACTTCTAAATATATATATATAGTTAATATTGTAATTCCTTAAATGTTTTAACTGATACGAAATGCCAAGTTCTTACATTGAATAAATAGCTAAACGAGTTTATAAATCGGGTTACAAAACAACCATAAATCAGGGAACAGTTATCTTGGTCATTTTAAGTAAAGAAGAGAATATTATAAATGCCCAGTTTAAGAGTCAGGACAGGTTGAGCATTCAGTCATACCTGTAATCCCAGCTCTTGGAAAAGCTGGAATAAGTGGATCATTTCAAGTTCAAGGCCAGTCTGGGCTAGAAAGTCAAAGGACAGTATCTGTGTTTGAGTCATATGTGTCATGTATTTCCTTTTCTTTTTTTAACTCATATGATTATCTTCAAATATTTTATTGTTGCCTCTGTTTCTATTTCAAACTAAAAGTAGGTCAAATGTAGTCATGATTGACAAAGAATTGGTGCCATATTAAAACCCATGGTTTGACGAGTAGCCAAGGACAGCAAAAACAAATCTGAAGGAAAATGACATGTGCTGTTTCATTGGCAGCCTTCTCACAGTGCCTGCATGTCCTGTTTAGATGACTGGTATTCAGTGCTTAATGATGATGAAATTATAAGTTATGACTGGCATCATTCATTTTCCCCAATCAGGTAACAGAAATAGACTGTTATAGAGGTGTGTAAACTTGGCCAATCAGACTGCATTCTTTGTTTTTGGCCATCTACAAAGCCAGTATCTTAAGAGCATGGCATGAGGGAAAGGAGGGGTGTGTGGAGGGAGGACAGTGACACAATCCTCTGGACTTCTCTAAGAAGTCCATGTTCAACATACTGCTCATATGGCCAATAACTGTCAACTTGTCACGGGTCCTGAAATGGTGAGCTTGTTCGTAGCATCTTCCAGCTACACACTGACATTCCTGGCTGACTCCCACTGTCTTGTGCTTGTTCGTTGGTATTCTAAGCATGCTGGGATAGTTAGCACTAGAGCCTCAGGCCGGTCAGCAGACTTTCAGCACCACCACCTCGCCACTTTGCATATGCTGAATGACTTTGGGTTACATATAAATCATAGCTGGGTTCTCTTGACACTTGTTTGTGGAGAGTTGCCTTCTAATTACATGCGATGCCTTTGGCTCTCCTAATTTGGTTTTTGGGTCTTCTTAAGCTGAGTGTGGTGGCATATACCTGTAATGCTACTACTTGGGAGACTGAGGCAGGATCCTTGGGAGCTTGAGGCCAACCTGACTACAGAGTTATCTCAAAAACAATAGGAAAAAACCCTCCAAGTATTCTTACTAAAAAACATCTGTTTATTTGAGTTGGGCATGGTGGCACATATCTAATCCCAGGACTTGAGAGGCTGAGGCAGGATCATGTGTTTGAAGATAGTCCTGTCTACAAAGTCTCTCTCACTTCCAATCCCTCCCAATCTGCAAAGGCATGCACACAAAGGCAGCCTTTCTGGAACTCCTTGACCATGTCTTCCTTGTGTCTTACTGGGTATATGAAGTGTCTCACCATGTCCGGAGTAAAGGTTTCGGTTGAAACATCAACACCACTGTGAGTGCTGTTCCCACGAGACTCTTAGAACCCAGGAGACTGCCTACCACATTGTGTGATAGTAAAGGCTCAATGAACTGAACAGGAAAAGCAATCCTAGAAGTCATGAAACCTTATATCGCTGCTTACATTGAAAATAGCATTGAGAAATTAATAATTTGTAGTAATACATATCAGGTGTCTTCTACCATAAATATTGAATCCATGGGCCAGTGAGATAGCTCAACAGGTTAGGGCACCTGCCACAAAGGTTGACCCTACCTATTTTAATCCCTGGGTCCCACCTGATAAAACAGACTCCCAAAAGTTGTCCTCTGACCACATGTACACTGTTGCATGCATGCCTCCTGCACACAAACAAATATAATTTAAAAGTAAATAAATGTTAAACAACAACAAAGAAGAAAAACCTGTTGGCAATATAGTTTCCTTTGAATGAAGGCCTAGTAGTATGTCTATAGTTGTTGTAATTCCAAACATGTGGTTTAGAAATAGCTAAAGAACAGTTATTCAGATCCAAGTTTTCATAATTAGAATACTCAATAATTCCAAATAATTTGAGTATTTTCAGTTTTGATGAAGCTTTAGAAAATCACCAGAGTGGGCTGGAGAGATGGCTCAGAGGTTAAGATTACTGACTGCTCTTCCAAAGGTCCTGAGTTCAATTCCCAGCAACCACATGGTGGCTCACAACCATCTGTAATGAGATCTGATGCCCTCTTCTGGCCTGCAGGTGTACATGCAGGCAGAACACTACACATAATAAATAATAATAATAATAAAAAGACAGTGTCTCACTATTTAGCCCTAGCTTGCCTGGAACTCACCACGTAGACCAGATTGGCCTTGAACTCACAGAGATTCCTGAGTCGTTCTCCAGCACAGCTGGCTAACAGCCTACTCTTGAGAGTCTCTTACAAGCTGTTGCAGCTGCTCTGAAGAGGGAGGAAAAAAAAAAAAGAGAATAACCAAAGCTTAATTCCTCAGGCCCACATTTACTATTAGTGTGTTGGAAACCTCAGCATTTTAGCAGTGATTACTTCTTATTGATCTTATCTCCTGCTACCAATTCTAAAGTTTGTTCCTGGGGCTGGAGAAATGGCTCAGCGGTGAAGAGTGCTAGATGCTGCTTTCCCAGCAGGCCTGGGTTCAGTTCCTGCACCCATATAACTGCTCACAACCATCTGTAACTCAAGTTCCAGAGGATCCAACATCTTCTGGCCTCTGCTGGCGTGAGGTGATGCACAGACACACATGCAGGCAAAGCACCCATACACATGAATTTAAAATAAAATGTTTTCTTCCCAAATGAATAAAAGAGTTGTAATGATTTAAAATCATGTTTCTTTTGTCTTGAAAAAAGACCAACACAACAATATAGTAAACAGTATGGACTTGGGTTATGAATCCAGTCTTGCTTCTGTCACTTAGGGGCTATATTATGACTTTGCACATGCCACTTACATTTTTTTAATATTTAAAAAGAAAGCATGTGTGTGTGTGAGAGAGAGAGACAGAGAGAAAGAGAGAGAGAGAGAGAGAGAGAGAGAGAGAGAGAGAGAGAGAGAGAGACAGTACCTTTTTATGTGTCCAAGCTGACTTCAAACTTGTGGTCCTCCTGCCTCAGTTGCCAGCATTGTGGAATTACTTAGTTTACAACACCCATATACATCCCTTATATTGAAAAAAATTAAAGGAAAATTTTTAAGAAAAAGTATAAGGGCTGGAGAGATGGCTCAGTAGTTAAGAGCACTGTCTGTTCTGCTAAAAGACCTGGGTTCAATTCCCAGCAACCACATGATGGCTCCCAATTATCTATAATGAGAACTATTCTGGCATGCAGGTGTACATGCAGACAAAACACTGTACACATCATAAATAAGTATAAATAAAGGATTCGAAAGGATGGCTCATCAACCAAGAGCGCCGGTTCAAGAGGACCTGTGTTTGGCTTTCAGTACCCAGGTTTGGCAGCTCCAGGGCGACCCAACATCTTTAGTCTCTGAGGACATGTGCTCATGTCCTCATACCCACACACAGATACACAATTAAAAAATAAAATCCTTAAAAATATAAATTAATAAAATTCTTGCTTCTTGAAGATTTTTCTTACATATCTTATTTAAAATATTCAAGCTTCACTATACTTAACATTTTTTAAGTTATGTATACATGTGTTAAGTGAAGGTGATCTGATTAGCAAATCAGATCCTAGCCAGGAGCAGTAGCACAGACCTGGAATTATAGCACACACAGGCATGAGAATTGCTTCAAGTCTGAAGCCAGACCCTATCTACCACCTCATCTCACTCACAAAAAGAAGGAAAGAAGGAAAATTTCTAATCAAAGCTAGTAGTCTTGATAAAGTAAAGTAGAACTATGAGTCCCTTTTATATTTTCGTTGAAGTATTCGGGTGTGGGTATGAATGTGCCACAGCACTTGTGCAGGTGGGGGACAACTTTCCACAGTGTGGGTTCTGGGAATCAGTTTGTGTTGTCAGTCTTAACAGCAAGTTTCCTTAATCGCTGAGCCACCTTGCCCCCCTTTCAGACATTTTGTTTTGGAACAGAGTCTCACTTTATATTATAGCCCTGTCTGGCCTGGGAGTAAAGGCATGTTACATGACATCCTGCTTTAGATGGTGTTATGTAGCCCAGGTTGGCATCATTTCCTGTGTAGCTGAGGCTGACCCTGGAGTGTTCTTTTTGTGTGTGTGCCTCAAGTACTGAGATAGACATGTGCCACCATGCCCAGCTTGTAACCTTGATTTCTAACAGAAAAGTACAATATCTCAGACTGGTGTGATAACACACACCTGAAATCCCAGCATTTGGTCAAGTTCCAGTCTTAAAGATCCCCCCACTTCTCTCTCTCTCTCTCTCTCTCTCTCTCTCTCCTCTCTCTCTCTCTCTCTCTCTCTCTCTCTCTCTCTCTCTCTCTCATTGCAGGGAATCAAATTCAGGGTCTCACATGCTTGATAAGTTAGCATTCTATCACTGCGCTACAGCCCTAGCAAAAAGGGTTTTGAATTTCAGTTTTTAAAACTATTTTCAACCATTCAGCTTGTATTTAACATACTGATACGGATCTCTGTTAGGAGTGGCCCTTGAATGTATAGAGCCTTGGGTCTGATCCCAGCACCCCATGAACTGGGTAAGGAAGGTGGCAGAGAACTCATCAGGTGGAGACAGGAGAATCAGAAGTTTAAGGCCATATCTAGTTATACAGTTCAAAGGCAGCCAGGACTATAACATGCTCTCTTATATGTTGTTTGTGGGCAAACATTATATTAATGTCAAAATACTTTCTCACCATTGTTCTTCCCTTTCTTTATGGCCTCTGAGTATGAAATGTTTCACTTGTGGTTTTAAATGTAGAACAAGCTTCTGAGTGAAATTGGCTTTCTCAAAAGGAAGGAAGCCAGAAGAATTACAGAAAAGAAATGAAATGACTTTTCACTTTAAGGGTTTTTTTTGTTCTGCATACATTGTAGAAAATGGTCCCATTATGACATTTTCATACATGTTGATCATGTTTCACCCCCATGTCCCATCTTCCTGTTCTAATTCCCAAATACATAACATTCCCCCTTCTACGCTCACGTCTTTTTCAGTCTCGATTTTGAATGCCAGAGAGTGTCGTATTTATCTTTACAGTCTGACAGTTCACTTATCATGAGGCTCTCCAGCTCTATCCATTTTCCTGCCAGCAGCACAAGTTCATCTTCCTTCATGGATGAATAACACTGGGCTTTGTTTATACCACATTGTCTTTCTTCCTTCACCCATCAATGGGTACCTGGGTTGGTTAACTAATTTGTGTAGTGTGATTATTGCTAGGATAATAATAATAATAATAATAGTGTTCACCTGTATGTATTGTATGCAGCTGACATATCTGTTTAGGGGTGGTAGTGCTGGATCATTTGGTCATTCTCATTTTAGGTTTTTAAGTAACCATAATGATTTCCATACATTACCAACTGCAGAAGGGTACACATGTGCCCAACAGCATTTGATGCTAGTTTTCTTGTTAATCATGCTGACTAGGATGAGACAGAATTTTAGTGTAGTTATAATTTGCATTTCCCTCATTGTCTAAATATGTTGAATATCCTTTCCAACTAATTTCTTAATCCAGATTCCTGAAAGAATTACAAGAACGTTCCTACTTCTGCCCCAATAAGAGTTGTGACTAAGCTACATTGCAACTCTACCTTTCTTGTCCAGGTTCCCCACATGGGCTGTCATGTGCTCATCTGAATCAGGGAGACAGCCTATAGATAGTAGTAATCACAGACAGGTTGAGCAAGCTCCACCTATTTGAACAACGGTGGTTGTAAGAAGTGACAAGGAAGCCCGGTCACCAACTTAGGGACATGTAGACAGTTTCATATCTGATATCCACATACAGTTAAAAAACCATATGATGGAATTTCAAAACATTATTTTTGATCTTACAAAGGGAATAGAGAGATGGCTCATGGCTTAAGAGTGTTTGGTGCTATTCGAGCAGGCCCAAATTCAATTCCCGGCACCCACAGCATGGGTAACTTCAGCTTCAGGGCTCTGACACTCTCTTCCGCATTCCTCCATCCCCCTCACTTGCACACATAACTTTAAAAGTTTGTTAAAGAAATGTGTATGGCAGTGCTTGAAAGATGGCTCAGCAGTTAAGAGTGCTTGCTGCTCTTACAAAGGACTCTTCCAGTTCCCAGCACCCAAATGGTGGCTCACAAGCTGGAGCTCCGTGGGATCTGATACCTTCTCTGGCCTCCTCGGGCACCAGGTATGCATATGGTGTACAAATATAAACAGAACACACATGCAGGCAAAACACTCATACACATGAAACTTGAAACCAGAAAAAGAGAAACATGTGCAACTTGTCTTTGTTTCAAAGTACAGATAAAAGACCAAATAGAATTCCCATTCCTTTCCTAAAATTCACAATGAAAAGGATCATGCCCAACCTTTACAGTAAAGAACCAGGCTAAGGAATAATGGAGGCCAAACATGGAAACTGAAAGCATTATGTTTTCTATATCCAAACTTTTAAAAAGTAAATAGTAACAGGTAAGATTAATATTTAGTTCAGATTCTACAAAATATTTTATTATGTGGCCCAGTATACTGAATGCTATTGAGATGCTTTGTGTTGTCTTCTGCATCAAGGTTTTGCTATCTGGTGTGAATTTTATTCTGTCATCACATCTTTAGCCATGGCTTACCAGCTATCACATGGCCTGCTGGCTAGGATGTGGCCAGCATGGGTTTAGACATTGTGTATAGGGAAACAGCAGTGTAGCAGGGAGCTAATTGGCAGCCTGAATCTAGTGAAGAAGCTGACTGGGAATAAAGGATTCCAGGTTATCTTCCAGTCAGGTGCAGCTTTTGTGTGTGTGTACTGGGTACTCAACAGCTACTGTGAGTGGTGCCTACCAACTTAAATCGTGGCTGGACTATGCTTCTTCTTAAGTTTGTGTATTAACTATGTGCAAACATTTTTCTTTCTTGATATGTAGCAAGCTCTTCCAGATTCCTGTTCTAAGTGTCAATGTTCTAGTAAGTCCTTTGGGGACCCAGAACCTATTTCTTCACACGTTGCTTCAAAAGCTGCTAAGAACAGATGACTGTAGTCAACAGGGAAGTTGTGGCTTACCGTCTAATTCTTCAGTGCACATGGAATTTCAAATGCTTATTTTCCTTTCTTTATTACATGCTTCTAAAAATTTACTGAAGACAAATGCTCTTAAGTATTTTCTAATTGGGAAAAATCGGGAGTTTTTAATTACAGACACATCCAGTTGAAGCTACCCACTCGGTTTTGGTTTGTTTGTGACAGGGCCTTGCTCTCTAGCCCATTCTGGCCTAAAACTCACTATCCAGCATCAGACTGGAACTCAAGGTGATCCTCCTGCCTCAGCCTCCCCAAATCTGGGATTACAGGTATGTACCACGACACCTGAGTTTACCTACTTGTTAATAAACAGAACTTATTTTTACTAATGTCAATTAACATGATAAACTATTCTAAAGGAATACTTTGAAGGGGAAGATGTTCTATTTTAAACTTATATATGTAACTTTAATAAAACTAAATACAAACTTATCTGGTTGTCTTCTTATTGCTCCATAGTCAAATCATTGATTTTAATCAGTATTTACTCTAGTTCTCTACTCAGTGTTCTCACTGTGTATGCATGTAGTATGTGTTTATGGGTGCACATATATGTATGTACATGTTTGACAGTAAACTTTTAAACTAAACTTTGGGTTTTAAATTTCAGTTAGAAGTATTTCTTAGGACCCAAGACATCCAGCAAGGGAAGAAGGGAAAAGGTCTGGAGGTCTCTACAAAGACTGAGAACTCTGCTCATTTAGATTGTTCAGTTGGTTGTAGCTCACATCCCATTTGTGTGGCCACATTGCCTGAACTAATCTATAGATTTCTTAAGGAATGACTAGGTTCTTGTTTCTTGTAGAGCATGTTACAGCCCAAACAATGTAATAGAGTGGTTAGGAACACAGTCTTGGGGCCCGGAGAGATGGCCTAGCAGTTAGGAGCATTTCATGTGCTTGCAAAGAACCTGAGTTCAGATCCCAGCACCTAGGTCATACAGCTCACAAGTGCTTTTAACTCCAACTCCAGGGCACATGATATATTATTTTGGCTTCCTTGGGCACCTACAAACACATACACACACACACACACACACACACACACACACACACACACACACACAAATAAAGAAAAAGAAAACACAGGCTATGTGAAATCCAGGTTTATTAAATCTTGCTTCATGAATCTACAGAGAGCTTGAGCAAGTTCTGTATCTCTTAAGATTTAATCTTTTCATCTGTAAAATAGGAAGCATCCCTTAACTGGCAGGAATGCCCTAGCAATAGCAAATTCCTGATATGTATTACTACACATTCAACAATTATTTATTGAGCACTTACCCCAGTCTGAACAAAGCACAACTCAAAGTGTAAGTCAGTTAAACCCTTTCTTTCCTAAGTTGTTTTAGGTTAGAGTTCCTTGTCACAGCCAACGGAAAGCACACTATAACAGGTACCAACAGAGTTCCCTTCCAGAACAGTCTTCTGGTGTGGGACAATGGTCTGCATTCTGTCAATCATATTTTAAATAAACACTGATTGGCCAGTAGCCAGGCAGGAAGTATAGGTGGGACAACCAGACATGAAGTAGAGACAGGCGACAAGAACAGGAGAATTCTGGGAAGAGAAAAGCTTGGTCCACAGTCCTGACCCAGCCACAGAAGAAGCAAGATGTGACTGCACCACCAGATAAGGTACCGAGCCATGTGGCTAACATAGACAAGAATAATGGGCTAATATAGGAGTTACTAAGAAGCCTGAGCTAATGGGCCAATCACCTCTGTGTGATTTCTTTGGGACTTAATGATTGTGGGAACTGGGCAGGACAGAAACCACAGTCAACAGTCTACCCAGGAGATCTGCCATGCAGGTTAAGAAAACAGGTATGAGGGGTCCTGAGTTCAATTCCCAGCAGCCACATGGTGGCTCACAATCATCTGTAATGGGATCTGGCACCCTCTTCTGGCGTGTGGGCATACATGGAGAGAGAATGTTGTATGTATAATAAATAAATCTTTTTTTAAAAAAAGGGAAGAAAACAGGTATGAAAAAAATGGTTGTGGTCAAAACCATTTTCTACCCACCTAGTAAAAGTTTAGAATTACCACCATTGCTTAGAGAGCATTGTTAGTAGGCATTTACAGAAATCTGGAGTTCCCCTAACAGGGCAAATCTGAAGTCCCAGACACTCCAGAAGTGAAGGCATGACTACCATAGGTTCAAAGCCAGGCTGGGCAACTAGGCTTATTTCAAGTTAAAAAATGTGGGTTGGGGACATAGGTTCAGTGGTGGAGTACTTGCCTAACGTGTGCAACCCGAGGTTCAGAGCCAAAGAAGGACAAGAGAAATGGAGGTAGTTGCTAAGGAAAAGAATTTATTTTCCACACAGTGCAAAAGCCTTGACTCTATTGTGGGCTCAGCTGAATACCAATGGAAGAAGGAAACCAGCAGGTGAGAGGCCCCAGTGACAAAGCAGTCATCCGGCAGGGCTGGCGAGGCTGGAGCACAGCAGCAGAGGCTGTTGACAGTGACAGAGAAATAAAAGTAGGCAAGTGTATTTCTTCCACCCATTCGCGTTACAGTCCACGTGACTGCTGCATAAACGTGATGGCTGAGTGAAGGTCAGAGAATGTTGGGTGGATGGAAAGAGCCTCCAAAAGAAATGGAGCATTCCTCTGAGTACGGGAAAGGGAGATGGGCTGACTTGGAAAAGGGAAACCACAGGAATTTGAACTTGAAGGATTGTATTATCTTAGTGAAGCAAGAAATGAAACCATTACCAGAGGTATCAAAAAAGAAAATCAGCTGCCAAAACGTTGGATGACAGGTGTTTAAAAAGACAGAGGTGAGGGAGAACAATGGATGAGTATTGCATGTTAGAGTTTGGAAATCATGAATATACAATGAAGCCTGTAGCATGATTAGTAAAAACCCAGAGACAGATACTGGGGTTCAACCTGAAGATCAAAACAGCAAAACAGCCAGCCACTGGCTCTTAACCTCTACCTCAAACTTCCAAATGGTGATCCTGCCTCCAGGAATCCCATAAAAAGCCTGAAAAATCTTTTAAAAAAAGAAGGAGGAGGAGGAAGAGGAAGAAGAAGGAGGAGGAGGAGGAGACAAAGACGACTTAGATACAGAGTCAAGCGCAGCTTCTTGGTAACCATCTTCTCTTTGGTAGGCTCTGCTGCCAGCGAGCAGAGGCATGGCTTCTTTAAGAGAGGCTTTCTGATTCATCGATAGCATCAAAGTCTTGAAGCTCTTTTAAGAGGCTCTGCTACCAAACACTTCAGTGGTGTTTATGACAGCTGGCATCAGGCTTCTTGGACTTAGAAACTCCGAGTTGTGGCAATGAATGTGGCTTCTACCAGTACCTGTGCCATGAAGCTAGACTCTCAAAACGCTAAGGAATGGGGTGGAGCCAGCCACCAAAGCCACAGCTTTAATCCTAGCCATGGTGCTTAGCAGGTTAAAGACTCGTGCTCAGCAAAATATAGAGATATTTGGTAAAGACAGATTCCGATGGGGGGAAAAAATCTCTAAACAGTTTATAGTGTGCTCAAAAATATACGTAGGCTTGGGAGAAAAGAAAAATGATAAAGTCCTTTAAAAAATCAGGTGTGATGGCACACCTTTAATCCCAGCATTTGGGAGGCAGAGGAAGGCAGATCTCTGTGCATTCAAAGCAGACTGGTCTACAGAGTATGTTCCAGGACAGCCAAAGATACACAGAGAAACCCTGTCTCAAAAAACCAAAAATTAAAAATAAAAATAAAAGGGATAGAATAAAAAAAGCCACATAAAGATGGAAAATACACAGAGAATCTGGATATTGTATGTTACTGTGTTATTTTTTAATTGTTTGCTGAGGAAGGAGCAATAGCTGCTAAAAGATATTTGATTATCAGTGCTGCTGGATTCATCCAACCTATATATTTTAAAAATGCCTTGAATTCAAAATATAAGTCAAAAGGTATGTTACTTTGGAAAAGGGGTTTTGCTTTTGTTTCCACAGGAAATGAGAGCTGTGGATTCATTCTTGGTTAAGAAAAATCAAGTTTGATCAAGGAATGCCCCCTGAAATATCTCCAATGGGAATGGATGACCCAGATTATCCAATGTTTCAGAGCACCTCTGTTGCAGCTGCTTATGAGTTCTACATTCAGAACAACTTCAAGACTGCTCTGAGATGATCCAGCTTCACAGAATACTCCAGTCAGGACTTGACCCTAATCCTAAATTTTCTTTGGCTCCTATAAGATTACCAATACCCCCAAGCAGCAGAAAGTAGCCTGGAAAACTATGCCCACATTTCCCCCCAAAAATGGATTATGAATGTATGTCTTTGTTTAGAGTGTTGGTTATAAGTTGTTATGTTATTTAGTATTCTGTTGATCGTTATGAGAGGACAGCTGTTGGGAGCACTAAGAGAGGACTGGGGACAGAACCTCACGGTAGAGTTCTTGCCTTCGAGGCCCTGGGTTCAGTCCCCAGCACCTAGCAGGAGAAGGGGATGGCTAGAAGAAAGAGGTTGTAGTCCATGCTTAGAGGCAGCAAGGTCAGGAATGGGGCCAGGCTACAGTGAGAGAGATGAAGATGTTTGGTGCAGTAGGACACATTTGTCAACCCCATGTGTCAGGGGCAGGATGATCAGAGTTCACTCTCCTAGTCTACACAGTAAGATCTGCTTCAACAAAGTAACGAGAACCGACAAGTACAAACTAAAGCGATTCGAGACTACGGAGCCCGGCACTGCGGCCGAGGACTCTACACACAGAAGAAAGTCTCAATCAGTAGAACACAGGGAAGAATAAATTCCATGGAGGGACAACACGCAGGTGGGCAGTGAGCTTGCTGTAGCCAGCAACCCCGCCATCCACCTCACACACTGAGCCCTGTGCACCTGGAACCAGAGCTGGCTGCGGAGCACAGTGGCATCTGAGATGTGTTGCCCGTGGGGCCTCCCCTGAGAGGGGACTGCTGAGATTCCAGAGTGGTGTGTGGGTGGAGTTATTCACACTGCTAGCTGGAAGGGAACTTTCCACACACCGGGAAAGCATGGCCAGCAGAAATAAAACAGTGTGCCCTCTGGGAAGCACAGATCAGCCCAGAGCCAGACGTCTTTAGATAGCTGAGGCAGGGCCTAATACCTGAGTCCACAGCTTGTAATAGAGAACTAGCCAGACTTTAGACTGGACTTCATGATCATGTGAGATTTGTGCGCCGCCCCCCCCCCCCACCCCAGAGAAGCAAAAGTAAGGCTAGGATTGGTATATTAGGAATGTCTGCTAAGTGTCTGGTTGTCTTCGTATGGCTCCTGCCAGAAAAACTCTATGGTAGGGCCTGCAGGCCTGCCCTTGTGCTATGGAAGCAAAGGCTCAGCAGAGGGGAAAGAGACCATAAACTAGACACAATGGCTAAGTCCTGATCCCACCATGGGGGAAGCTGCTGTAGGAAGGACTGCCAGTCTGAGGCCAGGCTGCACTGAATAATGAGATTCCATTTCAAAAAGGAAGGGAAGGGGTAGAGGGGAAGGGAGGTAAAGAGAGGGGAGGGAAGAGGAGGGGAGGGGAGGGGAGGGGAGGAGACCTCTGAGAGGACAGGCCAGAGGCCTCAGTGCTGTTTCCTTGGCTGTTCTCCAGGGACTATTGCTCCACAAGCAAACATGTTAGAATCGTCTTCTTGCTTCAGAACATTTTAGACATCTGGAAAATGAAGGAGTGGAGGCCATGAAGCCAGGTCTGACTTGTGCCAGTGTGTACTGGTGTTATTATGACAGGGTGCGGTGGTGCAGGCCTTTAATCATTTCAGTTGAGAGGCAGAGGTAAGCAGATCCCTTTGAGGTCCAGGCCAGCCTGATCTATATATGGGGTTCAAAAGATAACACAGATTAGAAGGGATGGTGATCCCTCTAATCCCAGCACCCAGGAGACGAAAGTAGAGGGACCGCCACAAATCTGAGACCAAGGTAGACAACATAACAAGACTTAGAGCAAGACCCTGTTATAAAAAAAAAAAAAAAAGACACAGGATTAAGAAACAAGATCCAACTATGTGTTGCCTCCAAACAGATAAACCTCCCTGGCAAAGATGCCTGAAGAAAAGGAGTGTTAAGGGTGGCAGTAAGTAGATTTCCATTGGAACTGGCTACCTTTATAACAGATGGAATTAACTTAAAGCCAAAATTAATTCAAAGAGACAAAGATGACACAACATATTAATAAAATCAAAATCTACTTCCTGTATAATTATTATTATACAAAATAATTTTGAATATATAGGCACTGAACATTGAAGGTCCTAGTTTCTCTTTCTTTCTTTTTTTTCTTCCTTTCTCTCTCTCTCTCTCTCTTTCTTTCTTTTTTTCTTTCTTTCTTTTTTTGTGGTCCTGGGTTTAGCCCTTAGCATTCCACTACCCCCCAGAAGATTAATGGTTTTTATTTTAATTTTTTATTGACATTTATTGAGCTCTACATTTTTCTCTGCTCCCCTCCCAGCCTCTTCTCTCCCCCCTCCAACCTTCCCCCAAGGTCCCCATGCTCCCAATTCACTCAAGAGATCTTGTCTTTTTCTACTTTCTACTTCCCATGTAGATTAGATCTATGTAAGTCTCTCAGTGTCCTCATTGTTGTCTAAATTCTCTGGGATTGTGGTTTGTAGGCTGGCTTTCTTTGCTTTATGTTTAAAAACCACCTATGAGTGAGTACATGTGATAATTGTCTTTCTGTTTCTGGGTTACCTCACTCAAAATAATGTTTTCTAGCTCCATCCATTTTCCTGCAAAATTCAAGATGTCGTTATCTTTTTCTGCTGTGTAGTACTCCACTGTGTAAATGTACCACATTTTCCTCATCCATTCTTTGGCTGAGGGGCGTTTAGGTTGTTTCCAGGTTCTGGCTATGACAAACAATGCTCCTATGGACATAGTTGAGCACATGTCCTTGTGGCACGATAGAGCATCCTTTGGATATATACCCAAAAGTGGTATTACTGGGTCTTGAGGAAGGTTGTTATCTAATTTTCTGAGAAATCTCCACACTAACATCCAAAGGGGCTGTATCAGCTTGCATTCCCACCAGCAATGCAAGAGTGTTCCCTTTACCTCACAACCTCTCCAGCATAAATGGTCATCAGTGTTTTTGATCTTGGCCATTCTTCCAGGTGTAAGATGGAATCTCAGAATTCTTTTGATTTGCATTTCTCTGATGACTAAGGATGTTGAAACATTTCCTTAAGTGTCTTTCAGCCATTTTAGATTCCCCTGTTGAGAGTTCTCTGTTTAGGTCTGCACTCCATTTTTTAAATTGGATTATGTGTTCTTTTGGTTTCCAATTTCTTGAGTTCTTTGTGTATTTTGGAGATCAGACCTCTGTCTGATGTGGGGATAGTGAAGATCTTTTCCGATTCTGTAGGCTGTCATTTTGTCTTGTTGACCGTGTGAAGGTCCTAGTTTCACACACACAATCAGACATAAAAAGACAGAAAGGTCCTGTTATAATAATAGTGGGTGACTTTAGTACCTTTATCTAGTCAATAGATAGGTCATCAAAACTAAGAGCTGACAAATGTCAACAATATTTGACATAATAGATCAAATAGACTTAATAGGTATTTCCAGAAGACGCAGGATGCACATTCTTCTCTTCAGAACTCTCTGGAATGATCACACTTTACGATATAAGGCCAATAGGAACAAAGAAAAAAATCGGAATAATTTCTTGCACCTTGCTTGATTTAAGTGGATCAGACCTAGAATGCAACAGCAAGGGGAAACACAGAAAATAGGCAAATACACGGAGACTTAACAAACCACTCTGGAACTGGAGATATCAGAGGAGAAATTTAAAAATTGCTACAACTGAATGAAAATGAAAAGCACACCTTATCAGAGCATGTGGGAAACAGCTAAGAAGAAAGTTCAGAGCTGTGAGTGCTTCCATTAAAGAGCAGAGAAAGGCTTAGCAGACCAGTGCTTGGCTGGATAGAATTCCTAACCCCACATAAAAGCCAGGTGGGCATGGTGGCTGCCTGTAATCCCAACACCCAGGAGGCAGAGGATGGTCAGGGAAAGCTGGCTAGACTATCTGGGACTGGAGAGCTCCTGAGATTCCGACACAGAAAATAAAGTGGGGAGTGTTTAAAAAACATCATACCACAATTCAATTTCAATTTTCTACATACATGTGCACACATGCACATAGATATATGCATCCACACACTTGCGCATGTGTATGCACGCCACACATCCGCATGTAAAAGAAAAACCCCAGAGATCTCACATAAATAATTTGATGATGTTTTAGAAGAACAAGAATGAGATACAACCCAGCATATATTGAACAAAATTATAAGGACCCAACTAGAAATTAAGGGATAGACACTAAAAGAAAAATACAAAGCAAATAAAAGACAAAAAGTTTTGTGGAAAAAGACAAGATTGACCAAGTTTTGCCCAAATAATCAAAAGAAAGAGAAGGCTTGAATTAACAAAATTAGAAAAAGGGGGAGGAGGCATCAACTCCAGGGGGTCACTAGGAAGTACTTTGAAAACTGATACTCTGAAAACATGGGAAATCTAGAAATGAGTACATTTATAGACACATATGACCTACCAAAACTCAAGCAAGAGGATCCATGTTAAATACATCCATAACATGCAGCATGGTAGAAGCAGTCATAGTTTCCTGACAAAGAATTCTAGGGCACCTTTAAAAAACAGCAAACACTAATACTCCTCAAGCTGTCCCATGGGTTGGAACGGGAAGGAAGAAAAGAAACTAAGACAAACCATCTAACTCATTCCACATATAAAAGACCTCTGCAACACAAACTAGGTAGGCCAGACCTGGCTGGCCAGCCTGGGTGGCTAAGAATGACCTTGAACTCCTGATTCCCACCAAGGCTAACCTCGACCACAGAAGACTCTGCCTCCCACATCACCCAAAACAAACAAACAAATAACCATGCATCCTGTCATTATTCTGAGACCCAAATCAGGTAAAAGAAGAAAAAACTAAAGACCACTATCCCTGATTGACATAGATACAAAAAGTCTTTATAAAATATCTGTTAATTGAATTCACCACAATACTTAAAAAAAAAAAAGGTATGCACTACAATGATGCTGGTTTAATCTGGGAGAAGAGAAGGCTTCAGCAAATGCAAATCAGACACAAATCACTAGGTCATTCAAATGGACACAGAAAAGGCCTTTGGCATCCCTTCGTGATGAAAGCCCTGAATAATAATGATCATACACTCTATTCCAATCGTTTTGTATAAATACTTAGATTATATAGACTCTCCTAGAAAAATATGCACCAGATATAGTACCACAGAAAAGTGTCTTGGCTCGGTTTCTATTGCCCTGTTAAAACACTGATCAAAAGCAATTTGGAGAGGAAACGGTTTCTTTCAGTTCACAGTTGTAATCCATCAAGAAGGGAAGTCATGGCAGGAACTCAAGAGCAGGAACCTGGAGGCAGGAACTGAAGCAGAGACCAAGACTGCAGAAGACAGCTGCTTACTGGCTTGCTCTCCCATGGCTTGTCTGTTTGCTTCCTTGTACTACCCAAGACCACCTGCCCGGGGGTGGCACTGCCCACAGTGCTATCAATTGGTAATCAAACAAAATGCTCCACAGACTTCTCTCCTGGTAATTTGGCAGAGGTATCTTCTCAGTTGAGTTCCTCTTCCTCCCCTCCCCCCGTTCTAGCTCGTGTCAAATAACAAGAACAGGGAGTATAATGCATTTATTTATTTGCTGTGTGTGTGGGGGGGGTGGGGATGAGTGGGTCAGAGGTCAGAGGGCAATCAGCGGCAGTTGGTTCTCTCTTGCCACTTTGTAGGTTCCAGGGATTGAATCTAGGAGTTCATCAGGCTCAGCAGCAAGTGCCTAGACCCACTGAGCCAGCTCACTGGCTCTAATACAACTTTTTTTTTTTGTAAAACACGGTCTCACTGTGCAGCCCTGGCTGTCCTGGACCTCACAGGTATCTGCTTGCTTCTGCCTCCCTAGTTCTGGAATTAAAGGCCAGGTCCATCACAACCCACGATAACACATTTTCTTTTAAGGCAATTGTACTCTTGAACAGAAATTAAAATTTACCTAGAAAAGGGGTGAGAAATCACACAATACAATGTGACACTTGCCAGGGGCTAAAACAATCTACACACAGGAACCACAGGACTGTTGGATTCTATCAGGAGGTGCAGGTGGCTACAGATAAGAGGTCACATCCTGGGGCTGTAGGTGCTGTGTCGGGAGAAGGCCTCTTCAGATGCGGCTGTGGAAGACCTTCAAGTCCACAGCAGGCAAGAACCCAGACCGTCACTGCGGGGCGGTGGTGGCACAGGCGAGGCAGAGGCAGGCGGAGTTCTGTGAGTTCCAGGACAGCCAGAGGTGTTACACAGAGAAACCCCGTCTCAAAAAACAAAAAAACAAAAAAACAAAAAACAAACAAACAAACAAACAAAAAACAAAGAAGAGGAGGAAGAAACAAGAGCACTTTCTCTATGGTTTAGGGTTCATTTCCCTCTGTAGAATTTAAGTTGAAATGCCCCCTGTCCTCAAGGGCAAAGTGAGTGGATGCAACTGTTTACTTACTGTAAACTTAAGAAGCCGCTGGCTGGTCATTGTTGCCCTTGACATCAGATGTGATGTGGGTTACATCACAGCTTAGTATCCCACGGTTTCTTCCAAATGCTATTCTGCACTAACCTAAGAAAGAAACTCAGTTTCCTTGAGTACCTTCATAGTCCTGTTTCCTGAACTATCGATTTGGAGACAGCTAAGTGCGGCTGAGGGACAGACACCGTCTGGCCACCACACTTTTAAGCAATCATTTCTATCTTGCCCACTTACTGTTCCTTAGTGGCAGTGAATGTCTTGGAACTAGAGCGGGCACTAGTCACTTTGAGGCTATGCGGTCGCATCCCCAGGCTCGGAAGGCTGGGTTAGCAGAATGGGGTGCAGCAGCAGCAGTCCCAGTGAAAGTTGGCACGGTTTGCCTAGGTCAGCACGAAACCCGAAGCCAGCCCTAGCCGGGCAGAATCTCGAACGCCATCATATTCAGTCCTCCACTGGCTCCCACTCTCAGGTGGCGCCCCGCAGATCCGGAGCCCGCAGGGCAGGAGAGACCCGGGTCGCGGCGCCCCGCGTGGCCGCGCACACCCGCCGGTGCAGACTCTGGCCCGCAAGCCCCGCCTCCCGGGCCCAGCTGATCCGCGCCGCCCTGCAGGCCCCACGCCTCGGCCCCGCCGAGCTCCACTCCGCCCGCGCCCGCTGCCCTCGCGCGGCCGAACCCAGTCCCCGCCGTGCACCTTGGGCTACGCGCGGGAGCGCGCGCGCCGGGAGGGCAGCGGGAGGCGGGGCGGCCTGCACGGTGCTGAGGAGCCGAGAGTGGCGCGGCCCCGCCGCGGCCATGGAGGTCTACATCCCGTCCTTTCGCCACGAGGACAGCGATCTGGAGCGCGGCTACACGGTAGGCCGTCCCCGCGGGTTCCCCCACCCGCGAAGTACCCCCCACCCCGCCAGCGCGGTCGTCATGGAGACGGGAGCCCCTCCCCAGCGCGCGCCCCCCCGGGCTCCATCCCTTCCACCCCCCCCCCCAACCTCCACGGTCCGCGGCCTCTGGAGCTTCGGGAGCGGGCCCAGCTGCCCTCTGCTTGCTGTGTTGCAGGTTCTTCATGGCTTGCAAGTTCTGTAAGGTTCGTTCAGATGGAAAATGTGTTACCAAAGTGGGGGAAAAAGAAGAAAAGAAAAGAAAAAAAATCAATCTTTATGGTTGCTCATTAGCCAGGGTAATACATAGATTGATTTTTAGATTTTTTTAAATGGATTTTAGAGTTTGCTTCTTTTTTAGCTCTGCAGTGGCACGAAAGGGCAAAATCAGGTGCTTTTACCTGAGCACATGCCCTGTACCTAGTGAGTGTAGAGTCGCCCAGAAATTTGAGACAGGTGGCTTGCTCTGAGTAGAGGCAACCGCAGAGACCAGCCCTGGACTCTGAGAGTGACAAGTTAAATGAGTGAGGTGTTGGTTGATTTCCTCGGAAATCTAAGCTCCTTCATCTAGATAGCCACTGCAAGCGGTAGAAACGCTTCCGATTGGTTAGAACTTGCAAGAGGTTTTTTCTTTTTCTTTTCTTTTTTTCTTTCTTATTTTTGCAGTTGTTGGAGAACAGAATAGAAAGATCATTCCAGACTGACAAACTTAGTTTCTTCTCTTGTTGACTGGCAGCTGTAAGCTGTATTTCCTTTCTGTCATTTCATTGGCCAGAGTTTCTTCTGAAATACTAAACAATCGTGATGCGCTCTGCTGCTTGTCCAGGTGAGAAGCTGAGTAAGACCTTTGCTGGCTCAGTCGGCCTTTAACAGATGGAAGGTGTGCCTCCATGTTTCTAGTTTGAGGATTAAGAACAGGGGTGCTACACAATGTTCTCTTGAGGGTTTGTAGGGATGTTTAGGTTTGGAAGAAACTGTGGAGAGCAGCCTGGATGGATTGCCGTCTTATTCACTGCTGATTCTCTTACTAAGCACTTACTAACCATGTCATCCTGGCACAGCCTTGTAGCCCTGCTTCCTTCCTCTAAATATTCTTGGTGTCTTGTGACAGTCTGTCTAAGCCCCGAGTTTTTAAAGTGAAAACTAAATTGCCCTCTGAAAAGTTGCCGAAGAGTTCCCCAAAAGTGGCTAACATGCTCTCCATGGTCAGGAACTAGGGAGAGGAAGCTGCTGCGCTCTTGCAGTAAACCTCTTCTTCTGTAAATCCTCCCAGGCACTTAACACGTGCTTAATTAGGTATTCTGAATATTCTTAAGAGAAGATTGTAGGTCAGTGGCAGAGAGCACTTGTCTGCTGTCCACAAGGCTATGGGTTCCATCCCAGCACTGCAAACACCAAATATCAACAAAGAAACCTGGGAACTGGCGCTCATTCCAGGGAGCAGAAACTTTGGCTGTGTTTTATTCTTCTAGAACTCTCACCTCTCCTGTTAGCATCTTCAACACATTGCTTCTCAGAGGCATTCTTTTGGTGTATACAGGTAGAAGACAAACGTGAAGGCCCTTGGGCTTCGGGTAGCTCCAGTTAAAGTTAATTTCCAGCAGAAATAAACCTTTTTGTTTCTTTTTCTTTGGTTTCTCTGTAGCTTTGGTGCCTGTCCCAGAACTAGCTCTTTTAGACCAGGCTGGCCTCAAACTCACAGAGATCCGCCTGCCTCTGCCTCCCGAGTGCTGGGATTAAAGGCGTGCGCCACCGCCGCCCAGCGCATTTTTGGATAGATGGCAATTCAGCTTCCTTATCCAACATTGAAATTATTTGCCTTCTTTACATACTGTTTAAGATTTCATTATATATTATGTGTGTGTGTGTGCATGTGGTATGTGTGTGTGTGGTATATAGACATGTGCGTGTGTTCATGTGCAAGCGCACACTCTTGCTTCAGCGCTTATGTGTTTATGCACCGCCATTTACATGTGGAATGAATGAAATTTCTGCCCTGGCAATGCTGAAGTATGCATGGGCAGCCCATATATGGCGGTTCTGTTGAATTTGTCCATATTGGGTTCATGGTCTATGTTGATGAGGGCGGCTGACCAGGTCTCTTCCTTTACATGTGGAAGTCAGAGGATAATTTTTGGAGTCGATTTTCTCCTTTTAGTAAGTGGGTTTCTGGAACTGAACTCATGCCTTCAGACTTAGCTGAACATGCCTTTATCTTCTGAACTATTCCTACTGGCCCAGTTTGTTTGCTTGAGATAGCGTCTCCACGTGTAACATAGGCTGGGTCTCAAAGTCAAAGCAGTCCTCCTATCTCAGATTCTTTGGTTCTGGGTTTCCAGGTGTGTGCTACCGTATCTAGCCTGATTTTCTTTCATTAGAGAACCTGATTTTCCTCCCCAAAGTATATTACATAGTGATTATGATTGTGTTTTTGTATTAAAAGAACATGGCATACAGTTTTAAGTACTTCCGTGATAGAGAGTTTTATTAGAAAGGATGAGTGTTCTGGAAATAGAGATATGTCCAATCAAGCTACAGCTCTCATCCCAAAGTGAGCAGAGAGTGTATTCATTCTGTGCCAAACACGAATGACCATGCCTTGGGACACATGGATTCACATTGCCTCAAATGGCAGGCTCCACTCTGCAAGTGCTTATAGGAGCTTTTATAGCCACAGGACAAACCATAGTCATAAATCAAGGCATTTTCCAAACACATTGTTCAAGCAGTTACTACTATGCCCATGTTGCAAGACCCCCGAACTTTTATTTTTACTGGGACATTTACTGGGACTGAGTTCATCATCTGGTTGGATCATGTCTAAAATGGAGCTCTTTTTCAAAATGGAGTTTGTTTAGTCCCTTTATTTTCTTCTCTTCTTTGTTCCTAGAGCCCCATTTTGGGTCTCGATCTCATCTTAAATTATCTGATTCCATCAGAGCTCCTGGCTGATAGCTGGCGACCATTATCTGAATTGCCCCAAGCTTTCCTTTCATGAATTATACCAGCCTGTTTAGGATGCAAAGTTAGGAGTAAGATAATATGAAAAGGGGGCTCAGTAGGGTGGAGATTAAAGTAGTCAGCCAAGGGGAACTGTTAATCCAAGATTCTAACCCTCCCTGATTGGCCTCTTATTCTCTCTCACCTTGGCCACCCCACTATGATCTATATAGAAGCAACATTTTTCTCCTAATGTGTTGAATGGAGCTAGCTTTACCCAAAATAATTACACGGAAACTGTATTCTTTTAAACACTGCCTGGCCCATTAGATTCAGCCTCTTATTGGCTAATTCTCACATCTTCCTTTAACCCATATTTAGTAATCTGTGTAGCACCACGAGGTGTGCCTTACCAGGAGAGATCTTAACCTGCATCCATCTCGGAGAGGAGAAGCATGGCGACCACTCACTATGGTGACTGTATATGGCGGCTGCCTGAAGCGTCTCCCCACTCCTGCTACCCAGCATTCTGTTCTGTCTACTCTGCCTACCTAATTTTCTGTTCTCTTAAAGGGCCAAGGCAGTATCTTTTTTTTTTTTTTTGGTTTTTCAAGACAGGGTTTCTCTGCAGCTTTTTTATAGCCTGTCCTGGAACTAGCTCTTGTAGACCAGGCTGGCCTCGAACTCACAGAGATCCGCCTGCCTCTGCCTCCCGAGTGCTGGGATTAAAGGCGTGCGCCACCACTGCCCGGCGGCAGTATCTTTATTAATAATGAAAGTAACACATAGACACTCCTCCATCACTAATGCAGCTCAGAGAGCCCCTTGCTGGAGAAAAGTTAGGTCTAAGTATCTTCTATTTTGTAACATGACTTCTGCCGAAGACGTTAGAGATTCTTGTAAGTGAGACAGAGTTTTCTAATCACTCTATGTCTGTGTCTATAACAGCGTGTCGGCTGGAATAATGCTGATTTTGAGTAATCAGGGAGGCCGTCACCATTCCCAGTTTGCCTAGGCTAACTCCCAGCAAAATAGTTAGGGTAAGAGTAGACCTACGTTTTCTCCTAACTTGCCCCATGACTGGGGTTCCTAATCTATTTAATGGTTCCTTGTTTGAGTGATAAATCAGCCTGGGGACCAGTTGCACCAAAATACAGTATCCTTTGCTGCCATTAAGGATCTTGTATGGGCACATGGTATTAATCCAGAGGAACATACCCACCAAGTATCTTTAGGAGGAATTAGACTTCCTAGGGAGGTTAGAGGGGCTAAGGTTTGATTGCATAGTGCTCGTTTGTCATTTGGCATGGCACCTATACAGAACCCTTGAACCATGAACCTTGAACTTGGCCTTAGATTGCCAGTGACATTGGTCATGCTCAGTCTCCAAGGTGTAATTTCCCATAATAGCAATGCCCTCACAATAAGTGGGTGCAGTGTAGTAACAAAGCCAACAAGAAGGTGTTAAGTTTGGCTCAGTAGAATTTGAAACCAGGAATGATCTTTGTACCAACTCAAGAAGTGGGTCCATCTCAGCTGGGCCCCTGCTCGGGGTGATGGTGCTGCCAACTGCTGTTAACGTCAGTGATGACAGTAATAACAGTATCAAATGAGGAGCGGAAGGGGAGAGCCAGAATGAGGAAGAACACATTACAGTGAAAGATACCGAGGTTGAGGCCTGGGGTGTTACTGTCATGGTGTTTCCAGCCAAGAACGTGAATGTTGTCATTGGGGCATGGAGATGGTGGGCTTAGGTTTAGGGGACTGAAGTATGGGGACAGGCTTGGGCTTGGGCCTGGGTTTAACTTGATTGGGCCCTATCACTATTACAGTGGTAGGATAGCCAATAAGCCATCTTAAGGGGACTATTAGCTCCTGGGTCAGGTGCCTGTCCAAACCATTGAAGCTTATCCTAATGTCTGATTTCCCAAGGATATCCTTTGATCCATTTATCTTCTTTTCTCTGCCCCACCTTGGTGAAGGTTATGTTTACAGGGTTACACCAGTGCTCCCGACAGCCTCCCACTTGGATTTGCTTAAGGCTGGGGAGAAAACTGTGTGCTATCTCTCTATTATATGCTGGGGGGGAATGAGGCGTTTCAGGGAGATGTAATCTGTCTTAAGAGGGGGGTTCTCCCATAAGTTCCTAGTGAACATGTAAGACCAACTGGCGCAATACTAGTCATCCCATCCCCCACACCGTAGTTGGTCTTTCTAGACTCTGCCAGCTGGATGTTGTGGGCATAGATAACAATGTGGTTCCCTGCGCTGCAGTAGTGAAGAAGCAGAGGGCAAATGAGGGGCTAATGTCTGGGTCATTGGGGATAGAAGTGGCAGGGATTCACAGTTATATTGGGGAGCACAGTTAAAATGGGGCCAGCTTTAGACACTTGAACGTTCACTTGGACGTTCACTTGGACGTTCTTATCCTGAATGTATCCCTGAGTAGTTCTTATGAGTTGCCAAGTCAAATTTAGGGGGAGGGGGCGTGTGGATTTCCTGAGGAACATCTCATAGGCACAGTACATACAGCCAGCAAAATCATTAAGATTGTCACCTCTTGGAATGCCGAGTTCGCAGCTTGACCGGGTTGCTTGGGTCCTTGGCAACCTCCCATCCATCTCAACGGTGGTCTTTGAGTGCGAAGGGATCAGCAGGTCTGGTGTGGGTATAGTGGATCCAGGAGGCTATGCCGTCAACCTTGATGGCAGCCGGTGTAGTCATGCCAACTGCCATCAAGGTTGATGACGGCGTGGTCAGTAGAATGATGAAGGGTCCTTTCACAGGGTTCTAGCGGATGTCTCTTAACAAAGACCCAGGCCCTTGACTGAAATCTATGGGGTTTGAGAGGGACACCAGACTCATTAAGGGCCCTAAGCTTTGGCCATACGTGTTTATCTATCCATTCAATTCTCTACAGAGAGTCAAGAAGGTCTCGGTCATCCAACTCTGCCAGGAGTTCTGGCTGCAAACTGGGAATGGTAGGGGTGGGGCACCAAACATAATCTCAAAAGGTGTCAGCCCCATTTGGTAAAGAGAGTCTCTAACCCTAAACAAGGCACAGGGGAGGAGGGTCACCCTATCCGCGCTAGTCTCCAGGCCTAATTTAGAAAAGGTTTCTTTTAGAGTTCTATTCCTGCATTTTACCTGTCCTGAACTCTGGAGTCTATATGCCCAGTGTAATTTTCAGTCACTCCCCAGGATGGTGGCTAAACTCTGACTCACTCGGGACACAAAAGTCCATCCATTGTTTGACCCTATCACAGTAGGAAACCCATGCTCGTGCAGGATGTCTCCTAGAAACTTTTTCGCCACCATCAGTGTTAGTGCTGTCTCGTGTTTGGCGGGGAATGCTTCTGTCCAGCCGGAGAAGGTGTCTATAAACACTAACAAATATTTATACTCATATTTGCCAGATTTGACTTCAGTGAAGTCTACCTCCCGATACACACCAGGCTTCTTTCCTCTGAGTCGGCTCCCAGGGTGTTTTGGCAACAGCATTGCAAGTTGACAGGCCTATTAGAAACCATGTCTGCGATTTTCTGCTGCCTGTCTCTGATTTTAACTTCAGAGAACCTCAGTAAGTCTTGGGTTCTGCGATCCTCCTATAAGAGGAGCAGTGGGTCTTTGGGAGCAGCTTCTGCCCCAGGTGGTCAGGTGACATGACTTTACAGTCAGCTGAGCGCCACCATCCTTCCGGACATTGTCTCATAGGGAGAGACTTTATCCAGGTCAGGTTCTCCTGGCGCTACTTCCCGGGCAGTCTCATCTGCCAAATTGTTACCTCTGGGAATAGATCCATGCCCCTTTTGGTGCCCAGATAATGTATGATGCCACTTTCCATAGGGCTTGGAGAAGGGCTAGAATCTTCTCTTTATTTCTGATAGTCCTTCCCCTCTATAGTTTACAATCCCCTCTCTTTATCTATTGCCCCGTGTACCCATGTGATAGCAAATGCATAACCGGTTGTCAGTGTAGATACTGATTTTTCTCCCCTGTCCCAGTTCCAGGGCTTTTGTCAAGGCCACCAGTTCAGCCCACTGCGCAGAGGTGCCAGCTGGCATTGGTTCAGCCCAGTCCACCTCCTCCAACGTGGTCACTGCAGCCCCTGCACACCTCTGTCCATTTTGTACAAAACTGCTCCCGTCAGCACAGCAGGTAACCTCTGTGTCAGGCAGAGGGGTGTCTGTCAGGTCAGGACGGACACAGTGTACCTGGGCCAGGATTCTGGAATAGTCGCGTAGAGGCGCCTCCAGGTCTGAATCAGGCAGTAAGGTAGCCCGGTTCAGGACTGTGGGTACCTGGGATGTTATTCCAGCAGGGTTACCACCTATTGGGGGCTGCTTGAGGACTCCTTCCAAAGCATGAGGGGTGCCTATGGTGAGGCTTTGTCCCAAAGTCAATTTATCTTTTACTAATAAGCCCGCAGCTGCTGTTATACAGAGGCAGGGAGGCCATCCGGCTGCCACAGGGTCTAATTTTGTGGACAAATAGGCTTCTGGCCGTTTCCAGGGATCCAAATTCTGGGTCAAGATACCTTTAGCTATTCCTTTGCGTTCATCCACGAACAAATAAAAGGACTTTTTCACATCTAGTAGACCCAGTGCTGGGACCGAACATGCTTTATTGGAGTTTGTCAAAGGCCTGTTTAAGGTGTTCTGTCCATAGTCCTGTCCTTCCTTAGTGGCCTCATATAGAAGTTTGGCGAATTCAGCAAAGCCTGAGATCCACAAGCCGCCAAAGCCTGTGGTACCTAGGAACTCTCTCACTTGTCTGACCATGGTGGGAACTGGGATCTTAAGTCCCATCTCTTTTCGTGTATTGGAGAGCCACCATTGTCCTTCTTTTAAGATATACCCAATCTGTCGCCTGCAGATGTAGGCTTTCTTGGCTGAGGCACGGTAGTCTAGGCCTCCCAGAACTTGCTGTAACCGCTCAGTTCCAGTCAAACAGGTCTCTCCATCTGCAGCAGCAGTTAGTAAGTCACCAACATCCTGCAACAGGCTCACATCTGGGTTTTGGGTCTGGTACCCAAATCTTTGTGCAGAGCTTCATCAAAGATGGTGCCAAAATGATTGAATCCTTGTGGCAGTCTGGTCCCTGTCAGTTGGCCACTGACCCCAATCTCTGGGTCATGCCATTCTAAGGCAAAATATGGCTGGCTCTTGGGAGCTCAAGGCAAACTGAAAAGGCACCCCTTTAGCTCCAGGACAGTGTACCCTGGCCCATCGGCGGCAACGAGCTGAGCAGGGTATATGGGTTGGTACTGTGGGGTCTTTGACAAAACCCTTTTATTAACTTCTCTCAGATCCTGGACAGATCTATAGTCATTGGTGTGTGATTAATAGGCAGCAAAGGTGTGTTCCAGGCCGATTGCACAGGCTGCAGGACTCCCAAGTCTAATAATTGCCTGATATGTGGGATGATGCCCTTCTTTCTTGGCCTCTAAGGGCATGGGATACTTACAGACTTTGACTGGGTCTGCCCCCAATTTGATCTCTACATAAACAAGGGGGAGGGGAATAGGAGCGCTCACAAACGATGTGCTGCCAATCCCATACCCCCTGTTTCAGCCCATACCAATGGAAACTTTAGGAACCATTTCCAGAGAAATGTATCTGAGCTTTCATTTTTGCCAATAGATCTTGGCTCAGGTGGGGGTAGGAGCATTCTGGAATTACCAGAAATGGTTAGCATTCCATTCCTAAGTCCACCATTCTTCGGGTGGTCCATGAATAGGGTTTTGTCCCTATTGCCCCTTGGACCCAAATCTTTTTGTTGGCCATGGGCCCATCAGCCTTTAAAATTACTAAATTTTGAGCTCCTGTATCTGCCATGAAGTTTCACAACAGTAGTTTCATATGATGCCTGCAAGGACACCTGAAGGAGGCAGATGTAAGCAGATGTTGTTTGGGCACCCTGGTGGGGTCACTTTGACCAGTGCAGACATAGTGGGTGGCTTTTCCTGGAATTGTTTCTAACTCTTACTGGGGCTGAGTTCATCCTGGTTTGGTCTTGTCTGAAATGGAGTTCTTTTTCCAAAGAAAGTTTGTTCAGTGCCTTCAATTAAGCAGTTGGAGAATCTGTGCTCTAGATCACCCGATGCTATGCGATGGTGTTCTTAGCTTTAGGGTCATTGAAAGGCAGTGGTCTGTTGAGAATACATGGCCAGGCTTTTACCTATGTGTTAGAAGGCTGCTCGGCCAAACACAGAAGTATCTGCTAAAGCTACTATTTAGGAAACGTGATAATCCAAGGTAATTTTAGCTCTGAGCAGCAGCGTTTTATCTCCACAGCCAGAAAGTTCTAGACAATCCAAGAACCGTCACATAGACGTGACTTAAAGAATTCGGCTCCCAGCTCATGCGCAGAGCACTTGCTGAGGGTACTGGAGGGCTCAGCCTCAAGCTCTCAAGAAAATAAACAAAACGAAACAAGGTGAGCAATGAGCAGTGCCGATGTTGATAGTCAATTGCCTACTTGCCTCCTGAGGTCTGGTTTTTGTTTTTGTTTTGCTTTTTGTGGGGTGGGGTGACACACGTTCTTAGAGAGTCCTTAGCTATTCTGTAAACGCGGGCTTGATGCAGCTGGGCGCTGGTGGCACAATTGCATTCGGGAGGCAGAGGCAGGCGGATCTCTTTGAGTTCAAGACCAGCCTGGTCTCAAAAGCTAGTTCCAGGACAGGCTCTAAGGATACAGAGAAACCTTGTATTGAAAAAAACAAAGCAAAACAAAACAAAAAACAAAAAAACATGTGTATGATGCACATTTACCAGACACTAGGTTGCCAATGAAACCGATTTGGGGAGTCATTTGGGGTTAAATGTAGCAGTTTGAGAATCTCACTTGCGGTGATAGTTTGCGCCCTCTTTAAATTTTTACTTTTAAGAAGCATAGCTTAGTTAGGTTGCCAGACCAAGCTGTTAAGGTGGTTTTCTTTTCCTCTTCAAGTCTGTGAGGCGGCCGACGTCTTGTTCTCTCTGAGAGACAGCTATTACAGTTGCACGGCCATGATTCATTCAGCAAACATTAACCAAGCGCCTGCTGCTCTCCGTTCTGGGAGTAGAGCTGGGAGTGGTGTTTCAGCTGAAAGAAAGAACAGTTTAAAATCGGATCCAGTTTCTAAAATAGGAAGCTGGTAAAAGCGTGTACTCTTGAGTGTAAAACATACCTTTAGTTCCTAGTGATTATGTATTTAATTTAAAAAAAAAGAAGTCCTATTAATTCTGACAATCCCCTGGTAAGGAGGTAGAAGCAGAGGCAGTTTCTCTTCCTCTTGGCTGAGAGTTCAGCCGTCCCCGAGGTCAAGTGTGGGACTAGGTTCTTAGAAAACACCCCGGAGAGTGGTGCACAGGGCAGTCTTAGCACTTGGGCTCTGAGGCAGGAGAACCTAGAGTTCAAGGATAGCCTTGGCTCTCCGGTGAGTTGGAAGTCAACCCTGTCTCAAATAGAAAGTAAGCAGACGTTTGCTTTGGCCCTGTCTTAGGTTGACAGTGGAATTGAAGGCTGGAAGCTGATGTTCCTGCTCTTGGGGGGCTTCTCTGAGTCTGGGGGCAGGCTTGGAGCTGGCAGGGAAGTGTTGGGGTTCCAGGCTGGCTGGTAGAGCCCTGTGTGGGCCACTTCTGCTGTGCCTAGGGTGGGGGAGGGTGCTTAGGAATGCTGACTTTGAAATCTGATTAGGGTTTTGCTAGCGTGTGAATTTTAAGAAGAGGAAGTACAGGACAAAAATCTGAGAGAAGTGGCATTTCAGACTCCAGATACTACTAACTAAATAACCTGGGGACATCAGACTCCAGATACACCAACTAAATAACCTGGAGGAAAAGAGACCTCCCAGTCAGTGTGATCTCCAGAGAAGCAGGGCAGGCTGTTGTGAGTAAAGAGCAGATAAACTCAAGTGTTATTTCCCAGGGTCCTGGTTCTCTCTGCTTCTCTTCTCTCTGAGCCTTCAGGCCCCGACTTTGCGGACATTTGAACTCCTTGGACCAGGAAGCAGTGCCTGTGTCCAGGTGCAGGACAGTCACACAGTCAGACTCAGCGTGGAATGCCTGATGAGTTAAGAGCTCAGACCTGTTAGAGAGGCTATGGCCTGAGGCAGGAACAGCCAGGAGGATTAGGTGGGGTCGGTGAGACTGGAATTTCAAGTCAGTAGCAGGGATTGTGCTAAGACATCGCAGGGAGTCCGAGGCTGAGTGAGGGCTGTAAAGAGCCGCGGATTTTGAGTTCCAGGGTGGGAGCTGTTTGGGGAAGGAAGTAACATGATTAGCTTTGCATTTGGAAATCCTCTATCAGTTCCTTTGGGCAGCGCTGACTAGAATTCCGGTAGACCGGCTACTTTATAAATAACGGAAATTCATCTTCTATAGTTTTTGAAAGCGAAAACTCCAAGAAGGAGGTGCCGGCAGGTTCAGTGTCTGGTGATGGCCTGGCCCTGGCTGGTAATTGGTGCCTGCCTCTGCCTCCCAAGTGCAGGGATTAATGGCATGCGGCACCCACTGCCTGGCTCTTGTCCTAAATTTCTAGGTTTACTAATCCCATTTGTGAGGCCTCGCCTAAATGACCTAACTATCTCCCAAAGGCCCCACTTCATAATACTGTTACCCTGAAATGAGGGTTTATTTTTCAGTTTTTGAGACAGGGTCTTGTTTAGCCCGGGCTGACTTTTAATTAGATTCCATATAGCTAAGGGTAATCTTGAATTCTAGATCTTCTAACCTCCACTTCCTGAGTGCTGTCACAGGCTTCTATAGTGATTTGGGGAATCATTAGAGAGACCCTTGACAGGGCGGGAGTGTAGTTCAGGGGCAGAATGTTTGCTGGGTGTACTTGAAGCTCTGTGTGTGACCCTAGCAACTAATGAATAAAACTTGAAGACAGATATGTAGTTTGTACACACGCACATGCACACACGCACACACACATTTATGGAGCTAAGGAGATGGGTTAGGTTTTAGATAGCCAGGGTGGTTGGAAACCTAAGGCTTTGAACATGGACTCTAGTTCCAGTCCTATTTGCTTGTTTGTAATTACACTTTTAGCGTGTTGCACATGTGTGTATGTACGTGTGCATACGTGTGTGTATGTGTGTGTGTGTGCATTTGTGTGTGTGTGTCTGGGCATGCACGTGGAAGTCAGATTATGTTCTTAACACTTTATGATTCCTGAAGATCCAAATCAAATCGTTGAGATTGAGCTTGGCAGTAAGGCCTTGTCAGTGTTGTTACCTGCTGAGACACCTGACCAGTTTTTGTTTTGTTTTTGAGACAGGATTTCACATCTGTAGCCCACCCGTTTGTCTTGGAACTCACCTTACAGTCTGACCCGGGTCTCAAGCCGTTCTTACCCAGGTCTCATGCCGTTCTGACCCTCTCAGCCTCAGATGCTGGGATTTTTCACAGGCATGAACCACCTCAACCAGCAACACCCATCTTTTCAACGGAGATTATCTGAACTGTTAGGACAGACTATCTAAGTCTTCTGGCAGAGTTGATCAGTAACCAAGATGGGTCTGGACGGTGGCTGAAACAGGACGTTTACTTGAGTGCCAGACCAGCCTAGCAAGAACCTGTCTGAGAAAAACAAAAACAAACCAGGAACAGAAGCGGGAGGTGGGGGTGGGGGGTGGGGGGGTGGGGGGTGGGGGTGGGAAGGTCACCACTGCAGAGTGGTGTTGGTGAGACAATTCATATTTCATAGACACAGCTCATTTTTGGGTAATAGCCTAGAAGCCACTCAAGAGATAATATTCAACATATTATCCCCCAGGTGTCTAAGTATTTCCATCCTTTGACGTGATGGGACACGTCACACTTGTGAGTCACAAGCCTTTGCTGGGTCAAATGACCCTTAAACTGGGGTTGCCTGAGATCATCAGAAAACACAGATATTTGCATTAGGATTCCTGACAGTAGCAAAATTATAATTATGAAGTCACACTGAAAATGATTTTATGGTTGGGGATCCCCACAGCATGAGGAACTGTGTTAGGGGTGGCAGCTCTAGGAGGGCGGAAAACCACCTGTTGTAGAACTTCTAGAACATTTGCTCCAGTGGGAACTGCGATCTGGGACTTTCTGCCCTCAGAATTTTAACACTGGGGACGAAGCCTTTTGGGGTCTTGGCCTTCAAGGTTTTGTTTTCCTTCCTTCCTTTTTTTTTTTTTTCTTGTTCTTTTTCTTTCTGAGATAGGATTTCTCTGTGTAGCTCTTGCTGACCCAGAACTTGTTCTGTAGTCCAGGCTAGACTCATACTCAAAAAGCTGCTTGCCTCTACTTTGAGTGCTGGGTTTAAATGTTTACAGGCATGCACTGCTGCCACCACCACCCAGCGGGCTTCAGGGTTTTCAGCTGCATGGGTCTTGCTCTCGCTATCTAAGACTCTGACGGGAAGGCTTGTCTTGGGTTACTGACTAGTGCTGGCTGGTGGTGTACCAACAGCTTTTGCTTCACGTCAGGAATTAGTGTGTGTACTGAGCATATAAAGCACTCAAGGAGCCAACCTGAAATGGTGAAGGGAAAGGATTGGGAAAAGGGGGGAGGGGCGGCAGAGAGAAAAGTACCTGAGTTCACCCAAAGTGCTGGGTCCTTCTCTTAGGAGTTCGTGGTTTAATGTAAAGTAAAGAGAGAAAGATCTAGACTGTAGAAAGAAAAAAAATGCAGAGTAGGGATGTAACTGGGTAGAGTGTTTGTCTACTGTGTACAAGGCTCCAGTACTCAGGAGGTAGAGGCTAGAGGATCAGGAGTTCAAGGTCACGCTCCTGTATCAGTTTGCGCCCATCCCGGGCTACATAATTTATATCCTGTCTCCAGAGAATTTACCTTTGAATTAACTGTGGCCTCTACCTTATTGTCACTGCCATTTGATACACAATTTGAGAATGAGGCTGAGGTTGAATGAGGGAGCCAGGCCTTTCCATCTTACCTTTTTCCTGAGTAGTTTGTGCCTACTGAGAAAAATTGTAGACTTTGTATACCTTTGGGCAGAGCGCATACTTCCTTATAATAAAGGGGTGTTTGCCTCGGAAACCCCGAGCCAATAAATGACCTTTCAGATCTCATTAGGTCTCAGTCAGCCTGCTGATAAGGGAGTCCTCTGTGTGACTGGTGGAAGTCAGGGTTCCCGGAGCCCTTGGGAAATGAGAAGGATAGGTTAGCTAGTTGGAGAGGAAAGTGGGGAATCTCTGGGGCTGGGAGAAGAGCCAGTCTTTCCCTATCATCCAACCCTTAGGCATGCCATGGGAGAAGTGCAGGAGGACACACTGAGACCACAATGCCCTCTGAAGTCTCGGTCATCCATCCTCTGCCCATGAGATGAACGAGGCCTTTGTTAACCGTGTGGCGCTGGCACAGGGCCTATTCACGCCGAGTGTAACAGAAGCACACGTTAAATATTTATCAAATGATGAGCTCAGGCATGTGTGAGCTGTGATCCCTACCCTTGAAGACAAAAGTGCAGTTTAAAAGTTCTTCTTCAACATCAGCACACTTAGAGTGATTGCTACATTGTCAAAATAGGGACTTTGGTGTAGCTCAGCGCTAAAACGCTGGCCTTGGGTTTGATCCCTTGAATCACGAAACAAGCAAATAATCAACATTTTTTATGCACGAGGCCCTCAAACACAAGCTAAACAACTTTCAAAGTTAGTACAAGAGGATTGAGTTTTGTAAATAAATTATTTAGAAATTTGGGGATACAAGTGTTAGAAATATTTTTTAATCTTACAAGTGCTTTAGCAAGTACTTTTAAGGCATGGTAGCCTAAATAGTGAGGTTTTCTATTACTGATGAAGACAAACACTGAGTGAGTTCTTCAAGGCTGGTTCCTTCTGAGTTCTAGAAACCAGCCCACCCCAGATTCAGTCTACCTAGGCAAGTGCTCAGGAACCCCGTGGAATTAGTAATATGAAGCACAATGATATGCTCTAATTTTGTATAGTATCTGACCTAGTTATTGTTAACTATAAATTTCTGGTAGCCTAGAGTCCCCTTAAAAAAGAGTCTCAACTGAGCAGTTGTCTTTGTCAGCTTGGCCGGTGGATGTGTCTGTATGGGATTGTCTGGATACAGGAGTGCTCCTAGGTTGTGAGAAAGCTGTCTGGGCTGGGGAGATGGCTTAGCAGTAAGAGCATGTATCGCTCATGCAGAGGCCTGGAGTCCAATTCCCAGCACCACATCAGGTGGCACACAACTGCCTGTAAACACACACACACACACACGAGACAGAGAGAGACAGAGAGAGAGAGACAGAGAGAGAGACAGAGACAGAGACAGACAGACAGAGAATAAAATCTTTTATTTTTATTTTGTATTATTTGGTGTGTGTGTGTGTGTGTGTGTGTGTAAATACCCATGGAGGCTAGAAGAAGGTGTTGGACCCCCTGGAGCTGGAGTTGCATGCTCTTATAAGCTGCCTGATGCTATGGGATCCTGTACGCTTTGAATATCTGTTGTTCTTACTGGTTGATAAATAAAGCTATTTTGGCCTATGGCAAGGCAGCATAGAGCCAGGTGGGAAATCCAAGCAGAGATACAGGTGAAGAAAGGTAGATTCTGGGAGATGCCAGCCAGCCACCAAGAAAGCAAGACATGTAGAAAATGAGGTAATGCCACAACCACATGGCAATACGTAGATTAATAGAAATGGGTTAATTTAAATGTAAGAGCTAGCTAGTAATAAGCCTGAGCCATTGACCAGACATTTATAAGTAACTTTAAGTCTCTGAGTGGTTATTCAGGAACTGGCAGGCAGGAGAGAACCCTCCAGTTACAGCCTAGCTTGGGTGCTGGAAAGCAAACTCTAAAATTCTTTGGAAGTACAGAAAACACTCAACCACTGTTGATCGTTTCAGCTATCTGTCCAGTCCCCTAAAAATAACAAAGTAAATCTTAAAAGTAAAAAGAAAGCTAGGTAAGTATGAGACAGCACGCAAGCCAGCTAGCAGTGCCGCTCCATGGCTTTTGCTTCAAGATCCTGTTAAGATTTTGCTGGTTCCCTCGGTGATGGATTATGTGACCTTTAAATGTAAGACGAAATAAAGCTTTCCTACCTCAAGTTGCTTTTGATCAGAGTGTTTTATCATAACAACAGAAATCAAACTAGAACACTACATCATGATTTCCCAGACCAGTTCACTCTGCAGGCTGGCCTGGAACTTGCTATGTAGATGAACACCTGGGTGGTGAGATCACGGATTTATCTGGCACTAGGGATTGAACCTGTGGCTTTATGTGGGCTAGGCAAGCACCCTAGCAGCAGAGCTATGTCTTCAGCACCAAACAATAGACCTTGAATAATTACTTCTTTGCTCATACCACCTAAACACTGTCTCACTTTATGTTGTCGATGTTTGTATCGCTTATGAATTTAAACATTCATGTATTTATATGCAATACTGGGAATTAAACCTAGGGCCTCACACAAACTAGACAAGAACTCTTATCTCTGAGGTGTAGCCCGAAGTGACTTTTTACATGTTTTTCTTTAAAAAAGAGATTTTTTTTCCACTGTGTGTGTGTGTGTGTGTGTGTGTGTGTGTGTGGTGTGTATAAAGAGGGTAAGGGTATCAGGAATCAGATCCCTAGAGCTGGAGTTACAGGCAGTTGTGAGTCACCCATTGTGGATGCTGGGAGCCAAACTCAGGTCTTCTGGAGAGCATCACAGACTTAGCCACCTCCCCAACCCCAGCTTCCTTACACTTTGAGCTGAATTTCATTAGGTTACCAAAGCAGTGTTTTCTCTTTCAGTTCTTCAGCTTTAGCCTCCTAGCTGGCTGGGATGATTGGCCTGCCCACCAGGCCTGGTTTTTTTCTCCCTGGGTTGGTAATGAATGCATAGAATCCTAGTCCTTGAATGGGCAGAACAGGAATACCAGGAGTTGAAGGCCAACCCAGGCTCCATAGGAAGTTCTAGGCGAGCTTGGACCATACAAGCAGACTGCCTGAAAAATATCAAAAACCACAGTTAAACAAACAAAAAGCACATAAATTTTGTTTTTTCCTTGTGTGACGTGTAATACAATGCTGTCAGTCACAGGGCATCCAGCTTCTGCCTCTGCCTCACCCTCTTTCCTTCCTCTCTCTTGGATTCCCACTTAAAAATTAAGACATTACACATGAAGGTTGTTGCCAGCACTCCACTGATAGTAGGGCATTCTGTTTTCTTGGAGAATAGAAGGATTTAACTGCAAATATATGGACTCTTTAAAATAGAATGGAAACGTAAATGTGTTTATTTTATGATGAGGTTGTGATTTCTTCTATTCTGGACATAGGCTAACAAGTAGCAATCTACTGTGTCCCCATTCCTTTTCTTAGTTAAGCGGTAGTACATGCAGAGAACTCTCTCTGTCTTGCCTTTAACAGTTATTGTGTGTATGTTCCTGGTAGGGGTGGGGATAGCATACATGTTATGGCGTGCATGTCAGTTCTCTTCCTCCACCTCTAAGTGAGTTCCGGTAATGGAACTCAGGTCACTGGGCTTACAAGGCATGCGCCTTTACCTAAGGAGTTGTTCTGTTACCCCCCCCCCCCCAGCCTTGCCTTTTTCTCCACCTCACCGTGGTTCCCTGAGATACTTACAAGGCAGTTTCTATAAGAATGCCCCCTGATCTTTGCCATAGTTATATTGCTTTCTGTTGGCAGATTGCTATCAACAAACTTGTTAAAGGCATTTCTTTTTCTTTTTTCTTTTTGTTTTGTTTTTGTTTTTGTTTTGTTTTTTTTTTTTTTTCGAGACAGGGTTTCTCTGTAGCTTTGGAGCCTGTTCTGGAACTAGCTCTTGTAGACCAGGCTGGTCTCGAACTCACAAAGATCCACCTGACTCTGCCTCCCGAGTGCTGGGATTAAAGGCATGCGCCACCACCGCCAGGCTCCTGAAAGGCACGTCAATTCCATTCTGTTCTATTTTGTTTTGAAATAGGCTCCCATGTAGCCCAGGCTGGCTTCTCCTGTTCCTCTGCCTCCCAACGTGCAGGGCTTACAGGTGTGTGATAACACAAGCCTTTTGAAATTCTTTTCTTGTTTCTTTTTTTTTTCTTTTCTTTTTTTCTTCTTTCTTTTGGGTTTGTTTTTTTTAAGACAGGGAGGGTTTCTCTGTGTAACAGTTGTAGCTGTCCTGGAACTAGTTCCTATAGACCAGGTTGGCCTCAAACTCAGAGGTCTGCCTGCCTCTGCCTCCCAAGTATGCCTTTTGAAATTCTTGTTAGTGTGTCTATAGATTCCACATCGTAGGCTACTGGGTTATTTTGGCGGACACTGGGGTTCCAGCGAAGCCTGCTCTGACTTTGCAGCCCTGTCGCGGTGGGTGAATGCTGCATCCGCACCGGCTTGCCAGCTGATGGTGTCGCTACTGTTGCTCTTGGAATTCTACCAATCTGATGGGTGAAGCTGGACACGGTGACACACCTGTAGTTCCAGCACCCGGAAGGTGGTGTTAGAGAATCAGAACACTAACGTGATCCTAGACTGTATAGTGAGTTTGATGCCAACCTGGGCTACATAAGACCCCACCCCCCACTTTTTGTAAGGCCAGTCTGGTAGCACGTGCAGTCCTGTTTTAATGTACTTTTCGGTGTTCATAATTTATTTTTTGTTTGTTTTTCAAGACAGAGTTTCTCTGTGTAACATCTCTAGCTCCCTTGAACTGTACCTGTAGACCAGGCTGGCCTTCAACCCACAGAGATCCACGTGTCTCTGCCTACTGAGTGCTGGCATTAAAGGCATGGGCCACCACCGCCCGGCACCGGTTTGTTTTTGAGACATCATCTTACAGTGTAGGCCAGGCAGGCCTTGACTCGTAGCCCAGGCTGGCTTGCCCTCCTGTCTCAGCTTCCTAAGTGCTGACGTGACAGGAATGAGCCACCACCCCTGGTTTAAGAAAAACGAAAAGATTGTGGAAATGCTAGATTGAGCAGAGGGCCCTCAGGCTTGCTGCACAAGTGCTCCACCCCTGAGCTGTTCCCACAGCCTTTCCTAGGGCTTTATTATACTCATATTTAATGAGTCACAGGGAATCACACCATTCCATTGACAGAGAAAGCGGTTCCTTCTTCACTAGCTGCTCAAACTGAAAAGAATGTCAGCCTCACAGATTTATATGTGGGCCGTAGATCCATAAAGAAGGCAAATGGAAATAAAATGTCCTGGGGAGAGATGCCTCCTTAGAGTTTGGGCTGGCAGCAGAGGTGGGTATTTTGTCTTGTACCTAGACTATTTATCGACAAATTGGACTAGTGGGAAGAATGTTATTTTCAAAGCAGGATTCCCACCAGGAAGGGCTCTGTATCTGAATGTAGCTCTCTCTGAGCTTCCCCAGAGAAAAGAGAAAGTAGGAGTCACACCGTACAAGGCTGGGGAATCTAAAGGCTTACATTTGAAGCGCCACACCAAAATCCTATGGAGTTCCCAAGAGTCCCAGGCATCCAAGTCCTAAAGGATTGCTGGGGTTGGGGAGGTGCCTCTTGCGTCTGCAGGTGTGGCTGGCATGCTCACACACTTCAGCTCTTTGAGGTAACTTGTACAGAGACTTTAGAACTGAGGGGAGTCTCATATACTAAGCAAGTAGATGGATTCTTCTAGCCCTAAGGGTCACCTGGGATTTTGTTCTTTTGGGGTGTTGTTTTAGATAAGTCATGAGTATTAGTCACCCATGAGCTATGAGCTAGTAAAACCTCTAAGATAGAGGACTTTGAGAAAGTCACTATATTTTCCAAGCATTTCTTGATTAATTGCTTTATACTCTAGGGAAACACGAGGGAAATAAAGTGCAGTTCGCCTGGCTGCACGCTTGGTTCATAAAACCACACAATCATAAGACAAATGTCTGACTTGTGTATATTCGTAAATGATGTGATCTGTCTGCCTCTTTCTCTCCTTCCACCCACTCACACACCCGCAATCCGCCCACCCTTCCGTCCCTCCATCCGCGTGGTCTCAGTGTGTTGCACAGGCTACCTGTTAACCTGTGACTCTGCCTCAGCCTCGCGGATGCTCCGACTACAGCTGTACACCACCATATCCCATTTTGGAAGCTGGGTTTTAGAAGCTGATGTTCTGTCACAGAGGAGGATGTCGTCTCATGGTTACTGAACGTTCATTTTGATTTGACTCGGGCATCATCTTTTTGCCGCTTCTCGGCATTCCCCATCTGCTACAAAAATGCCATTTAAGAAAACTCTGGGAAGGGTTTTACTAGTTTTCATTTATTTTTTTTTACTTACCGGAAAACTTCAGAAGGGATGAATGCTGTTCCAGAAAGCTGAAAAGCTCTCTTAGACCCCACATTATTTTCTGTGAGGATTGATTGGGTGTATTTAAAATATTGGAATGTCCCCTCTCTCATTACCTTTTTCTTTTGGAGGGGGTGGTATTTGAAATATACTAATGCCTCTTTCTGATGTTTATTGGAGAAGTAACTTAGTCAGCTTTGCAGTTTATAGTTGTCTCACAGAGACGCGCCCTCCCCCCCCCCCCCCCCCCCCCCCCCCCCCCGTTCTCACAGAGCCCAGATATCCAGAGGTTGTTCTAGGGACTCAGGCAGATTGAGCCTACAGGATGGCTGTGTGAGCTATTTGCTTATCGTGATAAGGTCTTGTTATATAGCCTGGACTGACTTCAAACTCATAGTGATCCCCCTGCTTCAGCCCTCTGAGAACTGGGATGACAGGAGTGTCAGCTGCACACCTGATTTATGCGTTTCACAGTATCGTTCTCATCTTATTGCGGCTGGAGAGGGGCTTTAGGGAGGGTGCTGTAGGCAGCGTGCTCAGTTAACTACGGAGTGATGCCGTTAGTCTCCTTGAGAGGTGACTCTGGCTTAGGAGAGTTCTGAGGTGAAATGGTGGCAGGTAAAGTGGGATTCTAGATAAAATTCGATGGTGAAACTAAACACCCGCTGGCAGGTTGGAGAGAGGTGAGAGACGTGAGGAGCAAATTCTTTTCTTTTCTTTTTTTTTTTTTTTGGCTGGGCAAATAGAAGCATGATAGTGGTGATTCACAAACACTGGAAGCCACTCATTGGCTCGCGCTCCCCACCTTCCTTGCTCTCGCTTTGGAACATGCTTGGTTTGAAATGTTTGGCTAAATACTCTGTTGGCTCTTTGGTGCTGATTCAGAGCTGTCTCTAAGTCCACCTTTTGTCAACTGGGCATTCATGCAGAAACCCTTCAGCTATAGTTAATTTCCTCCAATAAAGGCAGTGACAAGTCGGCTTGATCTGATACAGCTGTCCTGTGTTCAACCAGAAATGCAGGGGCCTCTTGCCCAGAGCAGGAGGCCTCCACTGACGTCTACCCTTCTTCATACTCTATCTTGCAGAAAATTATCCATTCTTAGTTTGCCATGATAGACGATCACTATATTTTTATTTTACATGATGAGGAAATTAAAGAAGAAGTCAAGATATTTGCTTAATATGTGTCTAGCAGACCTTCGGGACAGAAATGGTAGGAGGTTGTCTTGACGGTTGCCATCTCCCCGTGTCTGTAACTGGTCGTGTGAGTATAATCGCTGTTCTCTATGCGTCTGCTTCAGCAAGCATCTCAGCTGCCCATGATTCACCCAGTGGGGTGACCCAGACCGCCACTTATGAAAAATCTGGGCCATTAACGATCCTGCCTAAATTGGGGTTCAGTTGTTTTTATATAAATGTATACTTTTTGCTTTCTTAGTTATGCTTATTTATTGGGGTAGAGTGGAGTGCACGTGCCACAACCTTTGTCTGGTGGTCAGAAGACAACTTGTAAGAGTTGGCTCCTAATTTTTACCATGTATGTTCTGGCCATCAAACTCGGGCTGTCAGACTTGGTGGCAAACACCTTTACTGCAGAGCCATCTTGAGGGCCCAAACTTTATTTTATGATGTGATATTTATTCTAAACCATCAGCGGCAGAAGAGTGTGGACCAATGACACCTCTCTGATGCTGTCCTCAGCAGCCTACAGAGAGACTTCATTAAGAATAGAGTTGATGAGCCCAGCCGTGGTGGCATACACCTTTAATCCCAGCACTCTGTAGGTAGAGATAGGTGGATCTCTGTGACTTCAAGGCCAGCCTGTCTACAAATCGAGTTCTAGGACAGCCAGAGCTACATAGATAAACCCTGTCTCGAGAAACCAATCCCCTCCCCAAAAAGGGAATAGAGCTTCTGAGAGTTTTCTTCACAGGGTTAATAAGCAGGCTTAGACACAGGCAGGACACACCCAGGTGGGGCTGTGGGCTTCTCAAGAGAGAGTCACAATTAAGTGTCTTAAGAATACTCACATATAATTTGGGTGACTTCTAAAGTTCCATCTCTAAGGACTGTTGAGGAGCCCAGATGAGATTGCACGTGTTTCTTGATGCGCATAGGATTGCGCATTGGCTTTCAACTGCAGATCTACTGTTAACCCTACCTGTTTTCTCTGAGTTCTAACACAAAATGAGTAACTTTTCTTTGCCTTTTTCTATTTCTTTAGATACTAATTAAATCCTAATATGGTTTCTCTGACACCCTGGGCAACCCCACACGTTATACAGCTGCTTACAGACCTGCATTGCTGGCCCTAAGGCAAAGGTGTGACTTTGTCTCTTCTTAATCTGCCCTGACAGCTGCCAGGATTTAAAATGCCTGCCCGATTGTTAGTCTCTCAAACTAATAAAAGGTCCTCTAGAACATCCAAAACAAAACAAAAAGTCATGAGGGTTGGAGAGGAATTTAGGTTTTGTTTTTGCTGTAAATAAAAGTTTATAATCTGGTTTATGAACTACCTCAAAATATCAGGTTTATATCTTGGAAAGGACTAAGGCCACACTTAAGACTGGAAAGCTCAGGCTTTCAGAGTGGTCCCTTGCTATTTTAACATTCTTATTTGAAGTGCATATAGAAGTACATGTTTTATGTAGGTGTCCTCAGCAAATGCTAATTGTACTGGAATTCTTGACTTTTTGCTGATGAAGGTCTTCAGCCAGACTCTGTAATGAGGGTTTCTTTCCCTTCCCATGGCCCCTTGATTACCAATAAAAAGCTGCATCCTTGTATGTGTGTGTGTGGGGGGGGGAGAACTAGCTTGGAAGTATTTCCTCCCTCAAATGTTTCTCTTCCTCCCTTCCTCCCTTCCTTTCTTTTTGCTGCAGAGTCTTATATAACCCAGTCTGGCCTTAAACTGGATTTATAGCTAATAAGTTTTTTGATTCCCCCCCCCCATAAATAAGTATCTGCCAATTCAGTAAGCCAGATCAAGCTGAATTAAAATAATAGGTGTACAGGAGAGCAACTCCCCAAAAGATCCTCCAGTCCCTGAGACTGGAGCCAGAAATATAACACCCACAAACAAAATCAGGGAGATTTTATGGGTTGTAAGATGTAATGGTAAAAATAAAACACTGCAGGTTTCCTAAGTGGTGGCAGCAGGCAGCGGACCACATGGGTCCCATGAGGAGCCGCAGGAGACAGAGATGGAGAGGCACGCCATGCAGAGAAAGTGGGTATTTATTTAGTGGACTATGGAAGGGAAGGGGAAAGGAGAGAGGGAGGGAGAAGGGGGATGAGGAGAGAGAGAGAGAGAGAGAGAGAGAGAGAGAGAGAGAGAGAGAGAGAGAGAGAGAATCAGAGAGAATCAGAGAGAGAAGGGGGAGAGGAGAAAAGAAGCTACCTCTTTAGGAGAGAGATGGAAAGGAAGGGGCTCAGGCTAGAAGTGGAAGGAAGATTGCTTGCCTCACAGATGGGAGAGGGAGCGGGCAGGGCTTTTCTTTTAAAGGGACAGGACAGACCGTTACATAGGCTAGGGGTGATAAGATGCCCACCACAAACTGGGTTCCCAAGTATGGTCAAAAATTTAATGTTTTGGCAGGGACTTGGGTGGTTGGCAACTTTTAGGAGAGGAAGCTACAGTAGCAGCCAAGAATGTGGGAGACTCAGAGCTAGGATTTGGAAATACACACACACACACACACACACACACATACACACACAAGAAAAAAAAAGAGAGAGAGAGAGAGAGAGAGAGAGAGAGAGAGAGAGAGAGAGAGAGAGAGAGAGAGAGAATGGGAATATGGGACTGGCTATCTGAACCATGTAGGCATGAGCCAGAGGTCTCAACTGAACATCTCAATCTGTTTGGGTATATGGGTGCCCAAATCTGGTTACTTCCTGTTGGCATTGGACTATGTGGTATGGGAGAATCAGAAGTTGGAAGTCAGTGGGTTCATGCTCAGGGGAGGTATTTGGTTGATTGCCATTCTGGCACCTCGTGAATCTGTTTTTGGAGGAAGGGGAGACTAGATGCAGTAGCAGCACCCTTTCCCAGGAACACGCTAGTGTCTGTAAAACAGCTGGAACAAGTTAGGTCATAACAAAGGCTGTGGCTTTGGGTTAAAAGGCATGAACATTCTGAGGAAGAAGGCAAAAGAGACAAAGGTGAATGAACAAGTTGCAAGAGCATGTAGAATTGATCACTGGCCCCTCCTTGGGCCTTTCTGGAAGCCCAGACTGTGGAAGGTCCCAGTTGCTCGGCAGACTATCTGTCCTGGGTAGGTGCCCTCTTGAGCTTCCAGAGGTGGTCTCAGGATTGATGTCCCAGGAGTTTGACAACTGAAGGGATAGTGAAGATAACAATGTGTGATCCTGTTCACTGGGATTCTAGAAACTTAGGAGGTAACTGTTTGAGGAGTACCTGCCCCCCCCCATCCAGAGAGTGGGGTGAGCTTGGGAGTAGTTGGGTCTGCAGGTGTGGGGGCAGGGAGAGAGCTGTTAGCATGCAAACAGACAAGAGACCTTTCAGGGAGAGAAAGAGAGGGAGACTGAGGGAGAGAGAGGGGACTATCTGGAACATGCAGGGGTGAGCCCAAGACCCCAACTGAACAATAGCCAAGGATGGCCTTCTGTTTACTCCACCTCTGTCTACCCCGCCTTCCCAGGAGTACCCCTGCCATGACTAGTTTCTGTGCTGCCGGAGAGCAAGCCTGAGACTTCACGCGTGCTTCCTAAACACTCTACCAAGTGTGTCATACCCCGCATCTTCTAACCCGGATATTTCTACACAGCTCAGTCTGGCCTCCAACATACAATCCTCCTGTCTCAGCCTCCTGAGTGCTAGGACTGTAGGCATGTATCACCATACCCAGCTTTGCATCTGAATTTCTGAAATGTGGTCATAGTGCAAGGAATAGAAAATTACAGAAAAAGTCTATTCTCTCTCTCTTACACTCTTTTTTTTCTTTCTTTTTTCTTTTTTTTTTCTCTTACATTCTTTTCTTTTTTTGAGACAGGGTTTCTCTGTGTAGCACTTGCTGTCCTGGAACTCACCTTGTCGCCCAGGCTGACCTCAAACTCAGAGATCCACCTGCCTCCGGGGTGCTGGGATTAAAGGTGTGTGCCACCAGTCCCAGCTGTTTTCCTTATTTCTTAGCAGTGGATAATTAGATCTCACTGTCAGTAGAAACCGATGACTGCAGCGCCCACACTATTGAGCCTGTGCTAATAAATGCAACAGTTGTTCATAGTCTGGTGGCAAATGACCTTTAAATGCAACCATTTATGGAAGCTGTCCGTGGGGAACAATTTAACTTCCAAATGATGTTCAGGAGTGCTTATCATTTAAATATGCCTCTTCCTGTCAATAAGGAATAACAAACACTGGTTAGATTTCTGATGTTGATTCAGACGGTAGGAAATCTGCTGAATAAATTAGCGTATGTTTGATTTATATTGACCAAAATTTTTTTTACACTGCTGTGTTACAGGTCAAGGTGACAATACATTTAAATGCGCAGTGGAGCAGAGGTCACAGCTGACTGACAGGAATGCTTACACTGTTTTTAATTAACTTTTAAATATTATTCTTAAATTCTTTCTCGAGCCAATTACTAGAAACAGGATTGAACTTAATTTAGGACGTTAATGGAGACCTTATTTTAAAAATCAATAATCTTGATCGTTCTCCTAAAAATTATGGGAGTATATTATGGCTTTATTTTAGCTACTGATTTGTATCAGATACTGAATTCATTATGCCTTCTTCTTTGATTATTTTCAGGACCATTCTAAGATAACACGGACAAAAAAAACCAAAGTAATGGACAGTTACTCCAGGAAGTGCTTTGTGGAGGAGGCCTGTTTTCTTAGCGCTCTGAGCTTTTCATTGATGGTGTTCTGTGTGTGATAAGGATAGTCATTGGCAGGGGAAGGATGTGGCGGGGGGCGGGGGGGATTTTTCCAGTCATTCGTTAGTGTTTTGGAAGCTTCACTAACCCTTGGTTTGCCCTCTGAGAGAGTCTCTTCCCGTGGACTCCCATGGCTTTGGCATCTGAAAACTGCGGAACACAAAGCATTTTGTTTGCACTCTTCACTGTTTCAGCTTTGTCCCCTGGAATTGTGTTTGCATCATTCACAGCTGTACAAAAGCTTTCATTCTTTTGAACTGTGGAGTTTTTTTTTTTTTTCTTTAAAGCCAAGCATGGTGGTACAAACTACAGCATCAGGGAGTCAGAGGCCAGATCTCTGTCTGTTTGACGCCATCCTGGACTACTTAGCTGAGATCCTGTTACCAAACAAACAAAACTCACCAAATAAACAAAACAAAACAGATTAATGCTCCCAAAAATGAAAAGACGAAACAAAGCAGGCTGGAATGATGGCTCCGTAGTTAAGAGTACTTACTATTCTTCCAGAAGACCCAAGTTTGGTTCCCAGCATTGATGTTGGGCTGCTCATAACTGCCTGTAACTTCAGCTCCAGGGGATCTGACGCTTCTTCCATCCTCATGGGCACAGTGATGGACATTGACATATTCACAAACACACACAAATACACGTAAAATAAAAATTAATAAAAAAAAAAACAGATCAACGGTCTGGAGAGATGGCTCTGCAGTTAAGAGCATTGTTTGCCCTTCCAGAGGGCTCAGGTTCAAGTCCCAGCACCTACATGGCTGCTCACAACCGTTTGTGACTTCAGTTCCAGGGGACCTGATGCCCTCTTCTGCTCGGCAGGATCCTGCAAGCATGTGGGATGTGTACACTGCTCACACAACCACACACGCATAAAAATAAAAGATAAAAAAGTAATTTAAAAAAATCAAAACAAAAACTCTTTGACTTTAACCAGGTATTGTGCTGTGGGGCTTGGGGCAAGCAGACTGACCTGGGTCTTGCATCCTGAGTTGTTGCATGCTCCCAGAAGGTGGCACAAAGTCCAGACCCTTCCTTCTGCCCTCCAGAGCAGACAGCTGCATGCATGCAGTTCTTGAAAGCAGCAGTCCTGCCACTCCAGGCTAGAGACAGTCACACTGTGGTTCCTCAGTCTGCGGCGTTGTGCCGGCATTTGATGTGACTGGACAGCATTATCCCCAGATTGTCCCTGATGGTGGAAGATGGTGGAAGTGACAGTGTTGAGTGTTTACAAGGGAGAAAAGGAAGTAGAGACGGTGGCGTTAGTGTTGGCGTTGAAAGTGGTAGGAGAAGCACTCAGGAAACAGAGGCAGAGGTGGCTGGATCTCTGAGTTTAAGGCCAGCCTGGTCTACAGAGTGAGTTCGAGGACAGCCAGGGCTACACAGAGAAACCCTGTCTTGAAAAACAAAAACTCAAAAAAAAAAAAAAAAAAGCAAAGAAAGAAAGTGGCGGGAGAATGCCTGTGGGGTGAGTCACTCACTGGTGAGACTGACTGGGAGGGACCGAGGGCAGAGCTGTGCAGCAAGTCACTCTCTTCAGTGGATGCCAGAGGCAGAGGGGATTGGGAGACATGGTGAGCCAAGGGGGGAAGGGCTATGGTTGTCAGCACCAGGTAGGGTGCCAGAGGCAGGGAAAGGAGGAGGCTGGTTGTTCGTTGTTGCTTGTGTGCTGGTTGTTGGTTGTTGTTTGTCGGCCTGATCCATGCTACTGACCTCTGCAGAGAGGAGCCTCAGTTGAGACAATGCTTCTGTCAGAGCACTAACAGGCAAGTCTGGGGCGGTGGAGCCCAGCTACCTGGGAGCAGTGCCTTTGCTGGTCCTGGGCCTTAGAAGAAAGCCATGGAGGGCAAGCTAGTAAAAGTGTTCCTCCTGTAGCTTCTGCTTTGGTTCCTGCGTCTGACGTCTAGCCTTGAGTTCCTTCTCTGCCCTCCTAAAATAAACTCTTTCCTCCCCCAAGTTGCATTTGGTTGTGGTGATTACAGCCACAGAAACCAATCTAAGACAGGAAGGGGCACATGGCCAGTGTGACAGTTGTCACCACTGGATAGATCTCCCTCACAAGGAGTAGGGACTCTGAGGGCCAGAGTCAGCTGCTGACCCGTGTCCTCACCCCTTGCTGTACTTCAGGGTTGACCAGAAAGGTTACAAACTTCTGGTGCCTTATTTCAGAGAGTCGGAGAGTTCTGGGGTGTAGATCAAGCATCAGCCACTCTGCTTCCTGCTGGGGATCAAATCTAAAGCCTCAATATGCTTGTTAAATGGTCTTCCACTAAGCTACCCCCTAGCCCAGCATAAAGCTTTTTATTCTGTCACTTGAGACAGGGTCTCAGTGGATAGCCCTGGCTATCCTGGAACTTCCCATGTAGACTTACAGAGATCAGCCTAGCTCTGTCTCCCAAGGGCTGTGATTAAAGGCATAGGCCACTAGGCCCAGCAGGGAGACTTCTTAAATGGTCCTTTCCGTGATTCTGATGAGCAGTCAGAGGTGAAAGCTGCTGCAATAAAATGTCCCAAGACCCACCTGGGACCTCGGAGAATATCATTAAGGTTTCAGAAAATAGAGTGGAAACATGAGGCCTTGAAGGTATTTGTAAAACAGACTCCCCCTACACACACACACACACACACACACACACACACACACACACACACACACGGTTTTCCAGGCTTTGCCTAGGCTGTGGCACACTCCAGGTGATTTAATTAAAATCCAATTTGGTACCTAACCCTGCACACTGTTGGATGAGTAGCTTACCCTGTATTAGAGTCTGTTTTCTGTTGGAGTGCTAAACATCATGACCAAAAGCAGCTTAGGGAAGAAAAGGTTTGTTTGATCTTACAGATGACAGACTATTGGCCAGGGAAGTTAATGCATGAATTCCAGGCAGGAACTTGAGGCAGGAAACAGAGAAAGTGCTTATTGGCTTGCTTCTAAGCGCAGGTTCAGTTCCACCTCTATCTGCCTAGAGATGTCACTGCCCATGGTGGTCCGGGCTCTTCTGTATCAACTAGCCATCAAGGAAATGCCCTACAGATTGCCCATAGGCCAGTCTAATGGAGGCAATTCTTGGTTCTTCCCCAGTTGAAAACTAAGATGAGCCATCCGCAGCAGTTTGGAAAGGTGCTTTCTAGAGTGTGTAGTAGTGTAGCATGAGGGAGAAACATCAGCCTTGTTTCAAAGATCTGGAGAGGCAGCCAGTCACATTCTGATTCCACAGAAGTGCTTCCAGATTGACAGGCAGAGTGACTTCAGAGACCCTCTTCTGACATCAGTTTATTGGAGGAACTTCTAAGGTGATAAGTGCTGTGGAACAATCCTTTTCTACACTATGAATATGTATTACTCTCATTGGTTAATGAAAAGATGATAGGCCTGTAGCTGGACAGGAAGTTAGGCAGGAAGACCAAACTAAGGATGTTGGGAAGAAAGAGGGTGGAGTCAGAGTATTTGCCAGCCAGATCAGAGGGAGCAGGAGATGAGCAAGCCATGCTTATAAGGGTGCCGCCACATGGCAGAGCATAAGTAAGGAATATGGGTTAAGTTAAAATGTAAGAGTTAGTTAGCAATAAGCCTGAGCTATTGGCTGAGCATTTATAATTCATATAAACTTCTGTGTTTATTTGGGACTGAGCAATCAAGATAGGAAATGTCTGTCTTCAAGTGAGGAAGCCATGGGGCCAGATCCATTTGGGTCCATCATTCTAGCCCGCTGACTAGTGAAGGAGCTTGTGAAAGTCATGTAATCCTCCACAAATGCTTACCAATGCCTCAGCCTTCGCAGAGGCTCCAGTACAGATTTCTAGGTACATAGTAAGAGCTTGCGATGTGATGTGAGAGCTGCTGTTACTTCTAATGCTGCTGATTATATGCTTATAATTAGACATTATAAATATTTGACAGCTGGAGTTCAGATGATATCATGTGTGTTACTTCCCTTTCATCTTATGTTAGAATTTTTTCTCATCTTTGAACAATTCTATATTTAATTCACTACTTAAACAAGAAACAATTCTTTTCTTTTTGTAATTGTTTTTACCACATAACATTTTATTGATTCTCTGGGAGATTCCCATCATGTACCCCATCACACTCCCTTCCCAATCCTTTCATGTCCACCCTCCCCCACCTGGTGTTCTCCCCCCAAAAGAAGTAAAAGATTAAAAGAAAGTCTACTTTGTGTTGTCAATGTAGTCACTGGAGCATGAACAAACTCTCAGGGACCTGTCCCTTAAAGAGAACTGAGTCCTTCCCCTCCCACATCTCTGCCAGAAGCTATCGGTTGTGGAGAGCTGCTCTTCAGCATCTGTACCACAATCTTTTAAGGGATTTTTTTTTTTTGATGGCTTTGTGTCTTGAGTGTTATTTTTTCCAGGGAGAGGGGTATGGGTTGGAGTGGGGAGAGGGGGTGTCACAGAGGCCTCCTGCATCTCTCCTTTTCAGCTGTGCGTCTGAAGTCATCGCTATCACAGCAAAAGTAGCCTCCTTGCCCTTCGCAGTTAGCAGGAGCTTGGGTCATGGGCTTCCACTTGGTTTCTGGCAACAGCACAGACCACGAATATGGCCCCCTGCTGTAGCAGGACCACAGACCCAGACGAGGCACTAGCAGGCTGCCTGGATCACCAACACCAGCATGACCTCAGGTGGCAGCACAGGCTACCTACATCAACACAGCCCCCAGGTGGCAGCCTGACCTACGGACGTTTGCATGGCTTCAGGCTGCAGCGCAAACCAGGGACATCCACATAGCCTTTGGTGGTAACTCAGACTATGGCCCTCAACACAGAGCCGGGTTGCAGTAGGACCATGGACCCAGACATGGCCCTTGGTGGCTGCCAGACATCACCATGGCCCTTGGCAGCAGCATAGCCTGCAGACATCCATGTGGCTTCAGATGGATACAGACCATAGACTTCTCCATGGCCCCTGACAGCAACCCAGACCCCAGCTGTAGCAGGGCCATGGATCCAGACGTGGCTTACAGTGGCAGTGGGGACCTGGACCCCTTAGGTCTTAGGTGGCAGCTTAGGCCTCCCATATTAACATGGCCTCTGGTGGCAGCCTGGCTCATGGGCCTCAAAATGGCCCCATGCTGCAGCACAGACCACAGGCTGAAGGAAACCTGGGCCAAGGACATCATCCCACAGGTGGGCCCCGGTGGTTAGATGCCTGCCTCACTCGCCCTGTCCCAAGGCTTAATTCGTTTTATTTGCTTTTTTTTTTCAAAACAAGCTTTCTTTGTACAGTCCTGACTAACCTAAAATTCACTCTGTAGACCAGACTAGCCTCCAACTCTCAGAGATCTGTCTGACTCTGCCTCCCTGGAATAAAAAGGCATGTGCCACCACCACCTGACTCTTTTTTTTTTTTTTTGCTGAGTTGGCATAGCCATGGCAGCTCTTGCCCTTTGCACCTGTGTCCGGCTCTGCCCAGCTTACCACAGTGGCCTTGGCACAACTCTGTCCTGAGGGAACCAGGAGGAGGCCCAGGACTCTGGCTATTCTTGACCCTCTCACAGTGGTTGGAAGGCTCACACACTTGTACTACCAGTACAGAACCACACTCATTTGACCTTAGAGGGAATCAAGGACCAACTATATGTCCTGAAACTCTGGGACAAGATTGACCAATAAAAGCTGTCAGTGAATTTTTATTTTATGAAGGACCCGGGCTTAGAAAGTTTGGACCAAGTGAAGATTATTATGACCATGGAAGATGAATTTGGGTTTGAAAGTCCTGATATAGATGCAGAGATATTAGTGTGTCCCTAAGAAATTGTAAGTTACATTGCAGATAAGAAGGGTGTGTATGAATTAAGTACCAGAACCCTTTTCCTCACAGAGAGGACTCTAAGAACACACGATGACATCATGGTTGGCTGACAGTGGCTCTGTTGGACTTGTGTTTAAATTGTCTGAGGAGTTTTACCCTTTGAAAATAGATGTTTTCTAAAACAGAACAAACAAAAAAAAAGGCAAGGTCTCATGTGTCTAGCGCTGGCTAATCTGGAACTCAAAGTATAGTGAACTTGAACTTCTGGTCTTCCTGGCTCTACCTCGTGAGTACAAGGATTATATGAGGCTGCCAACATACCCAACTTTAAATGAAAACTCTAAGCAAGATCACAAACTCCAGTGCTGCTAAATTAGAACATGCCATTTATAGCCATTCCACTCTGGATGCTCCATCTCGCCCAAATTAGAGACTGACATCTGACACACCCTAGTTGCTCCGCTGCCCTTGACAGCCAGTTGCTTACAACTGTTGGTGTATTATGGACCACTCCAGCCACCGTCCACCCACCTTGCCTTGCTTTAGGCTTCCCATAGTCTTCTCAGGTAAACTTTGTGTGAATTGGTTTCCTACCTGTTTAGAAGAGGCCAGCCATGCCTAAACGGGAAGGTGTCTTCACATTAGCTTGGTGCCGTGTAATATCAGTTTTCATCTCACATTGGTTAAATGTGCCGTTTGATATTGGAAGACATTCTTAATAGATGTGTGTATGCTATACATCATTTAAATACACATTTCCTAATTTATAGTAGGTCTTTGGTTTTTGTAATAGCTTACCACCTCCTGTTTGTTTTATATTTTATACTATGGAAGTGATGTTGGACAAAACACAAATTCGAGTATTATTTTTAAAATTAGAGTTTAAGAGGCTGGAGAGATGGCTCATTGGTTTAGGGTGCTTGTTATTCTTGCAGAGAGACGACTGGAGTTCGGTCCCCAGCACTCATATAATGACTCATGACCATCCTAACTCTACTTCCAGGGGATTTGATGCCCTCTCTGGCCTCCACAGGTACTAGGTTCACATACGCGACATGCTTGCCAGCAAAACAGTTATGCACATAAAATTAAATAAATAGAAAAAAATAAAATTAGAGTTCAAGATGTGTTGGAAGGCAGAACTTGAAACAATCAAGACATTTGACTGAGGAACTGCTAGCATGGTGGGAACTGAAGAAACTTCACAAAGGAGACGAGAGACTTGGCATGGATAGCATAGTGGGGGCCAGCAGTGGTTGGCAGTGCCCAACTGAGAGATCGTGGAAGCCAACCCTCCTACCACTGCACAAGAACTTGCTGAAGAACTGTGGGCCATCCCTAGCCAGTGGGGCATTTGGAGCACATTGGAAAGGGGGAAAAGCTCAAAAAGTGCATCTCTCGGGATCTGATGGAAAATTGAGCACGGCCACTGTTGTCCTCTTTAGTCTATGCAACAACTGCCCATTTCTTGATTGGGTTGGGACTTGTGTGAAAAATGGTTGTCGTATATAAACCAATGGCTGGCTGGCTCCAAGGCACTTTCCAAGGGAACACACACACACACACACACAGAGAGAGAGAGAGAGAGAGAAAGAGAGATAGAGAGAGAGAGAGAGAGAGAGAGAGAGAGAGTCACATGCTCACAAATTCATGTCCAGTGTTGGTTACATTGGTGTCTTCTACAGGTCTAATCCATTACAGCTCTTTAAATCCCAGTGAAACCATTATATCTGAGAAGTCGTTCAGCAAATTCTTGGGATGAATAGGAAACAGCAGCCAGCTTTGCTCAACAGGAAGGGCCTAGTTCTTATGACAACACCCAACACATAACACAACTGAGGCTTCCAGAGATGAACAAACTGGGCTCCAAAGTTTATCTTATCCACCATATTTATTGGACTTCTCAAGAATGGACTACATTTTTTCTTTTTTTATTGTTTTTATTGAGCTATACATTTTTCTCCCCTCCCTTACTCCCTCCCTCCCTCCCTCCCTCCCCTTTACCCTTCTACCCTCTCCTGTGACCCCCACACTCCCAATCTTGTCTTTTTCACCTTCCTATGTAGATCTATGTATGTCTCTCTTACAGTCCTCTTTGTCTAATTTCTCTGGGGTTGTGACTTGTAGGCTGGGTTTTCTTTGCTTTATATCTGAAAACCACTTATGATTAAGTAAATATTTTATTTGTCTTTGTGGGTCTGGGTTACCTCACTCAATATATTTTTTTCTAGATCCATCCATCTGCCTGCAAATTTCAAGATGTCATTATTTTTTACTACAACATAGTACTCCATTGTGTAAATGGACCAAATTTTGTTTATCCATTCTTCGGTTGAGGGGCATTTAGGTTGCTTCCAGATTCTGACTATTACAAATAATGCTGTTATGGACATAGTTGAGAACATGTCTTTGTGGTATGATTGAGCATCTTTTGGTTATATACCCAACAGCGGTATTGCTGGATCTTGAGGTTGATTGTTTTCTAATTTTCTGAGAAATCACCATTCTGATTTCCAAAGTGGCTGTACAAGTTTGCACTCCCACCAGCAATGGAGGAGTGTTCCCCTTATCCCACACCCTCTCCAGCATAAGCTATCATCAGTGTTTTTGATCTTGGCCAAGAATGGGCTACTCTTCTTCAGGCCTTTTGACAGCTCTTTGCAGAGAAAATGCTTCTGTGTCCAGCAGAATGCAGAAGATGCCTTCATAAGTTCAGTGACATCCAAAGCCAGGATATTCATGGTAGAAGAATAAACTTAACATCTGGTTGCCAAAAAGGCCTTGATTATAATGGTTCCTACTTTGGTGACTAAAATGTGTTTGATCCTAGTTATAGTGATTTAGGCCACAGTCTGGAAATGCATTTCCTTTTGCATCAGCCTAGTTTATTGCTGGATCCTGGCAGCAGTACAGGGCCAGGCCCCATTCAGACCCATTCTTGTGTTTTGCTCCCATTAGAAATGACTCCTGACTCATTGCTGTTGAGGTTCCGCCAGGTTCCGATGGCGTCAGTGGGAGCGAAAGGCATTTTGTCCTCGACTTTCTTCTCAGAGCTATTTCTGCAGTCAGAGTTTGTTTTTCTTGAGTTCTGGCTCTAGAAAATGTGCAACTTTCTTCTCAGTGGCCCAGAGTATCTAAATGCCTGAGTGGGGAAGCCAGCGGTTGAACTGGAAGGGTAGCTCAGTCTTCATACGCTCAGCGTTGAGTTTTTGCAGTCTGAGTGGTAGGACTTGAAGATGGGCTGGTGGGAGAGCCTGGCAGAAGCTGTAGCAGTTGGCAGTGCTGAGGATTGGGTGAGGGGACAGAGATGGGCGTGTGAGGCATAATTTTATATGAAATCAAGTCCAGAGTCCAATGAGAGAGCACTTGCCTAGCTGGTGAAAGCTCGCTGTAGTGCCTAGCACTGTGCCTCCCTCCAGAGTCATCTATTTATTCAGATTTATTTTTCTCAACCAGTGGTTTGAAGGCCTTCAGCATACTAGGCACTGTATAGGGCTTTTAGAGGTGTTATCACGTTAGTGGTTTGTTTCTTTTAAAAGTTTTAAGATTTACTTAATGTGGATGAGTGTTTTTCCTAAATGTGTGTGTGTGTGTGTGTGTGTGTGTGTGTGTGTGTGTGTGTGTGTGTCTGGTCTCCACAGAGGCCAGGAGAGCATCAAATCCCCTGGAGCTGGCAGTACAGATGTCTGTTAGCCATCATGTTGGTGCTGGGAATCGAGCCCAGGGTCTCTGGAAGAGCAGCCAGTATTCTTAACCATTGAGCCATCTCTCCAGCCCAGAGTTTGATTTCTAAGGCTCTTAATCAGTACCAGCAGGCTATTAATGGAGTTTACCTATTTGTGAAATAGTATATAGTAGAGATGCCATTTGATCCCCCTGACTGCTTATTGTTCCCTGGAGAGAGAAACATACACATACAGTTATGCAGTCAAGCATACATGGGGACAGTTTCTTCATCACGAGGACAGGTTAACTAGGGGGCTGGTGACATAACTTTGTTGTCAGAGTGCTTGCCTAGCATGCACAAAGTCCTGGGTTTGATTCCTAGCGCTACATTAACCAGGTATAGAGGGGGCATACCTGTAATTCTAGCATGCCTCCTGGATGGAGACAAGAGGATCAGAAGTTTAAGGTCATTCTTGGCTACATGCCGAGCTCAATGCTAATTCAGGCTAAATGAGACCCATGTCTTTAAAAACCAAAAATAAACAAACAAAAAACCATGACATCTAGCCCACAGGCTCATTGCCAAGATTAAATAAAAATAATATATGGAAAGCCGGGCGGTGGTGGTGCACGCCTTTAATCCCAGCACTCAGGAGGCAGAGGCAGGCGGATCTCTGTGAGTTCGAGACCAGCCTGGTCTACAAGAGCTAGCTCCAGGACAGGCTCTAAAGCTGCAGAGAAACCCTGTCTCGAAAAACCAAAAAAAAAATAATAATAATAATAATGTATGGGATAATTCTGGCCAAACAGTTAGTTCAGTCAGTGTCAGCAGCTGTTAGCATGACTGTATCTGTCTTCACAACCTTGGCCCAGTTCTGCCCCTGAAGGCCAGGTGCTAGGATCCAGCTAGGAGAGCCAGGTGGGTTACAGAGAGTTAGCAGGGTGAGGTAAGGTGTCTGGGGTGAGGGATCACCACACACCGGAAAGCAGGTTGCAGTGTGGAGGTAGAGAGGTATTTGAAGCGGAAGTGTGAAGATGTGACTTCGGAGGCTGACAGAGATATAGCAGGCTTTATCTCTCCTGATTCTGGACCAAACTGCATCGAAGCCAGCACACTTGTGAACAGGAAAGAACTAGGGTTTTGTAAAGTTGACCTTTCGGGAAGGACGACCCGTGAGAAGAAAATAGCAGCATGATTGAAGAGTGAGCATGGAAAATGGTAAGACCCTACTGGAGAGGCTCCTGGCCCTGCCCTCACTAGCCACGTGCTGAATGGGAACCACTGACTCCAGCACCCTGAGTGTAGACTTAATAGTGACCAACAGAGGTTGTGTAGTCAAATGAAATTATATTACTTTCAGATACGTACACACAGCTGGCTCCATGGCAGCATTGTATCTAAAAGCAAAGATATTTTGTTGTTTTGAGGCAGGGTCTCCAGTAGCCTAGGCTAGCCATGAACTTGCAATCCTCCTGTCTCTGCCTCCTGAAGGATCCTGAGCAGGTACCACTGTTCTGGGCTACATTAATTTGAGTGCAGTTAACCCACAAGGTCCTCTTCTCCCCTCACTACCTAAACTGAACAGGAGCAGAAATAAAGCTTTCCAGGTAACCGTCGGCTAGAAATTTCAGAATGGTAAAGGGAAGTTTGACCCAAGTGGATTTTATCTGTGAACTGTGTAGATGGTCAGCTGTGTGCAGTAGAGACCAGTAAATCTGATTAATGACACAGCTTGACCAAGTGAAGACATGATACCCTGGGAAAAGATGACCCGGAGTTCTGTAGAGCGCAGCCGCTCATCCCACAATCATCTGTTTCCACACCAAGGTGAGTGGGTACGGGATCCCCAGGTCCTTGTTTAAGCCCAGTCCGTGGTCATCTTGACCTTAAGTTCATGGCACCATGAAGCTAAGAAGAGGAAGCAGAGGGATGTAAGTCAAATTCTAGGAGCGCAGGTCACATCTCTGTAGCCCAGAACTGTGAGGCATGGGGCAGGTTGCAGTCCTTCAGTGTGTCTCGGTTTCCTTATCTCTGAAGTGGGGTAGTAAAAATGGATTTTGTTATTTATTTATGTTGCAACATGGTCTCATGTAGCCCAGGCTGCCCCCTTACTGGATATATAGTTCAGGTAGCCGTGAATCCCTGATTCTCTTTTGTTTCTACCTCCTAAGGTCCAGCACAGATTTTAATTAAGTGAAATTCTGTGTTAGCATCACAGGGTTTTTGTAGAAGACTTATAACACCTACCTAGTAACTTGACCTTCAGGGGAGACTTTGCAAATAATTTCAATTTTAATATGTTTAGATTTCAGTGTTAATTACTACTATAGCTAATTTTATTTTAAGAATGTAAAAGATTATATTTTTCATTGCACGTCCATGTGTGTGGATATGTGTGTGTTAGTGTAGGTATCTGCAGAGACCAGAAGAAAGTGCCAGATCTTCTGTGATCTGCCTGATGTGGCTGCTGGGAGTTGAACGCTCGTCCTTGGGAAATGCTCTTAACCACCAAGCCATCTCTCCAGTCCCCACTACTGTAGCTAGTTTAAAAAAATTATTTTGTGTATGTGTGCACACAACATGCCATGTAGTATGGAGGTCAGATGACAGCCTGAGGGAGTTGAGCCATCTTACCAGCTCTCTCTTTCTCCAAATGTGTGTGTGTGTGTGTGTGTGTGTGTGTGTGTGGTGTGCAAGCGCACGCACGCATGAGCCTACAGGAGTCAGAAGACGATGACACATCTCCTGGAGCTGGAGTTGCTATGTAGGTGCTGGGAACCAAACCCAAATCCTCTACAGGAGCAGTAAAGTTCTTACCCTCTGAGTCAGGCATCTCTCTAGCACTTGACATCTTTACATCGAAGTCTAAACAAAAACTCTTGTCTTAGTTAGGGTTTCTATTGCCTGTGAAGAGACACCATGACCACAGCAACTCTTATAAAGGAAATCATTTAGTTTGGGTGCCTTAAACTTGCAGAGGTTTCGTCCATTATCATCATGGTAGGACATGGTAGCTTGCAGGTAGACATAGTGCTGAAGAGGTAGCTGAGAGTTCTATATCTTGGTCCACAGGCAACAGGAAGTGAACTGTCTGCCATACCTACTCCAACAAGGCCACACCTCCTATGATCTTATGGGGGCCGATTACATTCAAACTACCACAACTATCTCCTTCAATTTTGTATCCTACTTTGGAAAATATCCCAACATAGATTTTGTGTTTTGTAATTTTTAAGTTTTATGTTTATGAAATTGAAATACATTGAGTGGGAGTCAATGTATGTTTCCTGGGGCATTCCTTAGAGTAGAGGATAGACTTTAAAGTTTCAGAAATGGAATAACAAACTTGGGCATCGGGGCTGGTGTTTCTGAGAAGCATGTTGCCGACGTGGGCAGCAATATTTTACTTGCAGTCAAGCGGAAAATACATTTTCATTAAGAAAACATGAATAAGGGGCTAGAGAGATGACTCGGGGGTCAAGAGCACTTGCTGCTCTTGCCAGGACCTACATTTGGTTCCTAGCATCCATATGGAAGCTCATAGCTGCCTGTAACTCCCGTTCCAGGGGATCTGATGTTCTCTTTTGAACTACATGAGCACCAGGCACACATGTGGTGCACAGGTGTATGCAGGCAATACGAGTGAATAAGCCTCAAAAAAAAAAAAAAGATGCCTGAATAAAAGCTGGTAATGGTGGATAAACATCTAGTCCTAGTAGCTGGGAGGATGAGGCATGAGGATTGCCCTAGGTTAGCCTGTGCTATATAACAATTCTGGAGATGCTTCATCTACACAACACAAACAAACCTGTGTGTGTGTGCGCACACGCACATCTGGATGTATAGCCAGATCCATATATCTGAATGAAGAAACTATTAGGGTGGAGCTGGGCTGGAGATAAGAGAGGAACAAGCCCTGTGAGCGCTACTGTCCCTGTGCCCTTTATCTGCTGGCTAGTGTTCCATTTTTCAAATGTGCTTTTACAAAAAAAAAAAGAAAAGAAAAGAAGAAAAATCCAGAGTCAGATCACGTCACTTACTGAGGATGTGTGCACCTGCCTGCCAGCTTCCATCCGGCTCAGCCCTTCTAATGGAGCCCCGGGCTGATTTTTGCCTATAAAAGTAGAAAATGGACCTGATAAAAATGTTTAGTCTGCAAGAGCTCCTTTTATTTATCATATCAGGAAAGAACAATGTTTTGCTGGGCTGTGGTCAAAACAGAAGGCGACCTTGCTTGTGCAGAAAAGCTCAAATCCTAGAGATAAGGGGGCAGAGTAATAGCGCACAGTGGAAAGAGTGGAGTGTAATTATTTGTAGCTTGTCAAGTGAAGCCCTTTCCAGCCCCCAGTGATTCGAATCTGGGAACTCTGCACAGTTCTGTAAACTAACCGCGGGCAGCATCAGAGAAATCGCGCTGGCCTGCAGACAGCGCTGAAATTGCATCAGTTTGTCATGCACCGAGCATGCCAGCTTCACACAATATCATTTGGTTGCAAATGGACCTGGCCCCAAAGCTCTGAAACACGTCCTGTGGTATCTGACGCTTGGCCTGCGATTTGTCATGTCCCGGCTGCTATCGGTGTACAGTAATTTTAATAGGCTCTGATGGTTTCCTTGCAGAAACACAGGATACATCTGGTTTGGACATAGGGTGTGGCAGGGTCTCTTCTGGCCAAAGATAACAAGAGTGTGCACAGGAAACTTGGAAATCAGTTTGACTTCATTAGAATTTAGTTGTAGACCATGGGGTACTAATTTCTGATTTAAAATTCATTGACTAGTTTAATATTTACATAACACTGTTTTTTTTCCCTTTCTTTAGTTGACTCTAAAAATGCATTATTGACTGATGGCAGGCTGGACTTTTTAGAAGTCACAGCTGTAAGAATGGAGTCAACGTAAGGTGATGAATAACTTGGCTCTTTACTACTCGTGAGTGTATAGGCCATGACTCTCAGCAGTATTGGTGTGAGAACATTGAAAATTGGGCTGCTAGGCTCCACCCCAGACCTGCAGAACCCCATCTGTATTCTCTTTTCCAGCAGCTCCCTGGGGGATTGACCTGTATATGCAAGTTCGCAGAGCTCTTGAGGGTATGAAAGTCCGTGCTTCTCAGTCTGTTTGCTTTGGGCCATCTGATCCATTACTCATAGCTCCAGATTTCTCATCCTCATGGCCGGGATCATAATAATTATTACCACATTGTACTTTTAACGATTAAATCGTGTCTGCCTCTGTCTCCATGTATAGTAGCTGAGAGAGAAGGCATTCTGTAAGTAAAAGATGGATATAGTGTTAGCTCCATTAGAAACCGCCTAATTGTGAAATGATTTCACCTGTGATTACTGTGACCCAAGGATTGTGAGAGTAACCTTTGCCCAGCGTGGCTGACTCTAGTGTCAGGGTGGCAGTATATTGTCACTTCACTGCTTACCTTGTTCGTTTTGCCCTAGAGCATCCTTGTGTCGTGACTTAGAGTTAGAGCTCAGCCAGGGGAAATGCTAGCTGCCTGCAGAGAAGTCCCTGATTGTTCTAGGGTGGTACCATCTTGGGGCATCTAGGTTCCCTTCCAATGGGATAGAGAGCTCTTGCCTTCTTCTTTACGTCCTCGTTTTGGCCCCAGTGTGGGTCCTTGGGGCTCTCTTCATCCCCAAATGTGATTGTTACAGTAGACCTATGGGAGAAAAACATAGAAGTAAAAAATAAATGCCAATGGGTAGGGTGGGATAGAAGTAATAACTCCCTGTGTTCTGCAGCACAGCAGAGTAACTATGATTGACAGCACAGCGAGTAATTCAGAGTAGCTAAAGGGCATTTTGAGTGTTTCCAATAGAAACACATGGTAAATTCCGGGGCCAAGATTACCTCATCAGGTGGTTTTTGTTGTGTGCACGTTCTGAATTGTCACACAGAGCCCCCCACACATATACAGTTGTAATCTGTGGATTAAATTACAAAGATACTTTTTTTAAAAAATAAAGTTGTGGGCTATTTAGAGCAGAGTGGTGGTCACCAGAAGCCAGGGAGCATTAGGGGAAGGTAGAAAGGGGTGGGCAGATGGCTGGCACTGAGTTATCTTGAGGTGCATGCTTTGACTGTGGAAAACAGTAATTTACTGTGTATTTCTCAGAGCTAGAAGGAAGGATGAAAATTTTTCATCATAAAGAATTGATAAATGAGGAGATGATGTTTAACCTGATTGGATATTATATAATGTGTGCCTATAAATTTATATGACTTTTATATGGTTTTATGTGTCTGATATTTAAGTTTTAAAAACTAAGAGCTGGATATAAAACTAATTGGATTCCTTTCCTCTTTTTTTTTCTTCACAGTGACTATCAGAGTCATCAATCTGTCATCGTTAGTACAGAGTTGATAGCTCATAGCTAGGTGGGGAGCCTTGAAGCTTCTTTTCGTGTAGGCTTCATTTACAAAAGAGGAGTAGCCATATTTGGTTGATTTTTTTTTTCCCTGTTCTGGGATCACACCCAGAGCCATGTGCCTGTGAAGTGCTCCAACACTGAGCACATTTTCACCCTTTAAGAACAAACAACAGGCATGGTGGCACAGGCCTTTAGTCCTAGCGCTTGCAAGACAGAGGCAGGTGGATTTCTGTGAGTTCGAGGCCAGCCTGCTCTACAAAGTGAGTTCCAGGACAGCCAGGACTGTTACGAAGAGAAATCCTGTCTAGAGAAACCAAACAAACAAACAAAAACAACAACAAAAACCAAACTTTGATTCAGCAGGGCAAAGTGATTCATGTCTTTAATCCTAGCACTTGGAGGCAGTGGCAGGCAGATATCTGTGATTCTGAGTCCAGCCAGTGCCACTTAGTGAGACCCTGTCTCAAATTTTGATTTACTATTATCATTATTGTGTGTGTATGATGTGTATGTTCGGGGGTGTGTGTGATAGTTTTGCATGCTGCAGCACACACACATATGTGTTATGCCCATGTCATGAGTCCCCCAGAGACCACCAGGAGTCCAAGTTTGTATGCAAAAGGCCTTTATTGCAAGCTTGAGCTGGGCCCTCTGTCAATTCCGACACAGTGGCTGGATTAGGGAGAGTACTGAGCTCAGCTGTGGCAGGTTTTTTTTTTTTTGTTTGTTTGTTTGTTTTTTTTTTTTTTGAGTAAAGAAAGGGGGAGGGTAAATTCTGGATTCAGAAGGGGTTTGAACTCCTGATTCGGCAGGAGTGAGATAACAGAAGTCTTGTGAAACAGGGATTAGTACTGGAATGCTATAAGGAAATTAGCAACCTATATACAAGTTAGGTAAGCTATGCTTAATGTTCTGGAACATTTAGTTCTTGTTTGTCTCAATTCTGATTGGCCTCCTGCCAATCAGGGTACAGTTTGTGGCTTTTCCTGGTTATTGTAAGGGTGAGGCCTAGTCCAGTATTGTTAGTCTGCAGCCTGTCATGGCTGCTGTGATGTCAAGTTGGGCCTTTTCCAGTGTGGAGGCCAGAAGATATGTTTATAGAGTTGGTTCTTTCCTTTCACCCATATTTGTATAAATTACAAGGACTGAGTGCAGTGGTTCAGCTTTTACAGCAAGCTTTATTACCTGCTGTCTTGATTGCCTCCAGCCCTTAGTGGTTATGGTTATTGCTCTTGAGATTATGTCATTTTATATGGATGAGAGTTTTACTTCCATGTATGTATGTATGTATGTATGTATATATATATATATATATATATATATATATATATATATACACACAGTGTACTTGCTGGGTGTCCGCAGAGATCAGAAGAAGGCATCCGATCTCCTAGAAGTGGAGTTACAGACAGTTTTAAGATACCATGGGGGTGCTGGGGACTGAACCTTGATCCTCTGCAAGAGCAACAGTTACTCTTAACTGCTGAGCCATCTCTCTGACCCCTATCTCTTGGTTTTCAAGGCAAGGTCTGTATAGTTCAGGTTCTCAGTGCCTTGGCACTGCTCGGATTGCAGACATATGCCACCATTCATGGTTCCCACCATACATGGCTTCTCATTGATTCTCGGGAGTGAGAAAGCTCTGGAGACCAAAATTCCAGACCTTTTTTTCTGGAATTCACTTTGTAGACCAAGCTGGCCTCAAATTCACAATGATCTGCCTGCCTCTGCCTCTCGAGTGCTAGGATTAGTGTGCACCACCACCACCCGGGGAAAGCATTTGTTTTTAGTAATTATTAATTACTAAAATTATTATTAGTAGTAGTAATTGCAGATCCCTATTTGGGATTTTGTAGAAGTGAAATTTAAATAAAACTGTCTGTTTATCTTGATTACTAATACATTTCTGCCATCTTAATTTGTGCTTTCTGTATATTAGTCTGAATTCCAAACTCTGCCCTTCCTTCTCTTCTGATAAATGGGTGCTTTTCTTTTTTGTTTTTTATTTTTTGAGATAGGGTGTTGCCCTTATAGCCCAGGCTAGCCTGAAACTCATGACCCACTTACCTTAGCCTCCCAGGTACGAGGATTACAGGAGTGTTTCATGCCCAGCTGGCTTTCTCTATCCCTTCCTTCTGTGTATTTGCAAGCTATTTTGGAAACTGTAAATTTTATAATATTTATTTAGAATATTTTTAATATCTGTCCTTTGTTGTTATTCAGCTCATTGTTTTATCCCTTCTCCTGAGCAAGGCAAAGGTAGTTACATTCTTCCCCACATCCCAGTCCTTTTTACGTTGTCTAGAATTTTTATTCATTTTCTTAAGCCAGAGAACTACATTATTAAATAGTTTATCAGCATATGTCCTCATTATTTTTCCCTCCGTGCATAGCTGTTATCTTATTTGCCAGTTATGACTCACTTAATGTTAAAGCCGTGTACGTGTTAATGCCTTGAGTTGTCTGCTCTCATATTGTAGTGCGGCTTTATCTGCAAGTCAGGGCTGATCGTCATCTTTTGGCAACCGTTTGAGTGGATTATGACATCATCATTATCTATAATCTGACTTTCTCTCTAATGGCTTTTAAATTTCACTCTTCGTCTTTCCTGTTGTGCATTCTCAACCGTCATGCTAGAGACATTTCTTTTCAATCAGACGCAAGTCATTATTGAACTCTGGGGAATTGTAGAAGTTCCTCGATCTGCCCTGTGTTCGCTTTTCCTTACTCTCATCTCTCATTCGCGGTTTGGCTTGTACGATGGCTCTGCCACATTGCTCATTTTCTCTTCATACTACCTGACCTGTTGCCTACTGAACCTTAGTCCTTAATTTCTGATGTCTGTGTGTAGGATTTGCAGCGGACTCCTTTCCACCGTTGTATGTGCAACTGGACTCACTTGAGTAATATATCATTTTATCCGAATAGACATTATTTCTTCCTTTCCTTCTTGACTGCTTTCGGTGAAACAAGAGTTAACTTTTATAGGTTGTTTTCATATTTGCATTGTTTCCAGTTTTTTTTTTTATGAACTGCCCCCATGTATTTTAGAGTTTTTAATCTGCAGACTCTTGGTGTGAGTCTGCCCTCCCTCCGTTTCCCGTATTATTTTTCCTAGCGATTTGATGGGCTGTCATCCTTTCTGTCCTATACCACCCCCTGGTCTCTAGTTCAGTTAGGCACCTGTCGCTTACAGCGAGAGGTAAATTTAGCACATTTGTTAAGAGTGCCATTCTCTTTGTGGGGATGCCATGCTCAGCCTAAATGTAGAGGGGAAGGCCTTGTTCCTGCCTCAAAGTGATGTACCAGACTTTGTTGATTCTCCATGAGAAGCCTTACCCTCTCTGAGGAGTGGATGGGTGGAAGGTTGGGGGTGGGGGAGAGAGGGAACTGGGATTTATATGTACAATGAGAAAAGATGGTTAAAAATCAAAAGCATGCAGGCACTGGAACCCCACAACCTAAGTTCAAGTTCCCACACTACTCAGTATTGTGGCTACTCTGGCTACATCATTTAATGTTTCTGTGCCCCGGTTGCTCATCTGTCTAGTGAGGATAACGGTAGTATCAAGAATGGATTCTTACTTAGGTAATTTAAGAAACTGTTGCTGAGAAGTGTGTCCAGCTCACAACACACTCAAATGAGTGTTCTGCTTGTAGTGGGAATTGTGCAAGCACAGAATGAGCGACCAGGCATCTGTTCAGTGAACTGTGTCGCTGATCTCCGCCTGCCTCATGGGTTCATCTTCCTTTCAGTGCACCAATTTTAAGCACTAGGTGACCATGGCTTCCCCAGCTCCTCAAAATGGATTTTTGATTCTCATTACACCACATTATCTATAAAAATGAACTAGTAGCCCCCCTGCTGGCTATTGGTCTTATAGTTCTGTGGTTTCTAGATAAGTATAAGTTCTTACAAGCAGTAAGTATACATATATACACATTATTTAGAGGCATGGTCTTGCAATGTAGCCCGGATTGGCCTCAAACTCACTATCTCTCTAAATCAACTTTCCAAGTGCTAGGATTACAGGCACATGGCATATGTGTGGCAGAGGAGGGAACATATTTCTGGAATAATTTCAAATATACAGAAAATTATGAAAATAATGCAAATAATTCTCATTTCAGGATGGGCAGGTTCATTCTTTTTAAAAAACCTTGCTGCTGCCAGGCAGTGGTGGCACACGCCTTTAATCTCAGCTCTCAGGAGGCAAAGGCAGGACTGTGAGTTTGAGGTCAGCCTGGTCTACAGAGCAAGTTCCAGAATAGCCAGGACTGTTACACAGAGAAACCCTGTCTTGAAAAACAAAAAACAAAACAAAAAAACAAAAAAAACCCCTTAAACCCTTGCTGCTTTGCTTTGTCATTCTGTCCCTGGCCCCGTGTTGTGCCTGTCCCCACATTTTCTTCAGAAGCAATTGAGACTATATTGTATATGTTATCTATGCCCCATTATTCTCTTAATCCTAGGGATATTATTCTCTTAACATAACCACTGTAAAATAACCGGGATGTTTAGCATTATACTTTGTAGTTCATAGTCCAGGTGTTTCACGTGTCCCAATAACATCCTTTATTTTCCCCTGGTGTAGGATGCAGACAATGCATTATATTTAGTTGTCATTTGGTCTTTTTTTCATTTTGAACTGTCTCTCTGCTTTTCTTTGTCTACCATGACGTTGTCATTTTGGTACAAGATAGGCCAGTCATTTATAGATTGTCGGTTTCTTCTGGAGTTCCCTGATGGGTAAATCGAGGAGATGCATCGGGGCAGAAAAGCTCCACAAGCAATGGGTGTGGCTTCTGTTTATTGCTAACTGGCAGTGCTAATTTTGACTGCTTGGTTAGGCCTTATTGATATTTTTCATTTAAAGAATTTGATTGTGCATCAAATCACAAATGCAAAAAGAAGACCAGGGCTACATCTCTCATCAGCAGTCTCTCATAAATCAAGAAAGCATGGAGTAACATCTGTCAGACCCTGAAAGCGAATGTAAATAGCTTCAGCTCACCAAGAAAAAGGCACAGACTAAGCGATTAGCTTAAAAAACAAGTCATCCCCCAAGGTACGCATCTCACCGGCAAAACACATACTCGCCAAGAGTCAAACTGGTATAACTATTCTGATTTCTGATAGTAGACTTCAAAACAACATTATGGAGATAAAGAAGGCCCCTATGTACCACAGAAGGGAACAGTCCATCAAGAAGACACACGGTAGGCGAGAGCACTTGCTGTACAAGCTTGGGGTCACAAGCTTGGATTCTTGAGTGTGGCTGTGTGCAGCAGCAAATCCAGCACTGGTAAGGGGAGAGACAGGAGGATCTTGGGGACTTGCCAGCTGTCCAGGGCTGGCTGGAAGAGCAATGGATTCCAGGTTCACCGAGGAACTCCTGTCTCAGAAGAATAAAGTGGGAAGTGATAGAGCAGGAAGGACACTTGATGTCGTCCTCTAGCCTCCACAAGTGTACATGCAAACACACGAACACGAGTATAAACGACATACCAATAACAAATACATATGAGTATTGGCGCAAACTAAGTTGTGCTCTGACTTGGACTCCAAATCCCAACTTCTCACCCCTGTGAGCCAGTGATTGGCAGAGGAATGCTTTTTCACCTTGGTAAGTTGTTTTATCAGTTATTGGTGGTTTCTAATACAACCATTTCCTCCACATCCATAGCTGGTACCCTGCTTTACAGACGGGCCCTCCTCTCTCTCCTTCCCACTGCTGTGGACTTGCGACTTTAAAACAAAATTGACATGAGGGCTGGTGAGATGGCTCAGTGGTTAAGAGCACTGACTGCTCCTCCAGAGGACCCTGGTTCAATTCCCAGCACCCACATGGCAGCTTGCAGCTGTCTGTAGCTCCAATTCAAGAGAATCTGACATCATTATACCAATGCGCATGAAATAAAGTTAAATAAAGTTTTTTAAAAAAAAAATTGACATGATACTTATTTTAGTTGCCCACTTGACCCTTCCACTCTGATGACCGAGGAGCGTGATCCCATTTGATTTTGAGTGTCATTTCTTGCTTTTCTGTCCAGAATATACAGGTTTGTTTTAGACTTAGAAAATCCCAGGCTTTTCCAAGGATAAGACGCTAAGATCTAGGTTGTAAGTGTGTGGTTAGACCCTCCCAGTAGAGAGCTGAGAAGCACGCCTATTTGTATACTGCCTATTCATGAACACTCTCCTGACTTCATATGTCATATTCAGATGAAAAATTTTCTGATCTGAATTGCATGGAACTAGAAGTGGTTTGGAGTTCTGATTTTTTTTTTTTCCAGATTTTGGAATGTTTGCATTGTGCAGTAAGGTGATTTTTTGTGTTTTTTTTTTTGTTGTTGTTGTTAATAGAACCAAATTCTAAAGACTTAATTGATATGTTTTTTGCTTACCTTTTACACATGTCCTGAAGGTAATATTTTTCCAGTTAGAGGTAATTTTAAAGTATATGTGCGGGACACCTGTGTTTTAGCTGTGACCTGTCACATGAATTCAGTGTGGAGCCTTCTACTTGACCTCAGTGCTTTGTCTTAGGACTCATGCTGTTACCTTTGTACAGTCAGAGTACTGTTCAGAGTGTCCTTGAGTCAACCATTTGCTCTGTGTTGTCATGGGAGCAGGTCAATAAACAGCCATTTCTTTTTCTGTTAATATTGAAATTTACGTTTTTGGGGGCTGACGGTTTTGCTCAGCTGCAGGGCTGTGTATGCTTAGCATCTGCAAGGCCTTGGGCTCAATTCCAAGCACCCAAAATATGAAAAACGAAGACTTAAAACTAGGAATGCTTATAGAACATATGATGGCGCTAAAGCTGATACTGCATACAAAGATCTTACTGGTGATAAAGAACAGCAGTATATGTAGATTCTAGCCTGGGTAGAAGTGTCCTTACATTTCAGTGGCTAGATATGCTCTAGATGGCAGTGGACTAGGAAGCCCAGTGGCTTAATATCTTGGGTATGTATGTGTACATGCATATGTGTGCACACATATGTTTGTTTCTGGGAAACCTAAGACCTCTCATGCTTGCTCTAGCCAGTGGTTACATGTACTTTGGTGTTTTCTAAATTCTCAGAATTGACTGCATACTCTCATAGGAGCAGGATGAGATTAAATAAACTATTACACTATGCTTCTAAGTAAAAATAAACCTTTTAAGTTAAAATAAATGTTCTTCAGTAAATCATGTTAAATAAACTTAATTGAACTTTAAGCGCCAAGTTTTGTTAAGTCATTTCATTTTAATTTGGTTTTTGCTATTTACATTTATTTATTCATTCTTGCGTGCATGTGTGTGTGTATGTGTGTGTGTTGTGCAACAGTGTTCATGTGGAGGTCAGAGGACAGTTTGGGAATCAGTTCTTTCTTTCACTCTATGGGCTCTAGAATTAAACTCAAGTTGTCTGGCTTGGCAGCAGGCTCCTCTCTACTCACTAAACCAGCTCACTGAGCCCTGTTTTGTTTTGTTCAAATGAAGCAGAATTGAAGATTTTACTAAAGATTTTTTAGTATGATCTTGAGAGTTAGGAGAGAAGAAAAGATTGTTGGAAGAAAGGAAGAGACACCCAGGTGTGGGTGTGTGCTCTTCGGAGAGAATCATTGCTTGTTTGTTTTTGAGACATGTTGGCCTCAAAATCACAGTAGTCCTCCTGCCTCAGCCTCCAAGCATTGAGATTTGATGGTCTACCATACTCTCTATTAGAAAATATGAGATTGGAGATGTGGTTTCATGGGAAGAGTGTTTGTCTAGAATGCAGGGAGCCCTGTGCTCAATCCCCAATACTTCACAAGCCAGATATCGTGATACACAACCCCATCACTCGGGAGGTAGGATCCAAGGGTATTAAAGCACGACTAATCAAAACTCAGAGACCGAAATTGGGGTTCAACCCGAAAGTCAGAAAAGCAAAACAACTAGCCACTGACTCTTGCCTCTGTCTCAGTCCAAAGTGGTGATCCTGCCTCCAGGAATCCTCAGAATGAGACTTAGAGACTGAGAACTTTCTCCTCCTGTTTTATAATCCTCTCTAGTTCTGGGATTAAGGCGTGCACCACTACTGCCTGGTTTCTATGGCAACTAGTGTGGCTACGGGGATTAAAGGTGTGTGTCATTGCCGCCTGCTCTGTAAGGCTGGCCAGTGTGGCTGTTTTACTTTTCTGATCCTCAGGCAAGCTTTATTTATTAACAGACAAATAAAATGCCACTACAGGTTATGCTCACGTATGTAGCATGTTCCAGCCTGGGCTCTATGTGACTGTCTGGAAGGGTGAGCAGAGGAGGGAGGGAGAAACTTTTCATGGTAGATAATATTATTCAGCAAAAAATTGTTTCTTTTAAATTTTATCCATTGCTTTTTCAAAATTTGTGCTGAGCTTATATCCCTGTGATGTAAATTGCAAAGAGTGTGGCACAGCCCCTCTCCCCACTCTGGGTGGTGAGCCACCTTTGTTTTCAAATACTGGGCTTGATTTTTAATACCGTGTTGGTCCTACCTTGACCGTCATTCTGCAGTGGGGAGCCTTGCACACATTAATTTCCAGAGGAAGTTTCAAATAAATGCCCTCTATATCTGTAGGACAGTCCTGTAAGCCCAGCTACCGAGCTGCAACTGTGTCTCACAGCTTGTTTTAATTAGGAACTTCCTCCTGATTTTGGGGGGGGGGGTCAGAAGTACACATTTTTGTTATTTTTTTACTTTATTGTATATGTATGTATGTTTTACATATATGTATGTGTGCCATGTTTGGTGCCCGTAGAAGCCAGAAGAGGGCATCGGATTCCCTGGAGCTGGAGTTACAGGTGGTTGTGAGCCACCATGTAGGTGCTGGGAATTGAACCTCTTCCTCTGGAAGAGCACCAGCGCCCATAACCACTGGATCTCTCCAACCTCAATATCACATATGTTTTAATAATTGTGCAGTATGGCAGACATTGGTTTAGGTTCCCAGTGTGCTTGCCTTGAATGGCTTCCTCACACTTTTCTTCATGTTGGTGTCTCACCTCCATACTATTTCATGGTTAATGGTTCAAGCCATCATGAATGATCTTAGCATGTTTTGTCGTCCCATGTGTACTATTGCAAAGTAATGTAAATCCCATTTGTAGTTCTCAGATTTTAGAATCCATTTCTGGATAATATGTAAATATTTGGTAGTGATATCAAAATTATAAATTAGTGTGTGTGTGTGTGTGTGTTTGTGTGTGTTGCCAGAGGGCCTTGTACTAGCTCAATGCTCCACCTCTGAACCACACTCCCAGCCTAGGTATTTTCGACAGCATTAAAGTAGAGGATCCCTTTTCAAAATAGTTTTCACTCAAAGAGTAGGGCTACACAAACATAAAACACGGGTGTGTTGCTGGAGAGCTGGCCTGGTGCCTAAGAAGAGACTGTTCTTGCAGAGGACTCAAGTCCAGTCCCAGAGCTTACAAAGCAGAGATTTAAAAAAATATTATTATTAACGTTTTTCTTTGTTTGTTTGTTTGTTTCCAGACAAGTTTCTCTGTGTTCCCTGGCTATCCTGGAACTCACTCTGTAGAGATCCACCTGCCTCTGCCTCCAACATGCAAAGATTTAAAGCATAGGCCACCACTTCTGGCTTTATTAACTTGTTTTTCATCTTAGGACAATGAAGTTACAGACCATTGGCACACATGTCCAGTTTAATTTTCCTCTTCCGTAGCCATGGCAGACATTACTAATTGATCCCAGCACTATTTCTGTTGATTATGCCGTAGAAACCTTAGCAATATAATGTAGCCATCCATATCAGTCAGATTTGGCATTTGAGTTGAGTTCCTGTTCTAAAGGTAATTTTGCCAACAAAGTAGTTTCACAGACAGAATTTGCCATGTATGTTCTTGTCAGTTTGCTGGTCTGACACTTGCCTGAAGCAGGGTTAGTAACAACTGCTGTGAACTTCCTCTCTGTAGACCAGGCTGGCCTTGAACTCACAAAGATCCGCCTGCCTCTGCCTCTGGAGTGCTGGGATTAAAGGCATGCACCACCACCACCACAACCCAGCTTGTCTCTCGCGATCTTCTGCACCTATCACGTCCTCTCTGGAACTTCCTGTCTTGTCTTGTCCCAGCCCATTCTATTTTGAACAGATAGTAATTTACTGAATCGTTCTCTGCCCACTTCCATGTGTTTTTCCAGCTGCTTGGTCTTGAGTCTATTCCCTCTCCAATGGAAATCGGTAACAGCATTGTGCACAGGCAGAAAAGAACTTCTTGAATCTTGCCTTGTTCCTGTGATAGCCCACGACTTATTTAAATCAGGCCACAGCTTCTTGTGGAGATCTGACTCTTCCCTTGCACTGTTTTCTTGGTTTGTGTGACATTTACACAATTATCTCATTATGTGACTGCCTTCAGCCAAACATAATAGCCCCAGTGAGGTCGGAGGCGTAACTCTAACACTGGCCAGAGATGCTGAGGATTTTTGGAAATTATGGATGGACCAGTGGAATGACAGCTCCAAACTTTTCCGTATCTGTGCCGCTCTTAGAGTTGAAAGGCAGAGAAGCAGGGCTCTGGGCATCTCACTTCTCAGTTTCAGTTCAGAAACAGCACGTTCACGTTCTCAAATGCCATTTAACAGGAGACAGAAATGTGTCCCTGACGCATCCTCTGAGGCCTATTGTCTCGTTGCTGCACCAGTAGGTGTCACTGTGTGCATTAAATGAAAATCAAAGATGTCATTAAATGAATCTTCAAATTAAGCATTATTACGGGTTTTTCAAACAGTCAGCTCTCAAAAGTAAGCAAGGATACTTACACCCATTTATGTCTGAAAAAGTTACCTTCCTAGGCTCCTTTAAGAAAACACAACATTGTTCTTTCTTCCCACCCCAAGTGAGCTCTTATGTGCATACGAAGATTGTCATATCGGCTGCATCGGTCTGGAAACGGAAAGTACAACATATAGACCAGTATGTTAAGCCGAGGGAGTGGATCCTTGCGCACCTGTGTATCTCTCTCTCCTGGGGAAGAATTTTTTTGAAACTTTTCTTCGGAGAGGGATAGTTTTCTTTAAGCTTTTACTTTTGCATTTGTTTATTTTATTGTGGGCTGGGCACAGAGTTGTGCTTGTGTGGAGGTCAGAGGCCAAATTGCAGAAGCAAGTTAAGAGTTTTTAGGGGTTCTGTTGGGGAGTATTTTTTTCAGGTGTGTGGCTTTCGTTTACGCGGTATTTATTTAACTCTGAGAAGCTGTGATACTGTGCCTGTCTAAACCACCTAATGGTCCTAATAAAGAGATGAATGGCCGATAGTGAAGCAGGAGCAAGGCTAGGCGGGGCTGGGAGGCAGGGAGGATAAATAGGAGCAACAAGGAAGAGAACAAGGGGAGGAGGACATGGGGGGGAGGGCAGCCACCCAGTCACCTGGCCAGCTGCAGAGTAGGAGTCAGAGTTAGATGTACCGAGGTAAGAAAAGATAAAAGCCTAGAGGCCCAGGATAATTTAAGAAAAGCTGGCAAGAAACAAGCCAAGCTAAGGCCGGATGTTCATAACTAAGAATAAGCCTGTGTGTGTGATTTATTTGGGAGCTGGGTGGTCGGCCCCCCAAATATACCAAAAGAGTAAAAAACATCATACAGCAGGGTCCCACATGTACATCAGACTACTCTTAGGGTTTAAGTTTAGTTTTTCTGAGAGGAAAAGCTGTTACCTAATTATGTCTCCTAATCCTAGCCATGTTTTCCATATTGCTGGGACCACAGTGAACAAGCATCCAATCCTTTTTCCCCTCTGTGAGTCAGTTCCCTCTTCTTTTCCCCTCTGGGTATCGAGTACCGACTTTGTATGTCTTGTTACTGGCGTGGTGGGGGTAATAGTAAGCTCACTTGCCAGGTTCAAGTGCTAAAAACTGTAAGCATCACGGACCACGTGTTCCTCGGTGCAGTATGCAAATTGGGTTGCATAAGTGTTCCAGGGAGCAGTGCCTGTGTGGGGACTGAGCAGGCAGGGCCTGAAGGATGAAGGCCGTACTCTCCGGGATGCTTATATAAGGTCTCAGTTCCTAAGGAAGTTACTGTTACTTTTCATAAAGAATGACACAGAAAAGGTTCATGGGGATGGAGCGTGCCTGTGTGAGGCTTCGGGGTGTGTGTGGCCTTTAAGTTTCCCACGGTCACAGCTAAGTTACCTTGGACCCTGTTGTCCCAGAGATAAAGTCTGTTCCCTGGGAAGGGCAAAGCAGCTGTAAGACGTGCACAGATAGCACTGAAGAGCGGTGGTGCTCTTGCGAAAGTCTTTCCCTCTCATGACTCTTTAGATCAGTAGTGCTTACAATTCCCAAATCCCTGTCCTTATAGGCAGTGTGACACAGGCAGTAAGTTCCGTGGCCTGGGGTCAGAAGGTCAGGGTCTGAGTGCTACACCAACACTCAGTTGTTTGTTTACGGGTTGAACTTGTGTTTTCTGGTTTTGATTTCCTAGCCTGGGAAGGGCGTAAGTGTTGTGAAGGTTAAATAGGCGCTTGAGCTAAATCTGTAGTATTTTGTTTTTTTTTTTTTTTAAATATGCTTCATTACTGTATATATATGCTCTCTCTCTCTGTGTGTGTGTGTGTGTGTGTGTGTGTGTGTGTGTGTGTGTGTAGGTCAGAGGACAACTTTGTGGCAGGTTCTCTCCTTCCACCTTTATATAGTTCCAGGCACCGAGCTCAGATTTCCAGGGCTTGTGCCTGTATGGCATGCGTCTTTACCTTCTGAGCTGTTTTGCCCGCCCAATATTTTATTTATTAAAGAAGTGAGATCAATAGGCTATGGTGGCACACACTTGGGAGGCAGAGGCAGGCAGATCTCTGTGAGTTCGAGGCCAGCCTGGCCCACAGGAGCTTGTTCAGGATGGGCTCCAAAGCTACCGAGAAACCCTGCCTCAAAAAATAAAACAAAACAACTAAAGAAAGAAGTGAGATCAAATAGTAAGTGTGAGCATATGTAAACCCTGCTAAGCCTTGGTCATGTGAAGATGCTTGTGTGTTGCATGTTCAGAGACTGTGTAGAGGCTGGAGGGCCAGGCCACTTTGAAACTGCTCCCCGGGGTGACTGACAGGTCATCAGAACCGAGAGTCATGGGTCCTCAAGGTGTTTGATCGCTAAGCCGACTGGACGTGCTTGCTGGGGCAGGATGAAAAGCCAGACTTTTGGAATTAGAATGAAAAAAAAAATCTTTTAAGCATTCCTGTAGTTGGGGGTCTGGGGAGGGTAGCTGTAGGTGTGCGGTGTATATGTCTCCTTGCATCATTGTGGTGGACTGTCCTGTTTTGACCTCTCTCTCCCCTGCTCTCAGTCTCTCTCTCTCTCTTGTTCTTAAAAAGATAGTAGCTGGGCAGCTGTGCATAGCAGCCAGCCCAGTGGGCTGGTGTAGCTGCGCGGAGACTCACGGAACACGTGTGACCAGGGCGGCGGGTGAAAAGGCCGTGCGGCGGCGGGTTAACGGCACAGACACAGAAAATAGACATAAAGCTTTATTAAAGGGGAGAGGGAGAGAGAGAGAGAGAGAGAGAGAGAGAGAGAGAGAGAGAGAGAGAGAGAGAGAGAGAGAGGGGGGGGGGAGAGACAAGCGCGTGTGCACACGCAAAAGGGGACAGTGAGGAGAGAGAGAGGGAAAAGATTCAGGATGACTCCGAGAGACCAGAGGTCGCTGGGAGTGGGCGTGGAAAGGGGCGGGGACCAAAAGAATAACACTCCCTCCTCCCCTCCTTCCTTCCTTCTCTCCCTCCCTTCATCCTCTCTCTCCCACCCTCTTTGTACTGGGACTTGAACCCAGGGCCTCAAGCATGCCAGATAAGCACTTCTATTGAGCTGCGAGCTTCCTGCCCAGTATGTCCTGCTCTGTGTGTTGTTTTGAACAGCGCAGGAGGTGAAGCTTTACATACCAGGCAAGCTCCCTCCCACCCAGCTGACATCCTCAGCCTTCTTAGGCCTTGAGTTTGTGGTCCTCCCGCCTCCTTTGGTCAGTAACTTGGATTGCAGACCTGCACCACAATGCCAAGCTTGTCCTGCCAGCTCTTCATCCTTCGTGGTGGGAACTTTGGGCTTTGCCATCCCTGCTGGAGTCCATCGTCTTCCCTGCTGCCAGCCTCTGGCCTGTCCCCTCTGCCCTTCCTCTTGTGGTCTTCCCCACGGGTATATGGGAAGGAATACTGAACCCCTTTTGTCCTGACAATAGATGTTCTAAGGGGAGGGCTGGTGGTGGCAACAGCCGCAGTCCTCGGAGCAAACTTATTTCCTCAGCTCTCACGGAGTCAAAAGAAATTAACATGTAGTCTAACAAATGCTTCAGCTGAGTGCTAGGAAGCTCGGTAAACACACACTGGAGCATTGACTCTGCTCACTGCGCCTTCCAGTGGAAGGAAGTCCAGGGAGCTCCTGGTCTCTGGGGGGACCGTATTTCTGTTCTGTACGGCCATCTGGAAATGGGTATGATGTGGCATCCAAAGCACCATGGAGAAGGATAAGCTCTTCCTGGAGACCTGGATGCCAGGCTTTTCTTCGTCCACTAATAGATACAGTGCTCACTTTTGAGCCAGGAAAATAATCCGTGTGCTTTGAAAAGTGATGAAGTATTGTTGGTACTTACAGTGAAGAGCTGTAACGTGCTACCTACATTTTGGACCCCTTGAAATCCAGCTTGTTTTCTTTCCATTTTTCAAGGATTTATTGTGTTCCCAACTCACGCTTTGAACTGCACAGGGCAATACGGGGAAGATTTATACAATGCAGTGTCTCTCCTGGGAACTTTCAGGCTGTTTGAAGGGATTATAGGTAACCGATAAGGAAAACTAGGCACACACTATGAAGAAATAATATAGATTGAAATTATGCGAGCACTGCCAGCCTGGTTTAGAAGGGCCAGCGTGCAGAAGGTATGTAGTCATCTAGCCTATGCCCTTGGCCTTGCTGCTCACTTCCACCTTATCTTTTGACCGATTCCTGTCATTGCCCCTTCACTAATTTGTCTTCCAGATTAAGAAAATAAATTAGATTTATTTTTTTGTGTGTGCAACATTGTTTTGTCTACATGTATGTACGTGTACTTTGTGCTTGCCTGTAGAGTTCAGAAGAGGTGTTGGAACCCTAGAATTGGAGTTATGGATGATTGATAGCTACCATGGGGGTGCTAGGAATGAAACCTGGGTCCTCTGCAAGAGCAGCAAGTATTCTTAATTGACTGAGGCAATTCTCCAGCCCTTTGTCTTCCAGAATTTTTTTTTGACAAGGTCTCACTATGAAGCCCTGATTAACCTGGAACTCACTAAGTAGACTAGGTTAGTTAACTCCAACTCACAGAGATCCCCTGGACTGCCTCTCCTTCCCCAAGAGCTGGTGCTACATTTAGCCTAGAATGTTTTGTTGTTTGTCTGAGATAAGGACTCACTCTATGGAACAGGTTGGTCTAGAATTCGCTATATAGTTCAGGCAAGCCTCAAACTCATAGTATTAGTACCCCCCTTGGGTCTTAAGTAGCAGACCTGAGTTTATAGCCATGAACTATCATGCCCAAGTGTTGGCAGAGACTGCTTGTTCATTTTCCAGCTGCCCAGACCTGAAATAATCACAGAAACTGTATTAATTAAAACACTGCTGAGCCTATTAGCTTAGGCATATCCCTGGCTAACTCTTATATCTTAAATTAATCCATTTCTAGTATTCTGTGTATTGCCTTGTGACTGTGGCTTACTGGGTAAAGTCCCAGCGTCTGTCTCCTGTGGTGGCTACATGGCGTCTCTCTAACTCCACCTACTTTTTCACAGCATTCAGTTTAGTTTTCCCGCCTAGCTCTATTTTGCCCTGCTGTAGACCCAAGCAGCTTCTTTATTCCTTAACCAATAAAGGCAACACATATACAGAAGAACTTTCTACACCATTTCCTTAGGTCTAAGCAGTCCCATCCTCTGTGTTCTGCTGTAAACAAAGAACCCAGAGCCAGCTGGGAACTTTGCCCTTCTTTGTGCCTTCCTAAGTGTCTAGAGGGAGCTGGTTGCATGTTTCTCTGTGCTTTTTAACAAACTTTCATGCCAGTGTCTGTGCTGTGGCACACCAGCAATGCTGTCTATCTGCCAGTCTGTGAATCTGACCCCTCCACCCTGCTTTCTGCATCCTGGTGCCTCCTGTGTGCTGGTACCCACACCGTATCCAGTTCTTCCCGGTTAGATGGTTAAAATGCCACACAGAATTGCTTTCAAAGCTGGGAAGTATTTAGCTGTGTGTTTAATGTTGAGTTTTGTTTCTTAATTATCCTTACATTTTGGTTTGGTATCGAGTGTCTGTGTAATTTAAAGCAGAATGACTATTTAAATCTGTTTGAAAAGGATACATTTCTGAAATTTCCATATGTGTAATAAGCTGTTCTGCTGAATGTATAATGTCCTTCATTGTGGATCACTGTTTCCACCTAACAGACTCTGTTTATTATACAGATATGTTCCAAGTTACTTTCGTAAGTATACTTTCCAGCAACCACATAAAAAGATACAAACACAATGTATATTCAAACAAAAGCCTTTAATTTTTGAATGTTTTATTTGCATATATTAATTAGACATAATAATATATTTTATTGTGACCTTTCCATACATGCACATGATGTATTTTGGTCACATTTGTTTCATGTCTTTTTTTTTTCCAATGACCCAATGAGTTTTATTGGCAGTCCTTGCAGGACTATACTGAGGATGTGTTTACAAGACTGTGTGTACCTTGCCAGCATCTACACACACACACACACACACACACACACACACACACACACGAGGGAGGGGTGTAGTTGGGAAGAGGCAGGGGATTAGTGGGAGTGAAATATGTACGTGCATGAAAATATCATCATAAAGCCCATTGTTATATATAATTAATAAATGCTTATAAAAATATTTAAAATGGAAGCTAATGTCTCCCCCTCCCACATCCACCATGAGCCCTGTGCACTCCTTCCCACTCCATGCCAGGTTATTGACAGGCCCAATCTCATACAAAGGTGTGGTAATCAGTGCTGTGTGAGTTCAGGTGTGCGCCAGCATCATCACGCGTGGACGTCCGTGTTCCACACCCCTTCCCCAGCCCTTTTCTGACTCTTACCTTTTTTCCACCTCTTCTTCCAAGAAACTCCCTGAGCCTTGGAGGGAGTGTTATGAGTGTCCCACATATAGTTGAGCATTTGTCTGTCTCTTAGCAGCACTTCAGCCAATGTTAAGCCTCTGCAGTATGGCTTTTCCAAAAAATAAACTTTTCTGACTAAAGCCAATAGGAGCACCTAATCTATAAGCACACATGTATTTATTTATAGGCAGCTTGACACAGAAAAACAAGGGCAGTAACTTTGGGGACTTCACTGGGTACGATGACTTCCCCAGCCATGGGCCCTTGACTAGGTTTCCGGTACCACCATGAATTCTCCCCCATGAGCAGGCCTCAAATCCAATCAGAAAGCAGTTGGTTACGCCTGTAACAGACTTGCCATGGTGGCACCGGTGACTGACCAGTATTGTACACAGTGGAAAACTTTTTTTTTTTGCATTTGTGGGTATTGTAGCTAATTGCTTCTAGAGTTAAATGACCAGTAGAAATAGAATACCTAATGTCTATTTTCTTAGTCCTCATAAATTCTTTAATTGTATATATATATATATACACACACACACATATGTGTATATATATATGTATATATATATACACATATGTATATATATGTAAAATTTGGAGACAGGATCTCACTATGTAGCTCTGGTTAGCCTGGAATTTACTAGGTGGACCAGATTGGCCTCAAACACATGAGAACATACACACACATACACGAGATCTTAAAAATGAAATAAATTTTAATTTTTTAAAATGAAATAGAAGAATTATTTGCATTTATGCGATGTTTCCATTCATGTATCTTAAGGTGCACATATTGTCATCTATACTGGTTAATAATATGGCAGGGCTTCTTATACCTGTAGCTTTGTACCCATTGACCAGCCTGCTCTATTCTTCCCTGCCCAGTACTTTCCCTGGGCTCCAGTAACCATTGTCTGTTCTCAAGTCCTTTAGGGTGAAAATTTGAAACAATTACTATTTATTTAGAGACAAGTCTTAGGTCGTCCATGGCCCATGTAGAGCTGAGGTGCGCTTTGTTCTTCGTGTGTTTCTGTTGCCATCTTTCTTGTGCCAGGATTGGTGGGATGTGCCCCCATGTACAGGTTATGTGTGCTCCACACTGAGCCCAGGGTTCCTTGCATGCTAGGCACGCATCTTACCAGCTGAGCTACATTCCCAGCCTCTGATTAAGTCTTTTAGATTCTAGATGAATCAGGTCGTGTGGTACTGCCATCGTGTTCCTGCCTTATTTCTCATAGCATAATGGTCTTCAGTTCTGTTTATGGTGTCGCAAATGGCAGGAGGAGATTTTATGATGGAATTGTATTTATTCCCTTGATGTACATGAACCACATTTTATCTGTTCATCAATTGGTGGACATTCAGGCTGATTTTTATAACACAGTTTTTTTAACACTACAAGCAAAGCGAGCTTGAAAATGATGGGTTGTTGAAGTAAAACAGCCACCCAATGGAATGCCTAGGAAATATGTTGATTACTGTATCAACAGCTACTTAAGTGCCTTGTCAACAAATATATAGCTTCAAACTCAGACTTTAAAAATTTTTTGTAGTTACAGTTATGTTCTTTTTTTACTAATAATTTATATAGTCAATGGAGAATTTAATAAGATATTTAGTCCCTGGTCAGTATATGCTTTAAAATGAATTATGTTGGCTGGGCATGGTGGTGCACACCTTTAATCCAGGCACTCAGGAGGCAGACAATAGAGGATCTCTGTGATTTCCAGTTCAGCCAGGGATATATAGTAAAATTCTGTCTACAAAACAAAACAGAAACCCCTGAGGGGTGTGTGTGTGTGTGTGTGTGTGTGTGTGTGTGTATTCGTGTATATACACATATTGTACACACACATACCTTATGATAAGAGAGATGGCCCAAAGCACTTCCAATCTTGGAGGAGGACCTGGGTCCATGTCCTAGCACCATGTGGCAGCCCACAGCCACCTGCAGCTTCGCTGTGCACTGCCGGTGCACAGAGAGAGGTCCCACCACCTGGCTGAAGTACTGGGTTGACCAGGGTGTCCCACCCCTGCTGCTCACTCAGCAGCCGAGAAATACAGGTGCTGTTGTTAACTGTAGCCAAAAGCTGTCATGCTAACACATGAGGGCTTGGCCTCTTGACTGGAGGTTTGCCTGCTTTAAGGGCCTTTTCATGTGCTGGCTCAGCTGTTACTCTTATTTATAAGCTCACACTGTGGCCATGCGTTTCATGTGTAGAAATATTACTTAAAAACTCAAGCGTATCTTTGACACCAAACAAATCACTGCCTTGCCATTGAAGGGCCTCACTCAGGTCTCCCAGGTAAATTATAGTCTGATGAATCCTGGCTGTCTCAATTAATCATTCAACCCCAGTTCAATATCTACTATCATCTGGCAAGGTGCTCATTAAGCGTGGGAAACAGAGTAGCAACTAAGAGTCAGGCAAACAGTGTATATGTAAGAACCACACTTGCATAAAACGGTTAACCTTAGGCTGGGTTCAGTTCCCAGCACCCACATCAGCTAGCCGACAACTGCCTGTAACTCCAGTTCCAGGGGATTCGATGCCCTCTGGCCTCTCTGGGCATGTGTACACTCGTGCTGCCCATAAGTTCATGCACACGCACACACACATACACAAATATTTGAAAAACAAAACAGTGAGGCATGGCCTTGCAGTAGACACAACGAGGTCTTGCGAGTGCAGAGCCTGCGTGTGTGCAGTGTTCCTCTGCACTCTTAAGGTGATCGTAGAGCATACACGAATTGACATGGAGTCTTGATAGTTGTCGGCAGATAAAAGCAGCGAAGTTGGAGTGCCTGGAGACAGCCCTGATGCCCAGTCGCTCTCCCTGCTTATCACCCTGCGCTTGGTCCAGGCTGGGTTCTGCCACACGGCCCTCTTCTCATTGCCCACTTTACAAAGATTGTTCTCAATGCTTGTCATTTTCCTTCCCAAGTGTGTGTCCAGATAGCATGAGGGCAGCAGCGTGAGTCTGACTCCAGGCAACTTTGGTTTTCAGCTAGACAACCGAGAGCTTGTACAAAGCCCAAGCATTTGAAAGCACCGAGTTGGCAAAGGTGCTAACACATGTATTTTGGACTGGGTAATTGAAAAGGAAGATTCCATTCCACTTTTCTCAGAATACAAAGACTGAAGCAAATTACATCAAATGGTAGGTTCTGTGGAAATTCAAAATTCATAGTATTTCTCGAGCAGTTTAATATGTTTGAAATGAACACACTGAATACTTTTCTGCATCTTTGTGTTTGTTATCTGTGCTGGTGCCATAAGCAAAAAAAAAGGTCAGAAGCCACATCTAGTGTCTCTTACTCAGTTCTACTTAAATGTCCCCCACAATCCTGCCCCTGCTGACTTGGCCTTTAGAAAGGGGAGGCTGTGTGTTTAGCCAGCTCCTTGCTTGGTGCACTTCTGCACTCTGCTTGGTCCTGAGCATGCCCCCAGGTAGCTTAGCCCTTTTCTTCTCAGGGCTTGTGACTAAGGGGCAGGTCTGTACACACTGCCTGAAGCTGGGCTTGAACAGATGCTGTCAGAGGGAAGGATGATCTCTGCTTGAAGCAAAGGGGCAAAGTTTGGTCTTTACTAACAAGAGGCATCTGGAGCGAGTCCGAGTTTCTTCTGCCTCTCTGTCCTGTTTTTTTGTAAAATGAGGTCTATAGAAGGAAACCCGAAGAAATTAATAATAAAGGCTTACATTTATTCAGTGTTTTCTTAGTGCCAGATACTGTGCCAGGCACTTTGCACCCATAATTTTATTTATTTCTTGGAGCAGTTCCCTGCGGTTCAGATACTATTAGCTTATTTTTTTACAGACGAGAGGGAGGAGAGGCACGGGGTTAAGTGACTTGTAGTGTGGCAGGGTTAGCGAGCTGGGCAGGATGGGAACCCTAACAGCAGTCTCCCATCTGCAGGACTCCAGTTCCCCCACTTCCCCCAGGTTGCACGCAGGCGCAGTGCTCAGGAAATGAGTCAAGTCGCGCCTAGACATTGCGTAACATCAAGTCCCAAGAAGACACTTACTCTTTGCATTTATCTTCTAATCCCATGTCTGTTCTTTCACACACACACACACACACACACACACACACACACACACACACGTATATAAAATACCCCCCCCCCGAAGCATTATGTGACACTGCTAATCTCTCTTAACAAGGAAGAGAGCCAGCTCCAGTCCAGAGCCTTCAGCAGGAAGCATACTTTAAAACCGCCCCTCTTTTCTTGCCTTACCTTCTATTTATGGCAAATGATATTGGCCTCTTTTATCTGGTTGTAACTTAATGTCTTTAGGTCACATTGGAGCAAAAAGTCAACCCAAAGGAAAATCTTCAGTCTAGGTAGGATGCAGATGTGGTCCAGTTTTGAAGGTGGTATAGGAATTTGTAATATGGGGAAATTTCTCAAGGGAGCAGTCGAGGGGTAAAGGTAAAAGCCAGATAGCTCTCAGGGGAGAGTGTTCTGTTCCTTCATACAGCAGCCAGAGGGCCAGCAAGCAGGTCCCATCTGTGCCTTCTTCCTTCTCTTTAGGTGGCTGCTGTGATTTAGTGGCACTCTTTGAAGACCTGAAGTGATGTGTAACTTCACAGCTAGCTGTACTGGCAACGGAAAATGGAAAGTGGTTGGTGCTGTTATCTTTAAAACCAGAGGGAACAATCTGTAGGCAGAGGGCCTTAGTCTGATGTCTTGGTTTTGAGAAACAATTAAGTTCTATTTATAAGTAGATTCCAACTATATCCAGCTTATCAATTTTTGTTTGTGTTCCTGACAATGCCATAAGGGGTCGGTGGGGGAGGAAGGGTGGTTCCTGAAACATTTAAACTTCTTCGCACAGTAGTAGCGAAGTTTTCACCTAGCCAGTTACAGCTCACTAAATGGTAATTCTATTTTTTTTTTTTTTAAGGACAGCGCAATTAGATTTCAGTGAGATTGAGACTTCAGTGTCTCTTGGTGTATTTGTCAGGACAGAGTCACAGGTAGTTTGCAAGTGCTCATGAACAAATCGGGGTGGTAAGACATTGAAACCAGCACAAGTAGATTGTCCTCATCACCACGTAGACAAAACAGTCAAGAGCCGGGCTCCGGGCTATAAGCGCTAGTGGCATGATATAATGAAGTTGTATTCTATTAGGCTCCTGTGCGCGGGGAGCAAATGTCATCACCTGAATGTGGCCGCATCTCTGTGATACAACCTCATCTGTTCCGTCAACTAGTTTTGCTCTGATCAATAAGCAGTTTTCTGTGGCCTTTCACTGCTGTCAGATGTCATTGAGTGATGTAAATGCACGTCAGAAACTAGAAACTTGACAGCTCCCCCACAGTGGGCAGAGGCAGAAGACGGAAATCGCTGCAGCGGACACAGGTGACAGCTGACGTCTCCTTGGGGTGACTGGTTGGATGCCGCAGCAGCAGGCATTTTTCCAGCCTCGACACAAAGGAGATGATCCTGTTATTTGTAAAAGACATAGCAGATGTTTCCAAATAATTTAAGAAAAAAAAATAATTGTTCTTTTAAGTTGTAGCACGGTGATTATGTGATTTGTATAAAACGTTCCAAAAATAATTAGGTTTTGGCAAACGGAAAATTAAGGCAAATGAAAATATGTTTCTAGCCATTTTCTCTACCGCTCATTGCTTAAATTATGGTTAGAAGTTTTGGTCAGTCACTAAAAGGTGTAGCCCCCAAAACATTAACTCTGACAGTGTTCATGCAACAACAGGAAGGAAAGGAAGTCGCCTAGGGCTGCAGCCAATGGAAGAACCAGAGGAGAAGCAGGCTCGGTGCTGACTGCTGTGTCGAGCGTCAGACCCAAGACCCACTGTTCAGAAACATACAAACACAGTGGAACATTGGGAACATTGGGTGGCCAGTGAGGATTTTGGGGAGTACAGATCGGAACCTGGTCAGGGAAGAGTGGGGAGTGAGGAGCACTTTCTTTTCTGCCTGTGTGAATGTTCTGTTATTCAAAATGTTAAATTATAAAAGAGATATCTATTCCACATGTAGAATTGTCTTAAATGTGTGAAAGAAGTATAGCATAGTATTACCAAAGGACACATTTTCCAAGAGTTCCGGTTAGATTTCTGTGACTACAAGGGCATTCGGGACACATAGCTCGTAGTTGAAGTGCTTGCCTAGCATACAGAAGCCCCAGGTTAGATCCCAGCACCATATAAAACCAGGGATGGTATCTTATGGCTGGAATCCCAGAACTTTGGAGTTAGAGGCAGGAGGCTAAGAAGTCCAACGTCATCTTCTGCTGCATTATAAACCTGAGACCAACCCGGGTCACATAAGACTCTGTCTCAAACAAACAGCAAAGAAGTAAAAAGGCATTCTAGGTCCTCCTCGCTGATCTGGAAACAAAACGTGGTGAACTGAGGCTGTGTTATGTGGTCTGGGTGCAGGGTGGTGGCAGGAGAATTGGTCGTCAGAAGGACCCAGATGCACCTTCCAAGGAGGAAAGGAAGCTATCCTAGACTCTTGACAGAACAAGGACCAGAAGCGTTCTACATCTAAAGCTAGGAAGAGGCATCAAGGAAGGGAGAGCCATGGAGGAGTTAGCCACTCTTGCTCTTCTCCGTGCTCCAAGTCTACAGAAAGAATGAACAATGACAGAATGAGAGAACGGACAGAGATCAAGATGACCATGGACCCAGACAGGACAAGGACCTGAAATTTAAATGATTGCAAGATTATCTCCTGACCAAGGAAATATTTTAAACCCTGGAAGAACAAAGAAGAGGATGAATATGGTGGGGAGACAGCTAGGATCCAGTCACTGTTCCTGAAATTCCGGCCAAGGAAAAGACTGAAGAGGAAGATGAAGCTGAGTCCACACTCCTCTCCAAAGCAGAGCAAGAAGAGGCTGAAATTCTAAAGCCACTGCAGCGGGAGGTGGGAGGGTGACAGGTGATGCTTAAAGAGGGGAAGGGAAAGGATTTAGGAGGGTCCGGAATGTCGGGAATGCAGAAAGCCAGTGGAGCAGTAGACCAGTGGAAATGAAGAGGGAAGGTGGCGGGAGATTGGAAAGAGCAGAACAAGGAACTGCACAGTGTTATCTGGACAGCATCAAAAAGAATACTGAACCGTGTCCACAGATTTGTCATTGAGTGGGATATATCTGAAGATACCTCTGTTGACTACAACCGCCTGTTTAAAAAAAGGGGGGGGGGCATCAGGCTGCTGGAAGAGATGGTTGAGTGGCTAAGAGAACATACTACTCTTCCAGAGAACCTGAGTTTGGTTTCCAGTACCTGTATCCCATGTCCAAGGGTTCACAACTACCTGTAGCTCTAGCCCCTGGCCTCCACAGCCTCTGTATTCAGCTTATGCAAACACACTATTCTCTCTCTCTCTCTCTCTCTCTCTCTCTCTCTCTTTCTCTCTCTTTCTCTCTCTTCCTCCTTCCTTCCTCTCTCCCTTTCTCCTCCCCCCTGCACTTAAAAATAATAATAAAAAATCTTAAAATAAAAAAGAAACAGCACCAGATGCTGTTGTAGGGGGTTTAGACTTCAATGTGAACATTGACCTAAAGCAGCAGAAACAAGAGCAACATTGCCTCTATGGAGACCTGATGGAAAAGAGGCAAACCCTGGGAGGAAAGGAGCAGGAAGAAGAAAGACTTCACAGATTTCCTGAGGAGCCAAGGCAGCACTGGGATGGTCACCATTGGTCCCAAAAGTTAGGGGAGATGACAGATGGACAAACTGGTGAATCTTCTTTTGAGAACTATAACATCACCATCAAAGGTGGCAAGATCCCAATCCTATCTGATCACGAAAAAAGTCTTCTCAACCCCACATCTCAGCCTTGGAGATGATTGGTAAGTGTACCTACAAAAAGCTAACACCTGTGTAACATTAGGCAGTTCCCACTGGGCTACAGAACTGTGACATCATTGCTGTGGTTGAGACGAGCAGTGGCAAGACGACAGTCCTCATTCCGTTATTTGTCTGGGTCACCACACTTCCCACGACTGCCAAGAGTCAGACTAGGGCCCTTATCAGTCTGGCTCCTGCCTGTGACCTGGCTCATCAGACTGAAGAAGAAGAAACCATCAAGTCTGGAAAGCTGCTAGCTCAACATGCTTGCCATTGGTGGCATTCCAGAGAAGACCAAGGCTTTGGGCGCCACGTGGATGGGAGGTTGTGATCACCACCCTCAGATGTCTGATTGGTGTACAGAAGAGCACTGTCTGGTGTGCCTGTGGGGTTGGAGATGAGGCAGGATGATTGACATAAGCTTTGAGCTGGATGTCTAGAAGATCCTGGAATGCATGACTGTCAGCAACCAGACGCTGGACACAGATGAGGCCGAGGACCTGGAGAAGACGTTGCCAACTATAACAGGTATCACCAAACAGTCATGTTCATGGCTACCGTGCCCCGTAGCAATGAATGGTAGGTACATCTAGCCAGGGGCTGCCTTCGGGAGTTTGCTGTGCTGTTTATTGGCTCTGCAGCTAAGTCCTAGGAGCATATAGAGCAAAAGAAAAGGTCTCATGTCAGAGTGAGAAAAGAGGGAAAGCTGCTGCCAATCTTGGAACATGGTTTCATTCTACCCATCATCATTTTCATCAATAGGAGACAGTGACGTGTTGGCAAAGTCCCAAGAGGAGAAGGAGTGCTGATGGAAAAGGCCAGGAGCAGCAGGAATTTGTTCCACCTCAAATTTCTTTTCTTCCTGTTGAGAAGACAAGTTTGCATATTCTGAGAATAGATGCATGAATATTAAAAAACCAAACAACAAAACCATTTAGTGCCTGCAGGATGGCTCAGTAGGTAAAGGTACCTGCTGCCAAGTCTACCAGCCTGAGTTCCTGGGAGCCACATGATGAAAGTTGTCATGTGACTTTGATTTGTGTGTGCCTGTGTCTGTCTGTCTGTGTGTGTCCAGAGAACAAACTCAAGTATTGCTCCTCAGGGGTGATACCCACCTTATTTTTTGAGACAGGCTTTCTTACTGGCCTAGAGCTTGCCAAGTAGGCTAGGCAAGCACCCACCAGGGATCTGCCGATTTTCAGCCTTGCCGCATGCGCCAGCATCCTGATGTTCACGTGGGTTCTCGTAATTAAACTTAGGTTCTTGTGCTTGCAAACCAAGTATTTTACTAACAGAGCCATCTCCCCAGCCCAGAAACAGTGAGACTAAACTTCATTGGTTCTTTTCCATAAAGTATTGGTTGAGTAATTCATTCAGGAGCGTGTTTTTCACCGAGGAATACAGCACTGGGGCTGGGTGGCCAGAGGGCTTATAGGTTCAAAGCAGAAGGATAGTTTATTCTAGAAATAGTAAGCCAGTATTCACTACGAAGGAGTAGGACTTGTAAAGAGAGGATGTTGGGGAGTTAAGATCACCAGAGATCAGATTCACTCTGAGAATGAAAAAGTTACTTGAAATAATCTAACAGGAAGTGACTGCGGAACTCAAATCGCTCCCCCACCTACACAGGGGCTTTATGTGTTCTCTGCTTTGCTCCCATGGTCTTGAGACTTCCCCACCCAGGGTAATCCAGTGGGCTGCTTCTCTTTGCACAGCCCCCACCATGTCCAGTTTTTGCTTTTTCCTGTTTCTCTTAAAGTTCTTTTCCTGTTCATTTCAGGGTCAATGATACCAGAGCAGGGAGAGGAGTTCAAAATTAGGGTCACTCCCTCCTCGCTGCAAGGCACAGCTGGGAGTGTGAGGGGCAGACTGGCTTCTGGGAGAGAGCAAGCAACTGAGCTGAAGAAAGCTAAGTAATATGTAACCATTTCCGGTAAAGGTTCCAAAGTGGATGGCTTCTAGCCAGCTGTCACCTAATTAAGGTGGAGGTGGAAGGGGTCGCTGCTAGCCCTTTCATGGAGATCTCTGATTTGGATATTAGCAATCATTCCCGTCCTGCTATCCCATGAAAGTGGCTTAAAGTCTTTTCTCTGTTCCAATGTACCTTCTAGGCACTTTCAACAGTGTATAGATAGACTACAGGCACATGGGCCCCCATATGCTCTGCGGGGAACCCAGAAGTGAACCTAAGGCATTGTGTGTGTGTTAGGTCTAACTGCTGGGCTATGTCACAGCCCCATACCTCAAATTCTCTGTAGGTTATTGCTGGGCTCACTGACACCTCCGTCCTTACAAACCCACTTTAAAGAAACAGGCACTTCACCTATCCATAGCCTGCAGTGTGTCTGGAAGCTAACAGGTCAGCCTCATCTGGCGAGTGATCTGGGATGTAGGATTTTCTGATCTGCTTGCATGGCATGTTCTGTCATGCTCCTCCCTCCACCCCCAGTTCTATACTGTACAGAAGATTTGTCAGCCAGCCTTAATTATTCTGATATTGGGATCTAATCTCTACAACTTCAGATGCTAACCTCCTTTTCTGTGACAGAGAAGGCTTCTACTGAAGAATAAATGACTCCCCTGCTCTTAAGATGCCACAGGGAGCAGAAGAACCCTGGTCCAGCCAGGCTTCTGCCTCATTCAGCAATGCCCTCCTTAGAAAATGGTTTCTGCCAATGAGCACAGTAAACCTTCCCAGGGTGACTGGCTGGGAACATGCAATGCAAGCTCTTAACTTCCTCATAGAATTTACGGAGTAAGTATGCTGTTTGCTTGCTTATTCCATTCCTCTTTCTCCTTCTGACTTCATATTTGGTTCTCAGACATTTAAGAAAGGATTTGAAGGAAACCCACTTGGGTGTGCGTTCAGATTTTCAGCTGTGCCTCCCAGCCTTGGTGGCAGTGATGCACTCTTTATAGGTTTTTAGTTGTTGGAGTGAGGATTCTTCTCATATTTAATCAGCAGCAATCTAAGAGTTGAACAAGTTTTGAACCCCATTATTATTATTATTTTCATGTTAAGAAATATTGTGTGTGTTTATTGATTTTTATTGAGCTCTACAATTTTCTCTGCTTGCCTCCCTGCCTCTTCCCTCCCTTTCAACCTTCTCCCAAGGTCCCCATGCTCCCAATTTACTCAGGAGATCTTGTCTTTTTCTACTTCCGATGTAGATTAGATCTGTGTATATCTCTCTTAGGGTTCTTATTGTTGTCTAGGTTCTCTGGAATCGTGATTTGTGGGCTGGTTTTCTTTGCTTTATGTTTAAAAACTACTTATGAGTGAGTACATGTGATAATTGTCTTTCTGGGTCACCTCACTCAAAATGATGTTTTCTAGCTCCATCCATTTGCCTGCAAAATTCAAGATGTCATTATTTTTTCTGCTGTGTAGTACTCCATTGTGTAAATGTACCACATTTTCCTTATCCATTCTTTGGTTGAGGGGTAAATTTAGGTTGTTTCCAAGTTCTGGCTATGACAAACAATGCTCCTATGAACATAGTTGAGCACATGTCCTTGTGGCATGATTGAGCATCCTTTGGATATATATACCCAAAAGTGGTATTCCTGGGTCTTGAGGAAGGTTGTTTCCTAATTTTCTGAGAAATTGTCACACTGACATCCAAAGGGGTTGTACCAGCTTGCATTCCCACCAGCAATGCAGGAGTTGAACCCCAATATTATTAAGTCTCTTCACTGAGATGCAATAAATCAGATCAGGCCAAATTAAATCCAGCTTTTAATCTGAGCAAAGCATTACTGGGTGGTCCCAGAGGAAGAGGAGAAACCAGGAGGGAGAAGCACACGGCAAATCGGGGAACCACACCTCAGATAGCCTGTAGGTGTGGCCCCAAGTATCCCGGGGGAGGAGCTGACCCCACCATCCCACAGGTGGGGTCTGGAGAGGGCAGCTTTAGGGGAGATTCCAAACAGAAATCCCAAAGCCACATTCATGTATTCAGTAAGTAAGTTCTAAAGCAGAACTCGTGCTATTTTATGTTGTTATTACATTTATTTATTTGTTGCGCATGTGTTTATTTGCATGTGTGGGTACGCATGAGCTAAGGCACATGTATCAAGTTGGAAGATTGGAAGATGGCTCTGCACAGTCAGTTCTCTCTGCCCCCTGTACATGGGTCCTTGGGAATATAACTCAGGTCGTCAGGATTCATGGCAAGTGCTGTTACCTGCCAGGAGGTTCCAGTTGGAATGTTGCTGATAAACCGAGGCATTGTTGAGAATGGTGATTATTATCTTTCTAAGGGTCAGAAAGGTCCTTGTACTCTAAAAGAGCTACATCTTTGGCCTCTGATGCCTCTTCCTCCTTTGAGACAGCCTTGCTATGTAGTTCATTCTAGTCTCAAACTTGTGATTCTTGGGAACAGCTTTGCTAGTCAAATTCATAACACTCTTGCCCCGGAGTCAACACGCCGCTTCTTTCTCCTATGAGGTTAGCTGTTGTTAGTTTCAGGGTCTGTCCTTCTTACCCTACTCAACCACACTTAGTTACCTCTTTAAAGGCTCTCTCTCTAAATCCAGGCACATTGAGAGAGCTTCCTCTGTGCATGGCGGAGGTGGCAGAGTTTAGTCTGGAAGTGGGATGGTCTTAAAGTACTTGTCTCCCTAGGTGGTGGAGTGAATGAGAAATGTCCCTCATGGGCTCAGGCATTTGGACAGTTGGTGCCCATTTGGGTGGCACTGTTTGGGGAGGTTTGGGAGGCGTGGCCTTGCTGAAGGAAAGCCACTAGAGGCAGGCTTTTGGGTTCTATGGCCCCCTTCTTCTTGCAGTTTCCTCTTTGACTTCCTGATTGTTGCTCCTACGAGGTGAGCTGGCTCAGCTTCCTGCTGTCCGACCTCTCTTTCTGTAAGTTATCTTGGTCATGGTATGTTATCATGAGCAAAGGAAAGCGACTCATACACTTACAGGGAGAATTATTCATTAGGCTTTAAAAAATTTTGTTTTGATTTATGTTATTAGGAGAGTACATTACTTTATAGTTAATTATGTTTTATTTTGGTAGGTTGTAAGTGTCTTATGGCTGTAGATTAGAATTTCTCAGCCTGGGTCTAGTACAGAGCCTGGCACCACATTTATTAGGAATTTAGTAAAGAGTTCACCACGTTTGAGAGCTGGATGAGTGGATGCTAAATGTCTAATCTAATTTCCTGACGTCTGTTCAGATGGGAGGGAAAAGGTGTTTCAGAGAAGCTAGGTGTTTACCAAAGCCACCGAGTCCTGAAGAGCGAGCAGAGTGGGCTTTCTGGAATGCAGTTGCCTACTGTGCATCACCCAGCACCGCCTGTGCATAGAGCTGAAATGAGGGTTGAGACTCAGCGCT